>NC_056730.1:637405936-637463436 GCF_019279795.1 Protopterus annectens | reverse complement strand
TAGTACAGTCCAATACTACAAAAACATGTAAGCTGCATGGTGCATGTGATATGTATGCAGTGCTATAGTATGTACAAATAGAGAGATAGGTGTTCTACTCTCAACAAGGGCAGTTTGTCTGTGTGTGTGTGTGTGTGTGTGTGTGTGTGTGTGTGTGTGTGTGTGTATCCCCTTATAGCAGTGTGACTGTGTTAGGCCCAGCACCTATCCCACTGTGCAGGCCAGGTGTGTCCTGTGAAAACAATCAAAACTATACATAGGTGCCAAGAGTGTAGGACAACAAACATTTCCTACATGTGTGTAATAGTTGTATAAACCAATCATTGTACATCAGAAACACCTGAATGTTCTGAGACATAGCATAACCTAGGGAAATGCTTCAAAAATAAGATATCATATTGGCATATCAAAAGAAGTCCCATCCGTTGCACTTGCTGTGGGTATGGTTTGTCCTGTCAACTGCCACAATTGCACAAGAAATGTTTGACATTGGGCATTCATTAAGGTGGCAACCATACTCTGTGTTGCCTATGTGTGTTCAATATGTGTACATGTCAAGGCCCTGTGGATAGCCAGTGCCCCTACATAACCCACATGTATCTAGGCATGAATGCTAACTGCCACCAGCCACATATGGAGGTACTGACTAAGGCTGTGGTGACTGGAAGTTGTGTGCTGTCTATCATTGACCCACAAAAGGATGTTAACACACTGAAACAGGGTCTTACATTGGGTACAGACTGGTGCCAAGGTCCTGGCCTCAAGCTAAATGCAAAAAACAGTACCATCATACCATACACCAAGGACATGGCCCCACTGTTTGTCACATCATTGACAACCCCATAAACACACAGCCTGTGTTGACAGACCTGGGTACTGAGTTTGATAACAATGTCACATTCAACCATCATGTAGTGGCAGTTTTCAAAAAGGCATAGATAAAGGACTGCATCCAGAAAAAGGTGGACATTACCTCTGTATAGTCATCAGCCAGTGCAACAATACTTTAGTACAATGGCCCATTTGATATGGACTTATCCAGACATCTACAACAACTCGAAAGGCCATGGTAATACCCACAAAGGTTGTCCATGCCCTCCAACACCTGTTCCATGCAGATAATCTCTATTTAGTAGTGCCCCACTCAGTATCAGACAAGTTGCCCAGAGGTGGACTATGACACTCCTACAACCCAATGTGGGACCCTACCCTTCAACAACTGCCCTATATATGTGAGTCTACTTCCCCATGCATTACCAACAGAACAGGCCTGAATCTGATAGATGGCATCAGCAAAACCTGATGGAGAGACAGATTTGTCTCCCAGAGGCTGCCCTATCTCAGAAATGCACTTCCCATACATGTCAAGCAGAGTAACATGCAGACCATCATCAAGTGTAACCACGATGAGTGGATGGGATACCACAAATCTGTCCCAGGGGTCCCACCTGTGTCCCTCAATGACAGGGGTGACAGGTGCTGATTGATGATTCTGTTTCCAGATAAACTAATGGCTAAGCTTGTAAGGGCCTCAAGACCAATAGCCTAGTAACCTTGTATGATCCTAGGTATACCAGTTATGGCCCTGTGTGCTGTGATGGACTGTGTTTTTAAGTGTCCACTCCCATCACTGCCATCTACTGTGGTGTGTGCCCTATGGGTGAAATATCAATACCATGTCATACATCTGATAAATAGGTGAGTGGTACCACAGGTCTATCGGGACAGTCCAGCAACATCTGTGTGACCCAGTTACAGACAGCACTGCAAACATATTGTAGGGTATCCTCCTTGTGAGTGTTCAACATTTGCAGTACACAGATATTTGCAGAATGTGTACATGTGCCTGATATATGTGGACCCTCTGCCAGACAAATGTGGATGTCTGGAAATCAGTTGGACAATATGTAATGGTTGTTTCCAGACTATGGTGAATCTGAATGTCACAGGCCAGACACCTCAGAAAACAGTTATGGTACTTGAATATCTGGTACTGTATTCATTCCCTCATGTTGCATGCTCAATATGTACTCTCAGTTGCTGAGGGTGAGCCTGTGTCCCACCACTACTACAGGCTGTCCTGTTGTCCTGTTGTAGGGGGTCAACAGGTATGCTAGCCACAGCTCTCAGGTGATGATATACAAATGTTGAGTATACAGTGACCTAGTCAGAGTATGTCAGGAACAGTCAGGGATACCTGGACAATGTTTGAAATATGCCTGTGCGACATTCACAGCATGAGAGCAGCAGACTGGCAGTACATCATGTGATATGGCAGCTGTATCCACCATTGCTGACTGTCACTACTGTCTAATACACAATCCAGTCACATTTGTATATGAGCTGACCATTGCTGGGGGGACTCAGGGGTCAGAGCTGTGATCTATGTCACAGTAGACAGAGCCAAAATGGAAGCCTGTAGCTGCTGGACAGTTGACTAACAGCAACATGTAATTCCAAGATATTTACCACAGACCTCTATTGTGATAATCCCTATTTCCCATGCCTGCATCCTCCAAATGCATCCGATTACATGGGAAATAATATTACATACCTGGTATAGTGCTGTACTCCTTTATGTGCAGAAATCCTATGATAGAATGTTAGGATAATGCAGTCTGTCATCATAGAGAAAGTCATAGACTTGTGTACCATAGGCAACAGCTTGCTTTTTGTAGGTAATGCTCATGAACAGCTGATTACCCATGCACCAATCTGTGGCTCAGACTTGCTAATTGCATTCAGATCAGCTGGGTTACATTTTAATTAGCCAAAGTCATGGCAAGACAGTGTTGTATTTGAGGCCTTCATGTAGGCCTGGACCCTTTTCCTGGTGTGTAAAAGGACATTATCGAGGAGTGGAGACTGCAGCATCACAGAGGGTAGGTTGAAATACTGTTCACAGTTTGGATTTATGTGGTATGTCCACAGTTTTGCATGCTATGTTTATCCATTTTGAACAGACTTTGTGATTATGTGGCAGTTTACTGTTTAACAATGTGGGTTGAGGTCAGGAAGGAGACAAACTGATGTGAGGGTCATATGTCATTTGCATCAGATTATGCATGCTGCTGCAGTAGCCACTGTTCTATCAGCTGTGTATGCTTGTAGGGGAAGACTTTGACACATGTCCCTGCCACTTGACCATTCCTCCATCCTTTTATGTATGGGTGTTGTGTGGATTCCCTGTTCTAGGTGTTTTGAGGGAGTGGTAAGCACTAGGTAACCTATCTACTACATAAGGAGTGGTTCTGGCCCAGAAATTGTAGTTATCGGCCATTTGGGCAGTTTTTCCATCTCTCTCAACATTTTGATTTAAAAGCCCGCATTTGCACTTGTTTCCCCTCTTTCCTGTAACTAGTTTAGTCCAGATACAGATTCTTAGTTTTAGCACTTGAATTTGCTTATTCGTGATCAGCACTTGTTCAGAACTTGTAAACACTAAATAACCTACTAATTACTACAGCACTCAACCTTCCTCATTACCTAGAGGAAAACAGTTTTGGTACTTACTTTCCTCACTTGCTTAGAGAAAAATGGCTCTTGTATTCACTTTCCTCACTTATCTAGAAGAAAATAGTTTTTTTATTCAGGCATGTCCAAGGGTCAGCTCCCAGTGTTCTCTCCTGTCTATTTGATGAATCTGCGGATCTTGGGGCAATGTAGAAATTGCCTCATGTACACAGACAACCCTCCCCTCCTACCACCCGACACTACAACCTATGAGAGATGCACTTATCTAGCCAAACTGGGGGTAAAGCTCTCTCCAATCAAGACTGAACTTGACAGTCAAGAGGAGAAGGTAAACACTTGCACCACACCATACTCATCACATAGTCTCACTAAATCTACACCACCAAAATCCACACATAGAAAGACAAAAACATTCATGGAGGCTCTCAGTAATAATCTGCAGAGACTTCCAAAGCAGAAATACAAGCAACTTCCACCCCCCAACACAACCCAAATGACACATAGCCCGCAGACTCAGTGTGCCACTCAACCACAGCAAATAAGGCAAAACAACGTACCCAACACACTAGTCATAGGTGACTCTATAGTCAGGCACACTGATGTCCCACTCACCAGGCTAAACAAGGAGAAGGTTACTGTCAGCTGCCTGTTGGGTGCCAGGATCCGCCACATAACCCACACACTCAGGTCACTCCACAACAAGTACAAATATGACTCTGTCATTGTCCATGTTGGTGTGAATGACCTGGGATGAACCTCCCTGGACTACATGAAAAGAGACATGGAAGAGCTCTCTGATCTTGTAGCCCAGGCAGGTATGACCCTATCCCTGAGTAGCATTCTGCCATCACCCAGAATGATAACACAGTACAAGGACAAAATGATTGACTTCAACAATTGGCTAAGCTTCTGGTGCCATTCAAAAGGGATCCAGTATCTGTCTGCCTGGGATGGCATGGTCGACAGACCATAATGCTTTGCCAGAGATGGCCTGCACCTGTCACCCCTGGGATTCTGGATACTGGCTAAGGTTCTTGCCCCCCTATAGTGCCTTTTTTAGGCAAGGTTCAAATGACAAATTCACCACCGTAACAGGAACAGGCAAGCACAACCTGAGGGTGATGCTACTCAATGCTAGAAGTCTAAATCTCAAAATGCACTCACTCGAGGCTCTCCTTAAAATGGAGAACATCGATATCTGTGCAGTGACTGAGACCTGGTTCAAGGCTCCAGAGAGCAACCCTGCACTACCAGGCTATAACTCATACCACACTTTTCGGCCATGTAGCCTGGACTGGAACACCAAAGGCGGAGGTATGTCCATATTCATTAAGGATATCCACACCTCCAGGCTAGTTGCTCAGCATAATGCAGCCAAGGTTATCCAAGTGCAACTAACTCTGGGCAAAACTGCAATCCAAATTGTAGCTTGCTACAGATCACCCACCATGCCCCAGGATTCCCACTCCTCTTTTCTTGACGTACTGGAAAATATTAGGGTTCAATCAAACACCCTAATAATTGGTGATTTCAACTACCCCACCATTAACTGGGAAAACTACTCATGTACCAACTCCTTCACTCAACACTTTCTGGAATTCATAAACTCCAATGCCCTGGATCAACTTATTCACACCTCCACCAGGAGCAACAATATCCTAGATCTAGTCATTAGCAACATGAGTGACCGGTGTTCCACACCTGAAGTCAATGCCTCATTGGTCTGATCTGACCATAAGCTAATTACCCTAGATATCCACATCCTGCCCCCACCCCCATTAAAGAAACCATGGTAAAAAATTTCTCCAAAGCCAACTTCATGCTTCTTAAGACAGAAGAGGTGAACTTCATGACACCCATGCAGATGGACAATACAGTTATGACTACTGAATCCTGCACAATTGCACTTTATAAGCACTTACATGAGTGCATGGATCATGCTATTCCAAACAGAACCAAGACGCTATCCTCCAAAAAAAGGAAGCCAATCTGGTGGTCCCCTGCCATAAACAAACTGTGCAACAGAAGGAAGAAACTGTTGCAAAAGAGAGTAAAATCCCATGAGTGGAGGAGCTCCCTGGTCAGCCTCAGTAAGAAGTTGCGATCCCTGATAAAATCCTCCAAAGCTAGTTACAAAAACAAAATCACCACTGATTCTAAAGACAACCACAAAGCATTCTATAGCTATGTCAAGAATCTCAATGGCAACACTCAGATCTGCTGTGAGTTACAGCACAATAGCACTAAATATACAGACCCAACTGATATTGCCAACATTCTGGCAGATACTTTCAGTGCTAACTTTACCCCACCCTCACCCCCTAAAGAGCCCATCTCTATACCGGAAGAATGCAAAGTTCCTGTAATCACGGCTGTACAAGTAAAAACCACACTTTCCAAAGCCAAGAACAGAGCATCCATGGTACCAGAGAACATCCCAGGCTGCATTCTACATGAACTACAGAATGAACTGGCACCCCACCTAAGTACCATGTTCAATCATAGCTTCACCTCAGGCTTTGTGCCTGCTGAATGGCGCACAGCGATGGTTATCCCACTCCACAAGGGGGGAGCCACCACGGACCCCAGGAACTAGCGCCCCATTAGCCTGATGAGCCTGGTCTGCAAGGCCATGGAATGTATCATCATGGAACTTATAAACAAAGACATCGGTAATCTCCAAACTCTGGACCCCACCCAGTTCAGGTTTGTAAAAGGCAGATCATGTCTCCTAAACAGACTTCTTTGACGCAGTCACCAAAGCCTTAGACAAGGGTAAGGTGGTTCTCACAGCCTATCTAGATCTTGCCAAGGCTTTCAACACCATCCCCCACTCTGGAATTATAGAAAAACTCAATAAACTAGGTATAAATAAATCCCTATGTCACAAGATGGGTTGCCAACTGGCTCACTGACAGAACCCACACTGTGAAAGTAGCAGACTCCAAATCTGACTTCATTCCAGTGACAAGTGGAGTACCACAGGGTTCAGTCCTTTGTCCTCTCCTGTTTGGTATCTACTTCTCTGAAGTACAGGCTAACACAGAAGGTCATTGGCTAATGAAGTTCGCTGATGACTGCAAACTAGGAGCCATAATCGAAACTCCTAACGATGTGGGCATCCTACAAAAGGGCCTCACTGAGACAGATGCCTGGTGTCAAAACCATGGCCTCAAGCTCAATGCCAAGAAGTGCATTGTCATCCCCTTTGGTAAAAACTCTGTAGCCATGAACTACAACATAGGCGGTAGTATACTTAACACCGAAAGTGTGATAAGAGACCTTGGGAAACAGGTGGACAGTAGTCTCTCCTTTGATAATCACATCACCGCAGTAGTCAGGAAATCCTTCTACGTGGCACACCTCATCACAAAAGATTTCTCATCCAGAAAAAAAGAGGTAATTGTTCCCCTCTATTCATCACTCATTAGACCCATTATAGAGTACAATGCCCCTTTTGGTATGTACCTCACAAGACATCTACAACAACTGGAAAGGCCGCGGAAATACTTCACAAAGAGGATTACCAGCCTCAGACAGATGCCCTACGCAGACCGTCTCAAAAAACTCCAGCTTTACTCCGTTGCATATCACCTACTCAAAGGTGATCTCTGCCTAACATACAAAGCTATGTCAAACCCAGAGCTGTTGGACATGCTGCACTTAAAGAAATCCCAATCCCTCTGAGCTACACGCTCTAGGGACCTAAACCTTGTCACCACAATAAACAGAACATGCCGGAGGGATAGATTCCTGTCCCAGAGACTTCCCATACTCTGGAATAAACTACCTGTCTATATCAAACAAAGCTCCTCATTAGCACTCTTCAAGAAAAATCTTGATGATTGGATGGGAAATAGGAAATTCACTCTGGGGATCACCTCTGTGGCTCTGCTCGACAGCGGCACAGAAAAATAATTTTCTTAGGTGGCAAAAGCCAGGGTACCTTTTTGGCTGGGCTTGTATAGGCCCCAGGGCTGATAGCCTAATACCTACCTACCTATGAACCTATGATAGGTCTATAGCAGGTAGCTGAACATACTGATGCATATGTTGCAGGCTGCAGCTGCTGCATTCTACCCAGGAGCAATACTGAGGATTGTGAACACATTGTGAGACAGCGAGCTGTATATGTGAGTGAGGAAGCAGTGTCAGCTCTGTTGTGACAGCATAGCCAGGGTGAGGGTACCCATAACAGTCCAGGTGAGGCATGTGCCTCTGGTACATATGTTATGTAATAGTGCCATCCAGAGAGTGGTAGGAAACATTTAGGACACCTATACATATTTGTGAAGTGTGTCCCAACCTACAGGCCTTTGAGGTGCTAATATGGGTGGCAGTGACTGCAGTAGCAGAAAAATGTTCTGCTTAAAGTTGCATGGCTCAGTCATTTAATTGTTCCAACAACCATGTACTTAACATGCAACACACTGGAATGGATTCCAGGAGTGTGGGTGGACAAATGTTAAGCATGCTAGGAATGTAACAGATTGAGCTACAGAGTCAATACTATAACAGATGTATTTGCAAGACATATATGCATGCATACAGTCTGTTACACAGGATTGGCATAAACATGTGTGATCGGATGTGTATGACATGTGACACTGAATTGTCTGTCATTTTTCATAATCTCAGTGTGTACTGACTTGCCAGTACATCAGCACACACCATAGGTTATGTGACAAGTTTATTTATTTATTTATTTTACATTTGTTTACCGGGATAGTCCGACTGGATACATGTCCATTTTCAGCGGAGGCCCGGGAAGAAAAGCTCCACATAGTCAAACATACAAAAGGTTACACAAGAAATCAGAAAACCATTAGAATATATAAAAAAAGTGGTAATATACCTTATGTAAATTGGTTTAGAAGTGTTCCCTAGTAAGGACTCACAGTTCTCATGGACAGACATACAAAGTTTACACAAGAAGTTAGAAAACAATTAGAGTATATAAAAACAAATTGGTAATATATCTTATGTACATTGGTTTAGTTATGTTCCCTAGTAGGGACTCACAGTTCCCATGGACAGACACAATTACAAGTAAGATTGTAACTCACAGTTAGTCCCTAGTAGGGACACACAGTTCTCATGGACAGACGCAATTACAAGTAAGACTGGGTACATAGCATGGTGATGTAGTTAGATGTTATGATAATTACTGATTATGCTATGATAATTACTGATTATGCTATTGTTTTATAACTTAATCTGGGTCAATACATGGGCATAGCCAGTTCAATTTGAGATACTGTTTGAGTTTTTTTTAAGAGACTTTTGGAAGATTGTGGGGTTATGTAGTTTGGCAAGGCATTCCAGGTTTTGCCAACAAAGTTGGTGAACAGGGATTCACCAGCTGAGTTATTCGCTTTGTGGGGTTGGACCAGTAATTTATCAGCTGACCGTAGGGCTCTCAGGTTGTTATATGGCTTAATAATATTTATAAATGAAGGGGCATCTTTAGGGTGGTACAGAACTTTGTGCGCTATTAAGAGTTGATTAAACTGAATTAAGCTGGGCAGTTCTAGCCATTCTAGTTGTTTCAGGTTCTGGCAGTGATGGATTCTATAGGTGGAGCCAATGGTGAATCTGGCAATATGGTTGTAGGTATGGGACAGCTTACTTAGTTGGTTTTATTGAGCTTTGAGAGTACAGGTGAGGCATATAAAACAGTAGAGAGTAGGTGTGATCGGATGATTTCAGTCCTAGCCAGTGGGGTTAAGAGTGTCTTGTTTCTATATAGTGATCCAAACTTCTTATTGATGGTCTGTACGGTTTTGTTGACCTGTAGGTCAAATTTGAGATTTTTGTCTATGATAATCCCTAGAAGTTTAGTGTGTTGATCTGGGGAGATAGTGGTGCCATTATTAGACATGACAGAGAATGAAAGTGTGGCAGATCTACTAGTGGGGGTACAGAGTAGAAGTTTAGTTTTATTGGGGTTCAGTAGTAGGCATTGGTTCTCAATAGTGTTAAATGTATTTTGGGTTAAGATTTGTAGTTCGGATGGGGAGGTGGCTGAACAGATGAGAGTGGAATCATCTGCATATTGAATACAGGTTGCTTTAGGGATAGCAGTGTGAAGATTATTGATAAAAATAGAGAAGAGTAGTAGTCCTAGTATGGAGCCTTGAAGGACACCAAGTGTTAGAGGTAGCTGACTGGACAATTTGGCCTACCATAGTACCGCCTGTTGTCTACCAGTTAGGTAGGACTGGAACCACTGGATAGTGTATGTGTTGAGGGAAATGGATTTTAGAGAAAGAATGAGAAGTTCATGGTTGACCATGTCAAAGGCTTTTGATAGGTCAAAGAAGAGGGCGGAGGTTAGCCTTTTGTCATTTCTGTTACTGTTTATGGCATTAGTAAAGGAAAGGAGGGCTAAGGTAGTACTGTGGTATGGCCTGAAGCCATGCTGGGAGTAAGTTATTCTGTGTAAGGTATTGCATTAGTTGCTTGTGTACACATTTCTCCATTATTCTCGCTAGTGGGGAAAGAATTGCAATGGATCTATAGTTGGGCATGTCTATTGAGCTACCACCTTTATGGAGTGGGATGATGTGGGATATTTTCCAGAGGGAGGGGATAGCATTTTAGGATAAGGCTCTGTTGATAAGGATAGATATGAGATATGCAATGACATCTGCAGCTATTTGTAGGTACTCTGCAGGGAGGAGGTCAGCAGCGATGGTGGTAGGTTTTAGTTTTTTTAGGAGAATTTTGATAAAACTAATGGATATTGGTTGGAGGCTAAATTTGGGGTGATTTATGGATAAATTAGGCGTGTGGTTTAAGTTTGTGGAGGTTAGGTGATTTGCTAGGAATTGGATAGTTTCGGTGAAAAGTTATTATAAGCGCTAGCTATGGTCTCTGGAGAACTATGGGTGTGGTTAGCTGGGGTTGGGGTGGTAGAATGCCCTGGATGAAATAGTTGATTTAAGCCTGCCCAGAACTTTTGTGGGTTGTTTTGGTGTTTTGTAGGAAATTATGGTAGAAGCTTTTTTTATCCAGTAAAATAGATATTTTTGCGTCATTCCTGAGTTGACGATATTTTAGATGGTCAAGTGGGGCTTTGGTTGTTCTCCAGCTTGCCCAGGCTCTGTTTCTAGCCTTGATTTTAGGTTTGGTCTCTTTTGTGAGCCATGGTGCTGTGTTTGATCTAGATTTTATTGTACGTGCTGGGGCATGGGAATCAAGGATACTTAGGAATTTAGTGTTAAAGTGAGCTACAACCTCTTCTAATGGTAGAGTTTTTTAGTTTTGACCAGTCAACTGTTTGTAGTTCATTTAGGAATATTGCAGTGTCAAGGTTTTTTCTGTTTCTCACTGTTTTATATTTGGTCTGGTGAGGGTTTCCTACCTTATGTTTTATGATATAGGTTAGCAAATGGTTGCTAAGATTGTCAGGGAGAGTACCAGCAGTATATAGTTGGGGTTGGTTGTTAACTAGGATCCAGTCCAGGATACTTTCTCTGTTGGTTGGTTTGTTTATCCTAGTGGGAGAGGTTATGGTCTGTTTAAACCCAGATACATTTTTAGGAGTGAGGGGGCGTTGAGAGGAGCAGGGGTGCCAGTCGGTGTTAAAGTCACCAAGAACTATGGTTTCTTGGGGATAAGTAGTGGATAACCAGTGCAGGATATTCTCTAGGGTATTTAAGTTGTTACCTGGTGGAATGCATCCACAGACTATGTTTAATCATTTCTACTGGTTAATCTGTAATTTGGTTATGAGGAGTTCAGCATTGTTGAATTGGGGTGGTTGAATGGTGTCTCTATTAACAGAGTGTTTTTGTAAAGGACTGCTATCCCACCTCCTTTCCTAGTAGCACGGTCTAACCAGTGTATATTATATCCTGGAGGTAGTATCTCATTGTTAGTACTAAAAGGTTTTAGCCAGGTTTCTGTAAGACACATAATGTCCGGTGAGTGGGTTGCTAGGAGGGCGTGTAGGTTGGGAATCTTATTGTTAATACTTCTAATATTTAGGTGAAATGCTAGGAGGGAACTAGTGGGAATAAAAAGGGGTAGCTTGACTGTGGGGGTTGTGGTAGGGGAATGGATGTTATTGTGTGTGGGTGGGCCAGGGTTGGGATGAATATCTCTGTGTGTTATAAGGTTATAGTGATAGGATATTCTAAGCTTTAGGAGTTTATTAGTTTTATATAGTCTTTGTCTTTAGGATTGTGTTTTGTGGTTTTACAGGGGTGATATATTATTGAGGGTTGTATATTCAGTTTGCTGGGGATGGCACAGTGTTTGGTCTTATGTGTGTAGTCATGGCTGTCTGTTTGACCTTGTGGGTAGTGAATACTATGGTCAAGTATTTGTTCGTAGGCAGTAAGTTGGTAAAATATAAACAGTATAGGCATTAGGGTAATTAGTATTTTTTTACTTGTTTGCATTTTGTTAGGGGTTTGGGCCAAATTTGATGGTTGATTGTGCTAACAGGGTGTGGAGGAATGTAAGAAAAGAAAAATGAGTGTGTGGGAGAGCGCTGTTCAATGATTGGATCTTAGTATGAGGGGAGTGGCTGAGCGTAGTTGAAATGTAGGATTAGGGGAGAATTGGGGGCAGGAAGGGGAGCAGAGTGAGCGTGAGCACAGCAAGAGTGAGCGGAATGGGGCTGACACTGACTCCAAGTATTTAACTGGGCTTATGGTATGTTAAAATAACATTTTGGCTGTATTTAGATTTGTTTCTTTTTACATCAAATATTTAGGCTATTTTTAATCTATAGGTTATACACGTGCAGGATAAATTAATAGCTGCAGGGTATAATTTTCTGGGCTATGTAAGGGAGTGCAGGGTGAAATTACTCTTGTAGCAGTATAACCTTTTTGAGGAAAAATGGGGGTGGGGGGAGAAGGAAGGCAGTAGGAGTGGTTAGAGGGGGACCTTGATTGACTCAAGACACCACACCAAAGGTAAGTTTAATGTAAGGGCCTAAATTCTGCACTCAGCACTTAATGTTATTTATGTTTAGCAGGAAAGATAGACCAACAGTATACACTTTTAAAGATTTTTACACTAATGTAATAGTCAGTGTACTTTAGTTACAGGGGAAGGAGGTAAACACTCAATTAGAAAAGAGCTCTATGGCTGACCAAAATAGTGACTCCCTTAGTTACACAGCACTGTAAGAGTAAGCTTAACAAATGTTTTCATATGTGTAACCTGCTCTGTTTAATTGCTGGGAAAAAAACAGTTTTTGTTGAGAGACTGGTAGCCAAATTGCAATCCTGTAGACACTGTTATGCAGCAGCTGCAATATGCTAGTGGAGGTAATCTGTTTAATTGCTGGGAGAAAAAACATTTTTTGTTGAGAGGTGGTAGTCAAATTGCAATCATGTAGACACCATTATGCAGAAGCTGTAGTATGCCGGTGGAGGTAATCAGTTTAATTGCTGGGAGAAAAACATTTTTTGTTGAGAGAGTGGTAGCCAAATTGCAATCCTGTAGACACCGTTATGCAGCAGCTGCAGTAAGTTAGTGGAGGTAATCTGTTTAATTGCAGGAGAAAAACAGTCTTTGTTGAGAGAATGGTAGCCAAATTGTAATCCTGTAGACACCTTGTGTGCAGCAGCTGCAGTATGCTAGTGGAGTTAGTCTGTTTAATTGCTGGGAGAAAAACACTTTTTGTTGAGATAGTGGTAGCCAAATTGCAATCCTGTAGACACCGTTATGCAGTAGCTGTAGTATGCTAGTTGAGGTAATCTGTTTAATTGCTTGGAGAAAAACAGTTTTTGTTGAGAGAGTGGTAGCCAAATTGCAATCCTGTAGACAGCGTTATGCAGCAGCTGCAGTATGCTAGTGGAGGTAATCTAATTGCTGGGAGAAAAACAGTTTTTGTTGAGAGGGTGGTAGCCAAACTGCAATCCTGTAGGCACCGTTATGCAGCAGCTGCAATATGCTAGTGGAGGTAATCTGTTTAATTGCTTGGAGAAAAACAGTTTTTGTTGAGAGAGTGGTAGCCAAATTGCAATCCTGTAGACAGTGTTATGTAGCAGCTGCAGTATGCTAGTGGAGGTAATCTAATTGCTGGGAGAAAAACAGTTTTTGTTGAGAGAGTGGTAGCCAAATTGCAATCCTGTAGACACTGTTATGCAGCAGCTGCAGTTTGCTAGTGGAGGTAATCTGTTTAATTGCTGGGACAAAAACACTTTTTGTTGAGAGAGTGGTAGCCAAATTGCAATCCTGTAGACACCGTTATGCAGTAGCTGTAGTATGCTAGTTGAGGTAATCTGTTTAATTGTGTGGAGAAAAACAGTTTTTGTTGAGAGAGTGGTAGCCAAATTGCAATCCTGTAGACACCGTTATGCATCAGCTGCAGTATGCTAGTAGAGGTAATCAGTTTAATTGCTGGGAAAAAAACAGTTTTTGTTGAGAGAGTGGTAGCCAAATTGCAGTCCTGTAGACACCATTATGCAGCAGCTGCAGTAAGCTAGTGGAGGCAATCTGTTTAATTGCTGGGAGAAAAACACTTTTTGTTGAGAGAGTGGTAACCAAATTGCAATCCGTTAGACACCGTTATGCAGCAGCTGTAGTATGCTAGTTGAGGTAATCTGTTTAATTGCTGGGAGAAAAACAGTTTTTGTAGACAGAGGGGTAGCCAAATTGCAATCCTGTAGACAGCGTTATGCAGCAGCTGCAGTATGCTAGTGGAGGTAATCAATGTAATTGCTGGGAGAAAAACAGTTTTTGTTGAGAGAGTGATAGACAAATTGCAATCCTGTAGACACCGTGTGTGCAGCAGCTGCAGTGTGCGAGTGGAGGTAATCTGTTTAATTGCTGGGAGAAAAACAGTTTTTGTTGAGAGTGTGGTAGCCAAATTGCAATCCTGTAGACAACATTATGCAGCAGCTGCAGTTTGCTAGTGGAGGTAATCTGTTTAATTGCTGGGAGAAAAACACTTTTTATTGAGAGAGTGGTAGCCAAATTGCAATCCAATAGACACCGTTATGCAGCAGCTGCAGTATGCTAATGGAGGTAATCTGTTTAATTGCTGGGAGAAATACAGTTTTTGTTGAGAGAGTGGTAGCCAAATTGCAATCCTGTAGACATCGTTATGCAGCAGGTGCAGTATGCTAGTGGAGGTAATCTGTTTAATTGCTGGGAGAGAAACAGTTTTTGTTGAGAGAGTGGTAGCCAAATTGCAATCCTGTAGACACCGTTATGCAGAAGCTGCAGTATGCTGGTGGAGGTAATCAGTTTAACTGCTGGGAGAAAAAAAGTTTTTGTTGAGAGAGTGGTAGCCAAATTGCAATCCTATAGACACCGTTATGCAGCTGCTGCAGTATGCTAGTGGAGGTAATCTGTTTAATTGCTGGGAGAAAAACAGTTTTTGTTGAGAGAGTGGTAGCCAAACTGCAATTCTGTAGACACCGTTATGCAGCAGCTGCAGTATGCTAGTGGAGGTAATCTGTTTAATTGCTGGGAGAAAAACAGTTTTTGTTGAGAGAGTGGTAGCCAGATTCCAATCCTGTAGACACCATCATGCAGCAGCTGCAGTATGCTAGTGGAGGTAATCTGTTTAATTGCTGGGAGAAAAACTGTTTTTGTTGAGAGTGTGGTAGCCAAATTGCAATCCTATAGACACCATTATGCAGCAGCTGCAGTATGCTAGTGGAGGTAATCTGTTTAATTGCTGGGAGAAAAACAGTTTTTGTTGAGAGAGTGGTAGCCAAATTGCAATCCTGTAGACACCGTTATGCAGCAGCTGCAGTATGCTAGTGGAGGTAATCTGTTTAATTGCTGGGAGAAAAACAGTTTATGTTGAGAGTGGTAGCCAAATTGCAATCCTGTAGACACCGTTATGCAGCAGCTGCAGTATGCTAGTGGAGGTAATCTGTTTAATTGCTGGGAGAAAAACAGTTTTTGTTGAGAGAGTGGTAGCCAAATTGCAATCCTGTAGACAGTGTTATGTAGCAGCTGCAGTATGCTAGTGGAGGTAATCTAATTGCTGGGAGAAAAACAGTTTTTGTTGAGAGAGTGGTAGCCAAATTGCAATCCTGTAGACACTGTTATGCAGCAGCTGCAGTTTGCTAGTGGAGGTAATCTGTTTAATTGCTGGGATAAAAACACTTTTTGTAGAGAGATTGGTAGCCAAATTGCAATCCTGTAGACACCGTTATGCAGCAGCTGCAATATGCTAGTTGAGGTAATCTGTTTAATTGCTTGGAGAAAAACAGTTTTTGTTGAGAGAGTGGTAGCCAAATTGCAATCCTGTAGACAGCGTTATGCAGCAGCTGCAGTATGCTAGTGGAGGTAATCTAATTGCTGGGAGAAAAACAGTTTTTGTTGAGAGGGTGGTAGCCAAACTGCAATCCTGTAGGCACCATTATGCAGCAGCTGCAATATGCTAGTGGAGGTAATCTGTTTAATTGCTGGGAGAAAAACTGTTTTTGTTGAGAGTGTGGTAGCCAAATTGCAATCCTGCAGACACCATTATGCAGCAGCTGCAATATGCTAGTGGAGGTAATCTGTTTAATTGTGTGGAGAAAAACAATTTTTGTTGAGAGAGTGGTAGCCAAATTGCAATCCTGTAGACACCGTTATGCAGCAGCTGCAGTATGCTAGTAGAGGTAATCAGTTTACTTGCTGGGAAAAAACAGTTTTTGTTGAGAGAGTGGTAGCCAAATTGCAGTCCTGTAGACACCATTATGCAGCAGCTGCAGTAAGCTAGTGGAGGCAATCTGTTTAATTGCTGGGAGAAAAACACTTTTTGTTGAGAGAGTGGTAGCCAAATTGCAATCCTGTAGACAGCGTTATGCAGCAGCTGCAGTATGCTAGTGGAGGTAATCTGTTTAATTGCTGGGAGAAAAACAGTTTTTGTTGAGAGAGTGATAGCCAAATTGCAATCCTGTAGACACCGTGTGTGCAGCAGATGCAGTATGCGAGTGGAAGTAATCTGTTTAATTGTTGGGAGAAAAACAGTTTTTGTTGAGAGAGTGGTAGCCAAATTACAATCCTATAGACATCGTTATTCAGCAGCTGCAGTATGCGAGTGGAGGTAATCTGTTTAATTGCTGGGAGAAAAACAGTTTTTGTTGAGAGGGTGGTAGCCAAACTGCAATCCTGTAGACACCATTATACAGCAGCTGCAATATGCTAGTGGAGGTAATCTGTTTAATTGCTGGGAGAAAAACTGTTTTTGTTGAGAGTGTGGTAGCCAAATTGCAATCCTGTAGACAACATTATGCAGCAGCTGCAGTTTGCTAGTGGAGGTAATCTGTTTAATTGCTGGGAGAAAAACACTTTTTATTGAGAGAGTGGTAGCCAAATTGCAATCCAATAGACACCGTTATGCAGCAGCTGCAGTTTGCTAGTGGAGGTAATCTGTTTAATTGCTGGGAGAAATACAGTTTTTGTTGAGAGAATGGTAGCCAAATTGCAATCCTGTAGACATCGTTATGCAGCAGGTGCAGTATGCTAGTGGAGGTAATCTGTTTAATTGTTGGGAGAAAAACAGTTTTTTTGAGAGAGTGGTAGACAAATTGCAATCCTGTAGACACCATTATGCAGCAGCTGCAGTATGCTAGTAGAGGTAATCTGTTTAATTGTTGGGAGAAAAACAGTTTTTTTGAGAGAGTGGTAGCCAAATTGCAATCCTATAGACACCGTTATGCAGCTGCTGCAGTATGCTAGTGGAGGTAATCTGTTTAACTGCTGGGAGAAAAACAGTTTTTGTTGAGAGAGTGGTAGCCAAACTGCAATTCTGTAGACACCGTTATGCAGCAGCTGCAGTATGCTAGTGGAGGTAATCTGTTTAATTGCTGGGAGAAAAACAGTTTTTGTTGAGAGAGTGGTAGCCAGATTCCAATCCTGTAGACACCATCATGCAGCAGCTGCAGTATGCTAGTAGAGGTAATCTGTTTAATTGTTGGGAGAAAAACTGTTTTTTTGAGAGAGTGGTAGCCAAATTGCAATCCTGTAGACACCATTATGCAGCAGCTGCAGTATGCTAGTGGAGGTAATCTGTTTAATTGCTGGGAGAAAAACTGTTTTTGTTGAGAGTGGTAGCCAAATTGCAATCCTATAGACACCATTATGCAGCAGCTGCAGTATGCTAGTGGAGGTAATCTGTTTAATTGTGTGGAGAAAAACAGTTTTTGTTGAGAGAGTGGTAGCCAAATTGCAATCCTGTAGACACCGTTATGCAGCAGCTGCAGTATGCTAGTGGAGGTAATCTGTTTAATTGCTGGGAGAAAAACAGTTTTTGTTGAGAGAGTGGTAGCCAAATTGCAATCCTGTAGACAGCATTATTCAGCAGCTGCAGTATGCTAGTGGAGGTAATCTGTTTAATTGCTGGGAGAAAAACAGTTTTTGTTGAGAGAGTGGTAGCCAAATTGCAATCCTGTAGACACCGTTATGCAGCAGCTGCAGTATGCTAGTGGAGGTAATCTGTTTAATTGCTGGGAGAAAAACAGTTTTTGTTGAGAGAGTGGTAGCCAAATTGCAATCCTGTAGACACCTTTATGCAGCAGCTGGAGTATGCTAGTGGAGGTAATCTGTTTAATTGTTGGGAGAAAAACAGTTTTTGTTGAGAGAGTGGTAGCCAAATTGCAATCCTGTAGACAGCGTTATGCAGCAGCTGCAGTATGCTAGTGGAGGTAATCTAATTGCTGGGAGAAAAACAGTTTTTGTTGAGAGGGTGGTAGCCAAATTGCAATCCTGTAGACACCGTTATGCAGCAGCTGCAGTATGCTAGTGGAGGTAATCTGTTTAATTGCTGGGAGAAAAACAGTTTTTGTTGAGAGAGTGGTAGCCAAATTGCAATCCTGTAGACACCATTATGCAGCAGCTGCAGTATGCTAGTGGAGGTAATCTGTTTAATTGCTGGGAGAAAAACAGTTTTTGTTGAGAGAGTGGTAGCCAAATTGCAATCCTGTAGACACCGTTATGCAGCAGCTGCAGTATGCTAGTGGAGGTAATCTGTTTAATTGCTGGGAGAAAAACAGTTTTTGTTGAGAGAGTGGTAGCCAAATTGCAATCCTGTAGACACCGTTATGCAGCAGCTGCAGTATGCTAGTAGAGGTAATCTGTTTAATTGCTGGGAAAAACAGTTTTTGTTGAGAGAGTGGTAGCCAAATTGCAATCCTGTAGACACCGTTATGCAGCAGCTGCAGTATGCTAGTGGAGGTAATCTGTTTAATTGCTGGGAGAAAAACAGTTTTTGTTGAGAGAGTGGTAGCCAAATTGCAATCCTGTAGACACCGTTATGCAGCAGCTGCAGTATGCTAGTAGAGGTAATCTGTTTAATTGTTGGGAGAAAAACAGTTTTTTTGAGAGAGTGGTAGACAAATTGCAATCCTGTAGACACCATTATGCAGCAGCTGCAGTATGCTAGTGGAGGTAATCTGTTTAATTGCAGGGAGAAAAACAGTTTTGTTGAGAGAGTGGTAGACAAATTGCAATCCTGTAGACACCGTTATGCAGCAGCTGCAGTAAGCTAGTGGAGACAATCTGTTTAATTGCAGGAGAAAAACAGTCTTTGTTGAGAGAATGGTAGCCAAATTGCAATCCTGTAGACACCATTATGCAGCAGCTGCAGTAAGCTAGTGGAGGCAATCTGTTTAATTGCTGGGAGAAAAACAGTTTTTGTTGAGAGAGTGGTAGCCAAATTGCAATCCTGTAGACACCGTTATGCAGCAGCTGCAGTAAGTTAGTGGAGGTAATCTGTTTAATTGCTGGGAGAAAAACACTTTTTGTTGAGATAGTGGTAGCCAAATTGCAATCCTGTAGACACCGTTATGCAGCAGCTGCAGTATGCTAGTTGAGGTAATCTGTTTAATTGCTTGGAGAAAAACAGTTTTTGTTGAGAGAGTGGTAGCCAAATTGCAATCCTGTAGACACCGTTATGCAGCAGCTGCAGTATGCTAGTGGAGGTAATCTGTTTAATTGTTTGGAGAAAAACAGTTTTTGTTAAGAGAGTGGTAGCCAAATTGCAATCCTGTAGACACCATTATGCAGCAGCTGCAGTGTGCTAGTGGAGGTAATCTGTTTAATTGCTGGGAGAAAAACAGTTTTTGTTGAGAGTGTTAGCCAAATTGCAATCCTGTAGACACCATTATGCAGCAGCTGCAGTATGCTAGTGGAGGTAATCTGTTTAATTGCTGGGAGAAAAACAGTTTTTGTTGAGAGAGTGGTAGCCAAATTGCAATCCTGTAGACACCATTATGCAGCAGCTGCAGTATGCTAGTGGAGGTAATCTGTTTAATTGCTGGGAGAAAAACAGTTTTTGTTGAGAGAGTGGTAGCCAAATTGCAATCCTGTAGACACCGTTATGCAGCAGCTGCAGTATGCTAGTGGAGGTAATCTGTTTAATTGCTGGGAGAAATACAGTTTTTGTTGAGAGAGTGGTAGCCAAATTGCAATCCTGTAGACACCGTTATGCAGCAGCTGCAGTATGCTAGTGGAGGTAATCTGTTTAATTGCTGGGAGAAAAACAGTTTTTGTTGAGAGAGTGGTAGCCAAATTGCAATCCTGTAGACACCGTTATGCAGCAGCTGCAGTATGCTAGTGGAGGTAATCTGTTTAATTGCTGGGAGAAAAACAGTTTTTGTTGAGAGAGTGGTAGCCAGATTCCAATCCTGTAGACACCATCATGCAGCAGCTGCAGTATGCTAGTAGAGGTAATCTGTTTAATTGCTGGGAGAAAAACAGTTTTTGTTGAGAGAGTGGTAGCCAAATTGCAATCCTGTAGACACCGTTATGCAGCAGCTGCAGTATGCTAGTGGAGGTAATCTGTTTAATTGCTGGGAGAAAAACTGTTTTGTTGAGAGTGGTAGCCAAATTGCAATCCTGTAGACACCATTATGCAGCAGCTGCAGTATGCTAGTGGAGGTAATCTGTTTAATTGCTGGGAGAAAAACAGTTTTTGTTGAGAGAGTGGTAGCCAAATTGCAATCCTGTAGACACCATTATGCAGCAGCTGCAGTATGCTAGTGGAGGTAATCTGTTTAATTGCTGGGAGAAAAACACTTTTTGTTGAGAGACTGGTAGCCAAATTGCAATCCTGTAGACATCGTTATGCAGCAGGTGCAGTATGCTAGTGGAGGTAATCTGTTTAATTGCTGGGAGAAAAACAGTTTTTGTTGAGAGAGTGGTAGCCAAATTGCAATCCTGTAGACACCGTTATGCAGCAGCTGCAGTATGCTAGTGGAGGTAATCTGTTTAATTGTTGGGAGAAAAACAGTTTTTGTTGAGAGAGTGGTAGCCAAATTGCAATCCTGTAGACACCATTATGCAGCAGCTGCAGTATGCTAGTGGAGGTAATCTGTTTAATTGCTGGGAGAGAAACAGTTTTTGTTGAGAGAGTGGTAGCCAAATTGCAATCCTGTAGACACCATTATGCAGCAGCTGCAGTATGCTAGTGGAGGTAATCTGTTTAATTGGTGGGAGAAAAACAGTTTTTGTTGAGAGAGTAGTAGCCAAATTGCAATCCTGTAGACACCATTATGCAGCAGCTGCAGTATGCTAGTGGAGGTAATCTGTTTAATTGCTGGGAGAAAAACTGTTGTGTTGAGAGTGTGGTAGCCAAATTGCAATCCTGTAGACAACATTATGCAGCAGCTGCAGTTTGCTAGTGGAGGTAATCTGTTTAATTGCTGGGAGAAAAACAGTTTTTGTTGAGTGAGTGGTAGCCAAATTGCAATCCTGTAGACACCGTTATGCAGCAGCTGCAGTATGCTAGTGGAGGTAATCTGTTTAATTGCTGGGAGAAAAACAGTTTTTGTTGAGAGATGGGAAGCCAAATTGCAATCCTGTAGACACCGTTATGCAGCATCTGCTGTATGCTAGTGGAGGTAATCTGTTTAATTGCTGGGAGAAAAACAGTTTTTGTTGAGATTCGTAGCCAATTTACAATCCTGTAGACACCGTTATGCAGCAGCTGCAGTATGCTAGTGGAGGTAATCTGTTTAATTGCTGGGAGAAAAACAGTTTTTGGTGAGAGAGTGGTAGCCAAATTGCAATCCTGTAGACACCATGTGTGCAGCAGCTGCAGTATGCTCGTGAAGGTAATCTGTTTGATTGCTGGGAGAAAAACAGTTTTTGTTGAGAGAGTGGTAACCAAATTGCAATCCTGTAGACACCATTATACAGCAGCTGCAGTATGCTAGTGGAATTAATCTGTTTAATTGCTGGGAGAAAAACAGTTTTTGTTGAGAGAGTGGTAGCCAAATTGCAATCCTGTAGACACCATTATGCAGCAGCTGCAGTATGCTAGTGAAGGTAATCTGTTTAATTGCTGGGAGAAAAACAGTTTTTGTTGAGAGGGTGGCAGCCAAATTGCAATCCTGTAGACACCATTATGCAGTAGCTGCAATATGCTTGTGGAGGTAATCTGTTTAATTGCTGGGAGAAAAAACTGTTTTTGTTGAGAGTGAAGTAGCCATATTGCAATCCTGTAGACACCATTATGCAGCAGCTGCAGTATGCTAGTGGAGGTAATCTGTTTAATTGTGTGGAGTAAAACAGTTTTTGTTGAGAGAGTGGTAGCCAAACTGCAATCCTGTAGACACCGTTATGAAGCAGCGGCAGTATGCTAGTGGAGGTAATCTGTTTACTTGCTGGAAAAAAATAGTTTTTGTTGAAAGAGTGGTAACCAAATTGCAATCCTGTAGACACCATTATACAGCAGCTGCAGTATGCTAGAGGAGGTAATCTGTTTAATTGCTGGGGGAAAAACAGTTTTTGTTGAGAGAGTGGTAGCCAAATTGCAATCCTGTTGACACCGTTATGCAGAAGCTGCAGTATGCTGGTGGAGGTAATCAGTTTAATTGCTGGGAGAAAAACAGTTTTTGTTGAGAGAGTGGTAGCCAAATTGCAATCCTGTAGACACCATTATACAGCAGCTGCAGTATGCTAGTGGAGGTAATCTGTTTAATTGCTGGGGGAAAAACAGTTTTTGTTGAGAGAATGGTAGCCAAATTGCAATCCTTTAGACACCATTATGCAGCAGCTGCAGTATGCTAGTGGAGATAATCTGTTTAATTGTGTGGAGAAAAACAGTTTTGTTGAGAGTGGTAGCCAAATTGCAATCCTGTAGACACCATTATTCAGCAGCTGCAGTATGCTCGTGGAGGTAATCTGTTTAATTACTGGGAGAAAAACAGATTTTGTTGAGAGAGTGGTAGCCAAATTGCAATCCTGTAGACAACGTTATGCAGCAGCTGCAGTATGCTAGTGGAGGTAATCTGTTTAATTGCTGGGAGAAAAACAGTTTTTGTTGAGAGAGTGGTAGCCAAATTGCAATCCTGTAGACACCATTATGCAGCAGCTGCAGTATGCTAGTGGAGGTAATCTGTTTAATTGCTGGGAGAAAAACAGTTTTTGTTGAGAGAGTGGTAGCCAAATTGCAATCCTGTAGACACCATTATGCAGCAGCTGCAGTATGCTAGTGGAGGTAATCTGTTTCATTGCTTGGAGAAAAACAGTTTTTGTTGAGAGAGTAATAGCCAAATTGCAATCCTTTAGACACCATTATGCAGCAGCTGCAGTATGCTAGTGGAGGTAATCTGTTTAATTGCGGGGAGAAAAACAGTTTTTATTGAGAGAGTGGTAGCCAAATTGCAATCCTGTAGACACCATTATGCAGCAGCTGCAGTATGCTAGTGGAGGTAATCTGTTTAATTGCTGGGAGAAAAACAGTTTTTGTTGAGAGAGTGGTAGCCAAATTGCAATCCTGTAGACACCATTATGCAGCAGCTGCAGTATGCTAGTGGAGGTAATCTGTTTAATTGCTGGGAGAAAAACAGTTTTTCTTGAGATAGTGGTAGCCAAATTGCAATCCTGTAGACACCATTATGCAGCAGCTGCAGTATGCTCGTGGAGGTAATCTGTTTAATTGCTGGGAGAAAAACAGTTTTTGTTGAGAGAGTGGTAGCCAAATTGCAATCCTGTAGACACCATTATACAGCAGCTGCAGTATGCTAGTGGAATTAATCTGTTTAATTGCTGGGAGAAAAACAGTTTTTGTTGAGAGAGTGGTAGCCAAATTGCAATCCTGTAGACACCATTATACAGCAGCTGCAGTATGCTAGTGGAGGTAATCTGTTTAATTGATGGGGGAAAAACAGTTTTTGTTGAGAGAGTGGTAGCCAAATTGAATCCTGTAGACACCGTTATGCAGCAGCTGTAGTATGTTAGTGGAGGTAATCTGTTTAATTGCTGGGAGAAAAACAGTTTTTGTTGAGAGAGTGGTAGCCAAATTGCAATCCTGTAGACACCATTATGCAGCAGCTGCATTATGCTAGTGGAGGTAATCTGTTTAATTGCTGGGAGAAAACGTTTTTGTTGAGAGAGTGGTAGCCAAATTGCAATCCTATAGACACCGTTATGCAGCAGCTGCAGTATGCTAGTGGAGGTAATCTGTTTAATTGCTGGGAGAAAAACAGTTTTTGTTGAGAGAGTGGTAGCCAAATTGCAATCCTGTAGACACCGTTATGCAGCAGCTGCAGTATGCTAGTGGAGGTAATCTGTTTAATTGCTGGGAGAAAAACAGTTTTTGTTGAGAGAGTGGTAGCCAAATTGCAATCCTGTAGACACCATTATACAGCAGCTGCAGTATGCTAGTGGAATTAATCTGTTTAATTGCTGGGAGAAAAACAGTTTTTGTTGAGAGAGTGGTAGCCAAATTGCAATCCTGTAGACACCATTATACAGCAGCTGCAGTATGCTAGTGAAGGTAATCTGTTTAATTGCTGGGAGAAAAACAATTTTTGTTGAGAGAGTGGTAGCCAAATTGCAATCCTGTAGACACCATTATGCAGCAGCTGCAGTATGCTAGTAGAGGTAATCTGTTTAATTACTGGGAGAAATACAGTTTTTGTTGAAAGAGTGGTAGCCAAATTGCAATCCTATAGACACCATTATGCAGCAGCTGCAGTTTGCTAATGGAGGTAATCTGTTTCATTGCTTGGAGAAAAACAGTTTTCGTTGAGAGAGTAATAGCCAAATTGCAATCCTTTAGACACCATTATGCAGCAGATGCAGTATGCTAGTTGAGGTAATCTGTTTAATTGCTGGGAGAAAAACACTTTTTGTTGAGAGAGTGGTAGCCAAATTGCAATCCTGTAGACACCATTATGCAGCAGCTGCAGTATGCTAGTGGAGGTAATCTGTTTAATTGCTGGGAGAAAAACAGTTTTTGTTGAGAGAGTGGTAGCCAAATTGCAATCCTGTAGACACCTTTATGCAGCAGCTGGAGTATGCTAGTGGAGGTAATCTGTTTAATTGTTGGGAGAAAAACAGTTTTTATTGATAGAGTGGTAGTCAAATTGCAATCCTGTAGACACCATTATACAGCAGTTACAGTATGCTAGATGAGGTAATCTGTTTAATTGCTGGGGGAAAAACAGTTTTTGTTGAGAGAGTGGTAGCCAAATTGCAATCCTGTAGACACCATTATGCAGCAGCTGCAATATGCTAGTGGAGGTAATCTGTTTAATTACTGGGAGAAAAACAGTTTTTGTTGAGATAGTGGTAGCCAAATTGCAATCCTGTAGACACCATTATGCAGTAGCTGCATTATGCTAGTGGAGGTAATCTGTTTAATTGCTGGGAGAAAAACAGTTTTTGTTGAGAGAGTGGTAGCCAAATTGCAATCCTGTAGACACCGTTATGCAGCAGCTGCAGTATGCTAGTGGAGGTAATCTGTTTAATTGCTGGGAGAAAAACAGTTTTTGTTGAGAGAGTGGTAGCCAAATTGCAATCCTGTAGACACCGTTATGCAGCAGCTGCAGTATGCTAGTGGAGGTAATCTGTTTAATTGCTGGGAGAAAAACAGTTTTTGTTGAGAGAGTGGTAGCCAAATTGCAATCCTGTAGACACCGTTATGCAGCAGCTGCAGTATGCTAGTGGAGGTAATCTGTTTAATTGCTGGGAGAAAAACAGTTTTTGTTGAGAGAGTGGTAGCCAAATTGCAATCCTGTAGACACCATTATGCAGCAGCTGCAGTTTGCTAGTGGAGGTAATCTGTTTAATTGCTGGGAGAAAAACAGTTTTTGTTGAGAGAGTGGTAGCCAAATTGCAATCCTGTAGACACCATTATGCAGCAGCTGCAGTGTGCTAGTGGAGGTAATCTGTTTAACTGCTGGGAGAAAAACAGTTTTTGTTGCGAGAGGGTTAGCCAAATTGCAATCCTGTAGACACCATTATGCAGCAGCTGCAGTATGCTAATGGAGGTAATCTGTTTAATTGCTGGGAGAAATACAGTTTTTGTTGAGAGAGTGGTAGCCAAATTGCAATCCTGTAGACACCATTATGCAGCAGCTGCAGTATGCTAGTGGAGGTAATCTGTTTAATTGCTGGGAGAAAAACAGTTTTTGTTGAGAGAGTGGTAGCCAAATTGCAATCCTGTAGACACCGTTATGCAGCAGCTGCAGTATGCTAGTGGAGGTAATCTGTTTAATTACTGGGAGAAAAACAGTTTTTGTTGAGAGAGTGGTAGCCAAATTGCAATCCTGTAGACACCATTATGCAGCAGCTGCAGTATGCTAGTGGAGGTAATCTGTTTAACTGCTGGGAGAAAAACAGTTTTTGTTGAGAGAGTGGTAGCCAAACTGCAATCCTGTAGTCACCATTATGCAGCAGCTGCAGTATGCTAGTGGAGGTAATCTGTTTAATTGCTGGGAGAAAAACAGTTTTTGTTAAGAGAGTGGTAGCCAAACAGCAATTCTGTAGACGCCGTTATGCAGCAGCTGCAGTATGCTAGTGGAGGTAACTGTTTAATCGCTGGGACAAAAACAGTTTTTGTTGAGAGTGGTAGCCAGATTCCAATCCTGTAGACACCATCATGCAGCAGCTGCAGTATGCTAGTAGAGGTAATCTGTTTAATTGTTGGGAGAAAAACAGTTTTTGTTGAGAGAGTGGTAGCCAAATTGCAATCCTGTAGACACCATTATGCAGCAGCTGCAGTATGCTAGTAGAGGTAATCTGTTTAATTGCTTGGAGAAAAACTGTTTTTGTTGAGAGTGTGGTAACCAAATTGCAATCCTATAGACACCATTATGCAGCAGCAGCAGTATGCTAGTGGAGGTAATCTGTTTAATTGTGTGGAGAAAAACAGTTTTTGTTGAGAGAGTGGTAGCCAGATTGCAATCCTGTAGACACCATTATGCAGCAGGTGCAGTATGCTAGTGGAGGTAATCTGTTTAATTGCTGGGAGAAAAACTGTTTTTGTTGAGAGTGAAGTAGCCATATTGCAATCCTGTAGACACCATTATGCAGCAGCTGCAGTATGCTAGTGGAGGTAATCTGTTTAATTGCTGGGAGAAAACAGTTTTTGTTGAGAGTGGTAGCCAAATTGCAATCCTGTAGACACCATTATGGAGCAGCTGCAGTATGCTAGTGGAGGTAATCTGTTTAATTGCTGGGGGAAAAATAGTTTTTGTTGAAAGAGTGGTAACCAAATTGCCATCCTGTAGACACCATTATACAGCAGCTGCAGTATGCTAGAGGAGGTAATCTGTTTAATTGCTGGGAGAAAAACTGTTTTTGTTGAGAGTGTGGTAGCCAAATTGCAATCCTATAGACACCATTATGCAGCAGCTGCAGTATGCTAGTGGAGGTAATCTGTTTAATTGCTGGGAGAAAAACAGTTTTGTTGAGAGTGGTCGCCAAATTGCAATCCTGTAGACACCATTATGCAGCAGCTGCAGTATGCTAGTGGAGGTAATCTGTTTAATTGCTGGGAGAAAAACACTTTTTGTTGAGAGAGTGGTAGCCAAATTGCAATCCTGTAGACAGCATTATTCAGCAGCTGCAGTATGCTAGTGGAGGTAATCTGTTTAATTGCTGGGAGAAAAACAGTTTTTGTTGAGAGAGTGGTAGCCAAATTGCAATCCTGTAGACACCATTATGCAGCAGCTGCAGTATGCTAGTGGAGGTAATCTGTTTAATTGCTGGGAGAAAAACAGTTTTTGTTGAGAGAGTGGTAGCCAAATTGCAATCCTGTAGACACCGTTATGCAGCAGCTGCAGTATGCTAGTGGAGGTAATCTGTTTAATTGCTGGGAGAAAAACAGTTTTTTTTGAGAGTGGTAGCTAAACTGCAATCCTATTGACACTGTTATGCAGCAGCTGCAGTATGCTAGTGGAGGTAATCTGTTTAATTACTGGGAGAAAAACAGTTTTTGTTGAGAGAGTGGTAGCCAAATTGCAATCCTGTAGACACCATTATGCAGCAGCTGGAGTATGCTAGTGGAGGTAATCTGTTTAATTGCTGGGAGAAAAACAGTTTTGTTGAGAGTAGTAGCCAAATTGCAATCCTGTAGACACCATTATGCAGCAGCTGCAGTATGCTAGTGAAGGTAATCTGTTTAATTGCTGGGAGAAAAACAGTTTTTGATGAGAGGGTGGTAGCCAAATTGCAATCCTGTAGACACCATTATGCAGCAGCTGCAGTATGCTGGTGGAGGTAATCAGTTTAACTGCTGGGAGAAAAAAAGTTTTTTTTGACAGTGGTAGCTAAACTGCAATCCTATTGACACCATTATGCAGTAGCTGCATTATGCTAGTGGAGGTAATCTGTTTAATTGCTGAGAGAAAAACAGTTTTTATTGAGAGAGTGGTAGCCAAATTGAAATCCTGTAGACACCGTTATGCAGCAGCAGCAGTATGCTAGTGGAGGTAATCTGTTTAATTGCTGGGGGAAAAAGAGTTTATGTTGAGAGAGTGGTAGCCAAATTGCAATCCTGTAGACACCGTTATGCAGCCGCTGCAGTATTCTAGTGGAGGTAATCTGTTTAATTGCTGGGAGAAAAACAGTTTTTGTTGAGAGAGTGGTAGCCAAATTGCAATCCTGTAGACACCATTATGCAGCAGCTGCAGTAAGCTAGTGAAGGCAATCTGTTTAATTGCTGGGAGAAAAACAGTTTTGTTGAGAGTGGTAGCCAAATTGCAATCCTGTAGACACCGTTATGCAGCAGCTGCAGTATGCTAGTGGAGGTAATCTGTTTAATTGCTGGGAGAAAAACAGTTTTTGTTGAGAGAGTGGTAGCCAAATTGCAATCCTGTAGACACCATTATACAGCAGCTGCAGTATGCTAGTGGAATTAATCTGTTTAATTGCTGGGAGAAAAACAGTTTTGTTGAGAGAGTGGTAGCCAAATTGCAATCCTGTAGACACCATTATGCAGCAGCTGCAGTATGCTAGTGGAGGTAATCTGTTTAATTGCTGGGAGAAAAACAGTTTTTGTTGAGACTGTTAGCCAAATTGCAATCCTGTAGACACCATTATGCAGCAGCTGCAGTATGCTAGTGGAGGAAATCTGTTTACTTGCTGGGAGAAAAATATTTTTTGTTGAGAGAGTGGTAGCCAAATTGCAATCCTGTAGACACCATTATACAGCAGCTGCAGTATGCTAGTGGAGGTAATCTGTTTAATTGCTGGGGGAAAAACAGTTTTTGTTGAGAGAGTGGTAGCCATATTGCAATCCTGTAGACACCATTATACAGCAGCTGCAGTATGCTAGTGGAGGTAATCTGTTTAATTGCTGGGAGAAAAACAGTTTTTGTTGAGAGAGTGGTAGCCAAATTGCAATCCTGTAGACACCATTATGCAGCAGCTGCAGTATGCTAGTAGAGGTAATCTGTTTAATTGCTGGGAGAAAAACAGTTTTTGTTGAGAGAGTGGTAGCCAAATTGCAATCCTGTAGACACCATTATGCAGCAGCTGCAGTATGCTAGTGGAGGTAATCTGTTTAATTGCTGGGAGAAAAACAGTTTTTGTTGAGAGAGTGGTAGCCAAATTGCAATCCTGTAGACACCATTATGCAGCAGCTGCAGTATGCTAGTGGAGGTAATCTGTTTAATTGTTGGGAGAAAAACTGTTTTTGTTGAGAGAGTGGTAGCCAAATTGCAATCCTGTAGACACCATTATGCAGCAGCTGCAGTATGCTAGTGGAGGTAATCTGTTTAATTGCTGGGAGAAAAACAGTTTTTGTTGAGAGAGTGGTAGCCAAATTGCAATCCTGTAGACACCATCATGCAGCAGCTGCAGTATGCTAGTAGAGGTAATCTGTTTAATTGTTGGGAGAAAAACAGTTTTTTTGAGATAGTGGTAGCCAAATTGCAATCCTGTAGACACCGTTATGCAGCATCTGCTGTATGCTAGTGGAGGTAATCTGTTTAATTGCTGGGAGAAAAACAGTTTTTGTTGAGAGAGTGGTAGCCAAATTGCAATCCTGTAGACACCATTATGCAGCAGCTGCAGTAAGCTAGTGGAGGCAATCTGTTTAATTGCTGGGAGAAAAACACTTTTTGTTGAGAGTGTTAGCCAAATTGCAATCCTGTAGACACCATTATGCAGCAGCTGCAGTAAGCTAGTGGAGGCAATCTGTTTAATTGCTGGGAGAAAAACACTTTTTGTTGAGAGTGTGGTAGCCAAATTGCAATCCTATAGACACCATTATGCAGCAGCTGCAGAATTCTAGTGGAGGTAATCTGCTTAATCCTGGGAGAAAAACAGTTTTTGTTGACAGAGTGGTAGCCAAATTGCAATCCTGTAGACAGCATTATGCAGCAGCTGCAGTATGCTAGTGGAGGTAATCTGTTTAATTGCTGGGAAAAACAGTTTTGTTAAGAGAGGGGTAGCCAAATTGCTATCCTGTAGACACCGTTATGTAGCAGCTGCAGTTTGCTAGTGGAGGTAATCTGTTTAATTGCTGGGAGAAAAACAGTTTTTGTTGAGAGAGTGGTAGCCAAATTGCAATCCTGTAGACACCGTTATGCAGCAGCTGCAGTATGCTAGTGGAGGTAATCTGTTTAATTGCTGGGAGAAAAACAGTTTTTGTTGAGAGAGTGGTAGCCAAATTGCAATCCTGTAGACACCATTATGCAGCAGCTGCAGTATGCTAATGGAGGTAATCTGTTTAATTGCTGGGAGAAAAACAGTTTTTGTTGAGAGAGTGGTAGCCAAATTGCAATCCTGTAGACACCGTTATGCAGCAGCTGCAGTATGCTAGTGGAGGTAATCTGTTTAATTGCTGGGAGAAAAACAGTTTTTGTTGAGAGAGTGGTAGCCAAATTGCAATCCTGTAGACACCATTATGCAGCAGCTGCAGTATGCTAGTGAAGGTAATCTGTTTAATTGCTGGGAGAAAAACAGTTTTTGTTGAGAGGGTGGTAGCCAAATTGCAATCCTGTAGACACCATTATGCAGCAGCTGCAATATGCTAGTGGAGGTAATCTGTTTAATTGCTGGGAGAAAAACTGTTTTTGTTGAGAGTGTAGTAGCCAAATTGCAATCCTGTAGACACCATTATGCAGCAGCTGCAGTATGCTAGTGGAGGTAATCTGTTTAACTGCTGGGAGGAAAACACTTTTTGTTGAAAGAGTGGTAGCCAAATTGCAATCCTATAGACACCATTATACAGCAGCTGCAGTATGCTAGTGGAGGTAATCTGTTTAATTGCTGGGGGAAAAACAGTTTTTGTTGAGAGAATGGTAGCCAAATTGCAATCCTTTAGACACCATTATGCAGCAGCTGCAGTATGCTAGTGGAGGTAATCTGTTTAATTGCTGGGAGAAAAACAGTTTTTGTTGAGAGAGTGGTAGCCAAATTGCAATCCTGTAGACACCGTTATGCAGCAGCTGCAGTATGCTAGTGGAGGTAATCTGTTTAATTGCTGGGAGAAAAACAGTTTTTATTGAGAGAGTGGTAGCCAAATTGCAATCCTGTAGACACCATTATGCAGCAGCTGCAGTATGCTAGTAGAGGTAATCTGTTTAATTGTTGGGAGAAAAACAGTTTTTTTGAGAGAGTGGTAGACAAATTGCAATCCTGTAGACACCATTATGCAGCAGCTGCAGTATGCTAGTGGAGGTAATCTGTTTAATTGTGTGGAGAAAAACAGTTTTTGTTGAGAGAGTGGTAGCCAAATTGCAATCCTGTAGACACCATTATGCAGCAGCTGCAGTATACTAGTGGAAGTAATCTGTTTAATTGTGTGGAGAAAAACAGTTTTTGTTGAGAGAGTGGTAGCCAAATTGCAATCCTGTAGACACCATTATGCAGCAGCTGCAGTAAGCTAGTGGAGGCAATCTGTTTAATTGCTGGGAGAAAAACAGTTTTTGTTGAGAGAGTGGTAGCCAAATTGCAATCCTGTAGACACCATTATGCAGCAGCTGCAGTATGCTAGTGGAGGCAATCTGTTTAATTGCTGGGAGAAAAACAGTTTTTTTTGAGAGAGTGGTAGCCAAATTGCAATCCTGTAGACACCTTTATGCAGCAGCTGGAGTATGCTAGTGGAGGTAATCTGTTTAATTGTTGGGAGAAAAACAGTTTTTATTGAGAGAGTGGTAGCCAAATTGCAATCCTGTAGACACCATTATGCAGCAGCTGCAGTATGCTGGTGGAGGTAATCAGTTTAACTGCTGGGAGAAAAAAAGTTTTTGTTGAGAGAGTGGTAGCCAAATTGCAATCCTGTAGACAGCGTTATGCAGCAGCTGCAGTATGCTAGTGGAGGTAATCTGTTTAATTGCTGGGAGAAAAACAGTTTTTGTTGAGAGAGTGGTAGCCAAATTGCAATCCTGTAGACACCATTATGCAGCAGCTGCAGTATGCTAGTGGAGGTAATCTGTTTAATTGCTGGGAGAAAAACAGTTTTTGTTGAGAGGGTGGTAGCCAAATTGCAATCCTGTAGACACCATTATGCAGCAGCTGCAATATGCTAGTGGAGGTAATCTGTTTAATTACTGGGAGAAAAACAGTTTTTGTTGAGATAGTGGTAGCCAAATTGCAATCCTTTAGACACCATTATGCAGCAGATGCAGTATGCTAGTGGAGGTAATCAGTTTAACTGCTGGGATTAAAAAAGTTTTTTTTGAGAGTGGTAGCTAAACTGCAATCCTATTGACACCGTTATGCAGCAGCTGCAGTATGCTAGTGGAGGTAATCTGTTTAATTACTGGGAGAAAAACAGTTTTTGTTGAGAGAGTGGTAGCCAAATTGCAATCCTGTAGACACCATTATGCAGCAGCTGCAGTATGCTAGTGGAGGTAATCTGTTTAATTGCTGGGAGAAAAACAGTTTTTGTTGAGAGAGTGGTAGCCAAATTGCAATCCTGTAGACACCATTATGCAGCAGCTGCAGTATGCTAGTGGAGGTAATCTGTTTAATTGCTGGGAGAAAAACTGTTTTTGTTGAGAGTGCTGTAGCCAAATTGCAATCCTGTAGACACCATTATGCAGCAGCTGCAGTATGCTAGTGGAGGTAATCTGTTTAATTGCTGAGAGAAACACAGTTTATGTTGAGAGTGGTAGCCAAATTGCAATCCTGTAGACACCCTTATGCAGCAGCTGCAGTATGCTAGTGGAGGTAATCTGTTTAATTGCTGGGAGAAAAACAGTTTTTGTTGAGAGAGTGGTAGCCAAATTGCAATCCTGTAGACACCGTTATGCAGCAGCTGCAGTATGCTAGTGGAGGTAATCTGTTTAATTGCTGGGAGAAAAACAGTTTTTGTTGAGAGTGTAGTAGCCAAATTGCAATCCTGTAGACACCATTATGCAGCAGCTGCAGTATGCTAGTGAAGGTAATCTGTTTAATTGCTGGGAGAAAAACAGTTTTGTTGAGAGAGTGGTAACCAACTTGCAATCCTGTAGACACCATTATGCAGCAGCTGCAGTATGCTAGTGAAGGTAATCTGTTTAATTGCTGGGAGAAAAACAGTTTTTGTTGAGAGGGTGGTAGCCAAATTGCAATCCTGTAGACACCATTATGCAGCAGCTGCAATATGCTAGTGGAGGTAATCTGTTTAATTGCTGGGAGAAAAACAGTTTTTGTTGAGACTGTTAGCCAAATTGCAATCCTGTAGACACCATTATGCAGCAGCTGCAGTATGCTAGTGGAGGTAATCTGTTTAATTGCTGGGAGAAAAACAGTTTTTGTTGAGAGAGTGGTAGCCAAATTGCAATCCTGTAGACACCATTATGCAGCAGCTGCAGTATGCTAGTGGAGGTAATCTGTTTAATTGCTGGGAGAAAAACAGTTTTTGTTGAGAGAGTGGTAGCCAAATTGCAATCCTGTAGACACCATTATGCAGCAGCTGCAGTATGCTAGTGGAGGTAATCTGTTTAATTGCTGGGAGAAAAACAGTTTTTGTTGAGAGAGTGGTAGCCAAATTGCAATCCTGTAGACACCATTATGCAGCAGCTGCAGTATGCTGGTGGAGGTAATCAGTTTAACTGCTGGGAGAAAAAAAGTTTTTGTTGAGAGAGTGGTAGCCAAATTGCAATCCTGTAGACACCATTATGCAGCAGCTGCAGTATGCTAGTGGAGGTAATCTGTTTAATTGCTGGGAGAAAAACAGTTTTTGTTGAGAGAGTGGTAGCCAAATTGCAATCCTGTAGACACCGTTATGCAGCAGCTGCAGTATGCTAGTGGAGGTAATCTGTTTAATTGCTGGGAGAAAAACAGTTTTTGTTGAGAGAGTGGTAGCCAAATTGCAATCCTGTAGACACCGTTATGCAGCAGCTGCAGTATGCTAGTGGAGGTAATCTGTTTAATTGCTGGGAGAAAAACAGTTTTTGTTGAGATTGTTAGCCAAATGGCAATCATGTAGACAACGTTATGTAGCAGCTGCAGTATGCTAGTGGAGGTAATCTGTTTAATTGCTGGGAGAAAAACAGTTTTTGTTGAGAGAGTAATAGCCAAATTGCAATCCTTTAGACACCATTATGCAGCAGCTGCAGTATGCTAGTGGAGGTAATCTGTTTAATTGCTGGGAGAAAAACACTTTTTGTTGAGAGTGTTCGCCAAATTGCAATCCTGTAGACACCATTATGCAACAGCTGCAGTATGCTAGTGGAGGTAATCTGTTTACTTGCTGGGAGAAAAATAGTTTTTGTTGAAAGAGTGGTAGCCAAATTGCAATCCTACAGACACCATTATACAGCAGCTGCAGTATGCTAGTGGAAGTAATCTGTTTAATTGCTGGGAGAAAAACAGTTTTTGTTGAGAGAGTGGTAGCCAAATTGCAATCCTGTAGACACCATTATGCAGCAGCTGCAGTATGCTAGTAGAGGTAATCTGTTTAATCGCTGGGAGAAAAACAGTTTTTGTTGAGAGAGTGGTAGCCAAATTGCAATCCTGTAGACACCATTATACAGCAGCTGCAGTATGCTAGTGGAATTAATCTGTTTAATTGCTGGGAGAAAAACAGTTTTTGTTGAGAGAGTGGTAGCCAAATTGCAATCCTGTAGACACCATTATGCAGCAGCTGCAGTATGCTAGTGGAGGTAATCTGTTTAATTGCTGGGGGAAAAACAGTTTTTGTTGAGAGAATGGTAGCCAAATTGCAATCCTTTAGACACCATTATGCAGCAGCTGCAGTATGCTAGTGGAGGTAATCTGTTTAATTGTTGGGAGAAAAACAGTTTTTTTGAGAGAGTGGTAGCCAAATTGCAATCCTGTAGACACCATTATGCAGCAGCTGCAGTATGCTAGTGAAGGTAATCTGTTTAATTGCTGGGAGAAAAACAGTTTTTGTTGAGAGGGTGGTAGCCAAATTGCAATCCTGTAGACACCATTATGCAGCAGCTGCAATATGCTAGTGGAGGTAATCTGTTTAATTGCTGGGAGAAAAACTGTTTTTGTTGAGAGTGTAGTAGCCAAATTGCAATCCTGTAGACACCATTATGCAGCAGCTGCAGTATGCTAGTGGAGGTAATCTGTTTAATTGCTGGGAGAAAAACAGTTTTTGTTGAGAGAGTGGTAGCCAAATTGCAATCCTGTAGACACCGTTATGCAGCAGCTGCAGTATGCTAGTGGAGGTAATCTGTTTAATTGCTGGGAGAAAAACAGTTTTTGTTGAGAGAGTGGTAGCCAAATTGCAATCCTGTAGACACTGTTATGCAGCAGCTGCAGTATGCTAGTAGAGGTAATCTGTTTAATTGCTGGGAGAAAAACAGTTTTGTTGAGGGTGGTAGCCAAATTGCAATCCTGTAGACACCATTATGCAGCAGCTGCAATATGCTAGTGGAGGTAATCTGTTTAATTACTGGGAGAAAAACAGTTTTTGTTGAGAGAGGGGTAGCCAAATTGCAATCCTGTAGACACCGTTATGCAGCAGCTGCTGTATGCTAGTGGAGGTAATCTGTTTAATTGCTGGGAGAAAAACAGTTTTTGTTGAGAGGGTGGTAGCCAAATTGCTATCCTGTAGACACCATTATGCAGCAGCTGCAATATGCTAGTGGAGGTAATCTGTTTAATTGCTGGGAGAAAAACAGTTTTTGTTGAGAGAGTGGTAGCCAAATTGCAATCCTGTAGACACCGTTATGCAGCAGCTGCAGTATGCTAGTGGAGGTAATCTGTTTAATTGTGTGGAGAAAAACAGTTTTTGTTGAGTAAGTGGTTGCCAAATTGCAATCCTGTAGACACCGTTATGCAGCAGCTGCAGTATGCTAGTGGAGGTAATCTGTTTAATTGCTGGGAGAAAAACAGTTTTTGTTGAGAGAGTGGTAGCCAAATTGCAATCCTGTAGACACCGTTATGCAGCAGCTGCTGTATGCTAGTGGAGGTAATCTGTTTAATTGCTGGGAGAAAAACAGTTTTTGTTGAGAGAGTCGTAGCCAAATTGCAATCCTGTAGACACCATTATGCAGCAGCTGCAGTATGCTAGTAGAGGTAATCTGTTTAATTACTGGGAGAAATACAGCTTTTGTTGAAAGAGTGGTAGCCAAATTGCAATCCTATAGACACCATTATGCAGCAGCTGCAGTATGCTAGTGGAGGTAATCTGTTTAATTGCTGGGAGAAAAACAGTTTTTGTTGAGAGAGTGGTAGCCAAATTGCAATCCTGTAGGCACTGTTATGCAGCAGCTGCAGTATGCTAGTAGAGGTAATCTGTTTAATTGCTGGGAGAAAAACAGTTTTGTTGAGAGAGTGGTAGCCAAATTGCAATCCTGTAGACACCGTTATGCAGCAGCTGCAGTATGCTAGTGGAGGTAATCTGTTTAATTGCTGGGAGAAAAACAGTTTTTGTTGAGAGAGTGGTAGCCAAATTGCAATCCTGTAGACACCATTATGCAGCAGCTGCAGTATGCTAGTGGAGGTAATCTGTTTAATTGCTGGGAGAAAAACAGTTTTTGTTGAGAGTGTTAGCCAAATTGCAATCCTGTAGACACCATTATGCAGCAGCTGCAGTATGCTAGTGGAGGTAATCTGTTTAATTGCTGGGAGAAAAACTGTTTTTGTTGAGAGTGCTGTAGCCAAATTGCAATCCTGTAGACACCATTATGCAGCAGCTGCAGTATGCTAGTGGAGGTAATCTGTTTAATTGCTGGGAGAAAAACAGTTTTTGTTGAGAGAGTGGTAGCCAAATTGCAATCCTGTAGGCACTGTTATGCAGCAGCTGCAGTATGCTAGTAGAGGTAATCTGTTTAATTGCTGGGAGAAAAACAGTTTTTGTTGAGAGAGTGGTAGCCAAATTGCAATCCTGTAGACACCGTTATGCAGCAGCTGCAGTATGCTAGTGGAGGTAATCTGTTTAATTGCTGGGAGAAAAACAGTTTTTGTTGAGAGAGTGGTAGCCAAATTGCAATCCTGTAGACACCGTTATGCAGCAGCTGCAGTATGCTAGTGGAGGTAATCTGTTTAATTGCTGGGAGAAAAACAGTTTTGTTGAGAGAGTGGTAGCCAAATTGCAATCCTGTAGACACCATTATGCAGCAGCTGCAGTATGCTAGTGGAGGTAATCTGTTTAATTGCTGGGAGAAAAACAGTTTTTGTTGAGACTGTTAGCCAAATTGCAATCCTGTAGACACCATTATGCAGCAGCTGCAGTATGCTAGTGGAGGTAATCTGTTTAATTGCTGGGAGAAAAACAGTTTTTGTTGAGAGAGTGGTAGCCAAATTGCAATCCTGTAGACACCATTATGCAGCAGCTGCAGTATGCTAGTGGAGGTAATCTGTTTAATTGCTGTGAGAAAAACAGTTTTTGTTAACAGAGTGGTAGCCAAATTGCAATCCTGTAGACACCATTATGCAGCAGCTGCAGTATGCTAGTGGAGGTAATCTGTTTAATTGCTGGGAGAAAAACAGTTTTTGTTGAGAGAGTGGTAGCCAAACTGCAATTCTGTAGACACCGTTATGCAGCAGCTGCAGTATGCTAGTGGAGGTAATCTGTTTAATTGCTGGGAGAAAAACAGTTTTTGTTGAGAGAGTGGTAGCCAAATTGCAATCCTGTAGACACCATTATGCAGCAGCTGCAGTATGCTAGTGGAGGTAATCTGTTTAATTGTTGGGAGAAAAACAGTTTTTGTTGAGAGAGTGGTAGCCAAATTGCAATCCTGTAGACACCATTATGCAGCAGCTGCAGTATGCTAGTGGAGGTAATCTGTTTAATTGCTGGGAGAAAAACAGTTTTTGTTGAGAGAGTGGTAGCCAAATTGCAATCCTGTAGACACCATTATGCAGCAGCTGCAGTATGCTAGTGGAGGTAATCTGTTTAATTGCTGGGAGAAAAACTGTTTTGGTTGAGAGTGTAGTAGCCAAATTGCAATTCTGGAGACACCGTTATGCAGCAGCTGCAGTATTCTAGTGGAGGTAATCTGTTTAATTGTCGGGAGAAAAACAGTTTTTGTTGACAGAGTGGTAGCCAAATTGCAATCCTGTAGACAGCGTTATGTAGCAGCTGCAGTATGCTAGTGGAGGTAATCAATGTAATTGCTGGGAGAAAAACAGTTTTTGTTAAGAGAGTGGTAGCCAAATTGCAATCCTGTAGACACCTTGTGTGCAGCAGCTGCAGTATGCTAGTGAAGGTAATCTGTTTAATTGCTGGGAGAAAAACAGTTTTTGTTGAGAGGGTGGTAGCCAAATTGCAATCCTGTAGACACCATTATGCAGCAGCTGCAGTATGCTAGTGGAGGTAATCTGTTTAATTGTGTGGAGAAAAACAGTTTTTGTTGAGAGAGTGGTAGCCAAATTGCAATCCTGTAGACACCATTATGCAGCAGCTGCAGTATGCTAGTGGAGGTAATCTGTTTAATTGCTGGGAGAAAAACAGTTTTTGTTGAGAGAGTGGTAGCCAAATTGCAATCCTGTAGACACCATTATGCAGCAGCTGCAGTATGCTAGTGGAGGTAATCTGTTTAATTGCTGGGAGAAAAACAGTTTTTGTTGAGAGGGTGGTAGCCAAATTGCAATCCTGTAGACACCATTATGCAGCAGCTGCAGTATGCTAGTGGAGGTAATCTGTTTAACTGCTGGGAGAAAAACACTTTTTGTTGAAAGAGTGGTAGCCAAATTGCAATCCTATAGACACCGTTATGCAGCAGCTGCAGTATGCTAGTGGAGGTAATCTGTTTAATTACTGGGAGAAAAACAGTTTTTGTTGAGATAGTGGTAGCCAAATTGCAATCCTGTAGGCACTTTTATGCAGAAGCTGCAGTATGCTGGTGGAGGTAATCAGTTTAACTGCTGGGATTAAAAAAGTTTTTTTTGAGAGTGGTAGCTAAACTGCAATCCTATTGACACCGTTATGCAGCAGCTGCAGTATGCTAGTGGAGGTAATCTGTTTAATTACTGGGAGAAAAACAGTTTTTGTTGAGAGAGTGGTAGCCAAATTGCAATCCTATAGACACCATTATGCAGCAGCTGCAGTTTGCTAATGGAGGTAGTTTGTTTCATTGCTTGGAGAAAAACAGTTTTTGTTGAGAGAGTGGTAGCCAAATTGCAATCCTTTAGACACCATTATGCAGCAGCTGCAGTATGCTAGTGGAGGTAATCTGTTTAATTGCTGGGAGAAAAACACTTTTTGTTGAGAGAGTGGTAGCCAAATTGCAATCCTGTAGACACCGTTATGCAGCAGCTGCAGTATGCTAGTGGAGGTAATCTGTTTACTTGCTGGGAAAAAATAGTTTTTGTTGAAAGAGTGGTAGCCAAATTGCAATCCTGCAGACACCATTATACAGCAGCTGCAGTATGCTAGAGGAGGTAATCTCTTTAATTTCTGGATGAAAATCAGTTTTTGTTGAGAGAGTGGTAGCCAAATTGCAATCCTGTTGACACTGTTATGCAGCTGCTGCAGTATGCTAGTGGAGATAATCTTTTTTATTGCGGGGAGAAAAACAGTTTTTGTTGAGAGAGTGGTAGCCAAATTGCAATCCTGTAGACACCGTTATGCAGCAGCTGCAGTATGCTAGTGGAGGTAATCTGTTTAATTGTTGGGAGAAAAACAGTTTTTATTGAGAGAGTGGTAGCCAAATTGCAATCCTGTAGACATCGTTATGCAGCAGGTGCAGTATGCTAGTGGAGGTAATCTGTTTAATTGCTGGGAGAGAAACAGTTTTTGTTGAGAGAGTGGTAGCCAAATTGCAATCCTATAGACACCGTTATGCAGCTGCTGCAGTATGCTAGTGGAGGTAATCTGTTTAATTGCTGGGAGAAAAACAGTTTTTGTTGAGAGAGTGGTAGCCAAACTGCAATTCTGTAGACACCGTTATGCAGCAGCTGCAGTATGCTAGTGGAGGTAACTGTTTAATCGCTGGGACAAAAACAGTTTTTGTTGAGAGCGTGGTAGCCAGATTCCAATCCTGTAGACACCATCATGCAGCAGCTGCAGTATGCTAGTAGAGGTAATCTGTTTAATTGTTGGGAGAAAAACAGTTTTTTTGAGAGAGTGGTAGCCAAATTGCAATCCTGTAGACACCATTATGCAGCAGCTGCAGTATGCTAGTGGAGGTAATCTGTTTAATTGCTGGGAGAAAAACTGTTTTTGTTGAGAGTGTGGTAGCCAAATTGCAATCCTATAGACACCATTATGCAGCAGCTGCAGTATGCTAGTGGAGGTAATCTGTTTAATTGTGTGGAGAAAAACAGTTTTTGTTGAGAGAGTGGTAGCCAAATTGCAATCCTGTAGACACCGTTATGCAGCAGCTGCAGTAAGCTAGTGGAGGCAATCTGTTTAATTGCTGGGAGAAAAACACTTTTTGTTGAGAGAGTGGTAGCCAAATTGCAATCCTGTAGACACCGTTATGCAGCAGCTGTAGTATACTAGTTGAGGTAATCTGTTTAATTGCTGGGAGAAAAACAGTTTTTGTTGACAGAGTGGTAGCCAAATTGCAATCCTGTAGACAGCGTTATGCAGCAGCTGCAGTATGCTAGTGGAGGTAATCAATGTAATTGCTGGGAGAAAAACAGTTTTTGTTAAGAGAGTGGTAGCCAAATTGCAATCCTGTAGACACCATGTGTGCAGCAGCTGCAGTATGCTAGTGAAGGTAATCTGTTTAATTGCTGGGAGAAAAACAGTTTTTGTTGAGAGGGTGGTAGCCAAATTGCAATCCTGTAGACACCATTATGCAGCAGCTGCAATATGCTAGTGGAGGTAATCTGTTTAATTGCTGGGAGAAAAACTGTTTTTGTTGAGAGTGTAGTAGCCAAATTGCAATCCTGTAGACACCATTATGCAGCAGCTGCAGTATGCTAGTGGAGGTAATCTGTTTAATTGTGTGGAGAAAAACAGTTTTTGTTGAGTAAGTGGTAGCCAAATTGCAATCCTGTAGACACCGTTATGCAGCAGCTGCAGTATGCTAGTGGAGGTAATCTGTTTAATTGCTGGGAGAAAAACAGTTTTTGTTGAGAGATGGGAAGCCAAATTGCAATCCTGTAGACACCGTTATGCAGCAGCTGCTGTATGCTAGTGGAGGTAATCAGTTTAATTGCTGGGAGAAAAACAGTTTTTGTTGAGAGATTCGTAGCCAATTTGCAATCCTGTAGACATCATTATGCATAAGCTGCAGTATGCTAGTGGAGGTAATCTGTTTAACTGCTGGGAGAAAAACACTTTTTGTTGAAAGAGTGGTAGCCAAATTGCAATCCTATAGACACCGTTATGCAGCAGCTGCAGTATGCTAGTGGAGGTAATCTGTTTAATTGCTGGGAGAAAAACAGTTTTTGTTGAGAGAGTGGTAGCCAAATTGCAATCCTTTAGACACCATTATGCAGCAGCTGCAGTATGCTAGTGGAGGTAATCTGTTTAATTGCTGGGAGAAAAACAGTTTTTATTGAGAGAGTGGTAGCCAAATTGAAATCCTGTAGACACCGTTATGCAGCAGCAGCAGTATGCTAGTGGAGGTAATCTGTTTAATTGCTGGGAAAAAAACAGTTTATGTTGAGAGAGTGGTAGCCAAATTGCAATCCTGTAGACACCGTTATGCAGCCGCTGCGGTATTCTAGTGGAGGTAATCTGTTTAATTGTGGGGAGAAAAACAGTTTTTGTTGAGAGAGTGGTAGCCAAACTGCAATCCTGTAGACACCGTTATGCAGCAGCTGCAGTATGCTAGTGGAGGTAATCTGTTTAATTGCTGGGAGAAAAACAGTTTTTGTTGAGAGAGTGGTAGCCAAATTGCAATCCGGTAAGCAACTTGTGTGCAGCAGCTGCATTATGCTAGTGGAGGTAATCTGCTTAATTGCTGGGAGAAAAACAGTTTTTGTTGAAAGAGTGGTAGCCAAATTGCAATCATGTAGACAGCGTTATGCAGCAGCTACAGTATGCTAGTGGAGGTAATCTGTTTAATTGCTTGGAGAAAAACTGTTTATGTTGAGAGAGTGGTAACCAAATTGTAATCCTGTAGACACCGTTATCCAGCAGCTGCAGTATTCTAGTGGAGGTAATCTGTTTAATTGTCGGGAGAAAAACAGTTTTTGTTGACAGAGTGGTAGCCAAATTGCAATCCTGTACACACCGTGTGTGCAGCAGCTGCAGTATGCTAGTGGAATTAATCTGTTTAATTGCTGGGAGAAAAACAGTTTTTGTTGAGAGAGTGGTAGCCAAATTGCAATCCTGTAGACACCGTTATATAGCAGCTGCAGTATGCTAGTGGAGGTAATCTGTTTAATTGCTGGGAGAAAAACAGTTTTTGTTGAGAGAGTGGTAGCCAAATTGCAATCCTGTAGACACCATTATGCAGCAGCTGCAGTATGCTAGTAGATGTAATCTGTTTAATTGCTGGGAGAAATACAGTTTTTGTTGAGAGAGTGGTAGCCAAATTGCAATCCTATAGACACCATTATGCAGCAGCTGCAGTTTGCTAATGGAGGTAATTTGTTTCATTGCTTGGAGAAAAACAGTTTTTGTTGAGAGAGTAATAGCCAAATTGCAATCCTTTAGACACCATTATGCAGCAGCTGCAGTATGCTAGTGGAGGTAGTCTGTTTAATTGCTGGGAGAAAAACACTTTTTGTTGAGAGAGTGGTAGCCAAATTGCAATCCTGTAGACACCATTATGCAGCAGCTTCAGTATGCTAGTGGAGGAAATCTGTTTACTTGCTGGGAGAAAAATATTTTTTGTTGAAAGAGTGGTAGCCAAATTGCAATCCTGTAGACACCGTTATGCAGCAGCTGCAGTATCTTAGTGGAGATAATCAGTGTAATTGCTGGGAGAAAAACAGTTTTTGTTGAGACAGTGGTAACCAAATTGCAATCCTGTAGACACCATTATACAGCAGCTGCAGTATGCTAGAGGAGGTAATCTGTTTAATTGCTGGGGGAAAAACAGTTTTTGTTGAGAGAGTGGTAGCCAAATTGCAATCCTGTTGACACTGTTATGCAGCTGCTGCAGTATGCTAGTGGAGATAATCTTTTTTATTGCGGGGAGAAAAACAGTTTTTGTTGAGAGAGTGGTAGCCAAATTGCAATCCTGTAGACACCGTTATGCAGCAGCTGCAGTATGCTAGTGGAGGTAATCTGTTTAATTGTTGGGAGAAAAACAGTTTTTATTGAGACAGTGGTAGCCAAATTGCAATCCTGTAGACATCGTTATACAGCAGCTGCAGTATGCTAGTGGAGGTAAACTGTGAGTCACATCAGGTCAGTCAACGGTGGAAGAGAAAGGGAATTCCTAAGCACCTAGATTTAAAAAAAAAAGTATGCCAATTGTAGGTGGCACAACTGTGGCCATTCGGCAATAATCTGCTGTTGTCATTTCTATCTGATACCCTAGGGCTCACTTACATCCATCAACATTTGTATGTCTGTGTACTGGTTTAGTATCTGTATCACAGTACCAAGTACATTGTTATTTGTCCCATTGTATGTCCAAGCAGTGTGTCACTTGACAATAAGGATATGCTTATGCAAACACCTGCAATTCCTCAGAGTTGGGTAGCCTAGTGGGCTAATGCAATGTGCTGTAGTTGTCAGGGTCCTGGCTTTGAAACTCAGCAGGGGATCAATATTTTTCAGCTGTACATCACTGCTAGACAGGATAAGTTTATGGAAACACCTATTAGGCTTGAAATCTGAGTGGCCTAGTGGGCTAATTCACTATGCCATAGTTGGCAGGGTCCTGGGTTTGAGGTTTGCCAGGATAATAACTTTGCTAATGTGCAGAACAGTGTCAGATAAACAGAAAGTAATTAAGGCAGCTTTAAGTGGATTTGTGGGACACCAAGCAGTGGCTAGTCCCGCTTAAACCCATGCTATTTCCAAGAAAAAAAAGGGGTGATAGGAAAGTGGCAAAATGGGTGCAATCAGGGGGAAAATAATATGAAACGCAGGTAGGGATGTGCAGGATGGATGTAGGTTCATAGGTTCATAGGTTCATTCTAGGCTATCTGCCCGAGGGCATTTACAAGCCTAGCCCATAGTTTTGTGGCTTACGCCACCCCTTTAGTATGGGGAACTATACCCATTATTTTGCTGTGCCTCTGTCGAGCAGTGACACTGAGGTAATCCCTGGGGTATATCTGCGATCTCCCATCCATTGGTCAAGATTTCTCTTGAACAAGGCCAGCGAGGTGCTCTGCCTCACATATACCGGGATTTTGTTCCACAGCATAGGGAGTCTTTGGGTGATGAATCTATCCCTCCAGCACGTCCTATTAATAGCCGTGTCGAGGTTTAAGTCTCCCGCCCTTGTGGCTCTGACGGATCTAGATTTTTGAGGTGAAGCATATTAATCAAATCTGGGTTTGACATGGCCTTGTATGTCAGGCAAAGGTCACCTCTGAGCAAGCGGTGCGACTGAATAGAGCTGGAGTTCTTTCAGTCGGGCAGCATAGGACAGATTTTTGAGACCCTTTATCCTTTTGGTGAGGAACTTTTTGGCCTCTCCAGCTGCTGCAAGTGTCGGGTCAGATACATTCCGAATGGGGCATTGTACTCAATCATTGGTCTGATGAGTGATGAGTATAGGGAGACTATGACCTCCCTTGATCTAGATGTGAATCCCTTCATGATAAGGTGGGCAATGTAGAAGGTCTTCCTAACTACTTTAGCTACATGGGTGTCGAATGACAGACTACTGTCAACCTGGGTCCCCAGGTCCCTGATAACTTCTTCTGTGCTCAGTGGATTGCCACCTATATGGTAGCTAGGGGTAACCTTGTTTTTCCCGAAGGGTATGACTATGCATTTTTTGGCATTTAACTTTAGGCTATGGCTCTGGCACCAGTTATCCGTTTCTGTGAGACCCTTCTGAAGGATATCTGTGTCAGATGTGTTTTCGACTATGGCGCCCAGTTTGCAGTCATCTGCAAACTTTGTCAGCCATAACCCTCCTGTGTTTGCTTGTACTTCAGAAAAGTAGATGCCAAACAAGAGTGGGCCCAGGATTGAGCCCTGTGGGACACCACTTGTGACAGGCTTTGAGTCTGACATGGCGCCAGCAACTCTGACCCTGTGGGTTCTGTCACTCAGCCAGTTTGCAACCCATCTTGTGATGTATGGGTTAACATTTAAGCTGATGAGTTTTTCAATGATACCCGAGTGGGGTATTGTATCGAAGGCCTTCGCCAGATCGAGGTAGGCTGTATGGACTGCCTTTCCCTCATCAATGGCTTTGGTGACTGTTTCGAAAAAGTCAACCAAGTTTAGAAGGCATGATCTGCCTTTGACAAAGCCAAACTGGGTTGGATCCAAAGTCTGCAAATTCCCTATGTCTTTATTTATGAGGTCCATTATGATCCTCTCCATAGCTTTGCAGATAAGGCTTGTCAAGCTAATGGGCCGGTAATTTCCAGGGTCGGTGGAGGCACCGCCTTTGTGAAGTGGGACCACAGTCGCAGTGCACCACTCCCTGGGTACGTATCCAGAGGTGAGACTATGATTAAACAGCTGTCCTAGCTGTGGGTTTAATTCCTCGTTGAGTTTGTGTAGCACACAGCCGGGGACACCATCAGGTCCCATGGGTGCTGTGTTTTTTGCTTTGGAGAGAGCAGTTCTCACTTGGGCGTTAGAGATGTTTGGGGGGCTGCAATCGTTTGGTATAGATATCTCTCCTTTTGGGGGGGAGGGGAGAAGTTTGCACTGAACCTGTCAGCCAGTATGTTGGCAGTGTCTGTAGGATCAGTAATCTTCACATCATTTTGATCTAGTTCTGAGCATATCTGGGAGTTTCCACCCAGGTTTCTAACATAGCTAAAGAAGGCCTTATGATTGTCTTTTGAGTCTTTAGCTATTTTTCTCTCAAAATTTGCTTTGGATGATTTTATGAGAGCTCTTAGTTTTTTACTTATAGTGATCAAAGGTGTCTTACCTTTTAAGGATTTTGCTCTATCTTGTAGTAGCTTCCTCCTTTTGTTGTAGAGTTTGTTTATGGCTGGGGTCCACCAGACTGGACGCTTGCCTTTGGTACAAAGAGTCTTTGTTTTGCTTGGGATTGCCTTATCCATGCAGTCCTGCAGGTGCTGGTAGAAGGCATTTGTAAGTGATTCAGCGGCTTGAATACTGTTTTCCGCCGGCTCGGGGCCTTAAAGGAGACCACACTAGTCTTTAGAAGTGTGAAGTCAGCTTTCGAGAAGTTCTTTACTGTGGTCTTTTTATTTCAGGTGGGGTGGGATGAGGACCTCCAGCGAGATTAGTTTGTGATCTGATCTCACCAGTGAGGGTATACTTCGGTGTTGAACATTGTGCTCCCATGTTCATGATGATGAGATCAAGTATGTTTTCTCCTCTTGTGGGGATGGTGACTAGTTGTTCCATGGCATTTGAGTTTATGAATTCCAGGAACTTTTGGGCTAGGGTGTTTGGGCTCGAGTAGTGTTCCCAGTCTATATTAGGGTAATTGAAGTCACCTAGTATGATGGTGTTTGGAGATACATTTATCCCTCCAGTGTTTTCAGGAAAGCCATGTGAGGTTCCTGAGTTTGTGAGGGTGGCCTGTAACATGCTACAATTTGCAGAGCAGTCTTGCCTATGGTTAATTGCACCTGGATGGTCTCCGATGCATCGTGCGTTGCCACCAGTCTTGAGGTGTGGGTGTCCTTGATGAATATGGATACTCCCTCCTTTCTTGGTATTGTCTGGATTTTGGGGCGGAACGCATGATATGAGGTAAAACCTGATAGTGCTGGGGTGCTCTCAGGAGCCTTGAACCAGGTTTCTGTCACAGCACAGACATCGATGTTCTCCATACTGAGAAGGGCCTCGAAAAGTGCATTTTGAGATTTAGACTTCTGGCATTGAGCAGCATTACCCTTAGTTTTTCCTTTTTGTGTTCTAGGGTGGTAGGTTTAGAATTTGAGCCTTGCCTAAAAAGGCACTATGGGGTGGCAAGAGCCTTTGCCAATATCCGAATCCCAGGGTGACAGGTGCAAGCCGTCCCTTGTGAAGCAGCGTGGCTTGTCCAGCATGTCATCCCAGGCAGACAGACATTGATCCCCTTTGAATGACACCAGAGTTTAAGCCAATTGTTAAAGCTGATCATCTTATCTCTGTATTGTGGCATCATTCTTGGTGAAGGTAGGATACTGCTCAAGATCAGGGTCATACCTGCCTGGGCTACATAATCAGAGAGCTCCTCAATGTCTCTTTTCATGTAGTCCAAGGAGGTACGTCTCAGGTCGTTTACACCAGCGTGGACAATGACTGAGTCGTATTTGTACCTGCTGTTGAGAGACCTGAGTGCTTGCGTTATGTGGCGGATTCTAGCGCCCGACAGGCAGCTTACTGTAACTCTCTCCTTACTCAGTCTGGTGAGCAGGACGTCAGTGTGTCTGACTATGGAGTCACCAATGACTAGTGTGTCTGGCATTGTGTTTGGCCTTAAGGGCTGTGACTGTTTGACACTCTGACTGTGAGGTCTATGTGTTGCAGGTGTTGTGTTCTGAGGTGGTGGTTGTCTGGGTGTCTGCTTTGGTGGCCTCTGCTGTTTTGGTAGATTTTTGATCAGAGCCTCCGAGTATGTCTTTGTGTGTTTATGTGTATGATTTGAGGTTGTGATGGTACTATGTGAGACTGGGTCTATAGTGTGTGTGGTAACCTTCTCCTCCTGTCTGGTCTTGCCAGTCCTATGTTGAGAGAGCTCAGCCTCCAGTTTGGCCGTATAGTTGCATCTCTCACATGTATTTGTGTTTTGTGGGAGGAGGAGAGGGTTGTTCAGGTACATGAGGCAATTGTAACATTGCCTCAATATTCCCAGGTTCACCAGCTGAGCAGGAGAGGACACTAGCAACTGATCCCTCGACATGCTAGAAGGAATAGACAAAACTTTAAAATAGATTCCGGGGGATGTGGGTGAACGAGAAATGGGGGTTTGCCTTTTTTGGGGTACTATGACAAGAGTGTTGTATCAAGGTGATAAGTACTGTAGGAGCAAGTGCTAGGTTTAACAGATAGAGAAATAGTCTACTTGGAGTCAAGTAGAGATGATCTTTTTAGTTATAGGATACACTGATTAGATCAGTAGTATAGTTCGAGGAAGGTAGTTTTAAGGGAAAATTTGAAGAGTGGACTTTAGGTAGCCCGAATAGTTTAAACCTGCTTAACCGGCGCTGCCCTAGTGTGCAACAGTGGCAGCTCCGCGCTAAATTGCGCTAAATCGCGCTAAAGCGCGCTAAAACGCGCTTTATAGCAGGGGGCTGGAAAAGACAGGAAATGACCCAAAATGGCCAATAGACTACAAGTTACTGCCTTAAACCACTCCTCTAAGGACAAACAGGCAGCTCAGTACTCCCCACTCTCACTAGTGAGTAAAGAAACTTCCCCCTGACCAAACAAGGAAAATGGAGAAACACAGGAACCAAGACAAAGCCCAGGGATCAGCAAAATCTGGTCTCTGGAACACTAGTTAGGAAAGTATGGAAAACAAGGATAATTTTTTTTTGTTTTTTTCAAGTTTTTTTTACAGAAAGGCAGAAAACACAATAAATGCTATAATTTTCGACTAAATGCTATCAAAAGCTAGTACACTTGAGTGTATTAGCCTGTAGTTTAACTTTTAGGCAAAACTTAAACTAGCAAGTGCAGTAAACAGTTTTAGTTTATAAAGACAGTAAAAACAGTGCAGATTCTGATAAAACAAGCAAAAACAGCAGTCGAAAGTCACAAAAAGTCGAAACACCAAGAAAAAATACTTAAAATCTGGAAAGGTAGTCTTTCTGGTCTCTGCTGCTAGAGGAACACTGCTGGCCACCACGAGGAGCTGTGCTGAGTTCTCAATAGCTGGAAAAGCCCGCCAAAACGCGCTTTATAGCAGGGGGCTGGAAAAGACAGGAAATGACCCAAAATGGCCAATAGACTACAAGTTACTGCCTTAAACCACTCCTCTAAGGACAAACAGGCAGCTCAGTACTCCCCACTCTCACTGGTGAGTAAAGAAACTTCCCCCTGACCAAACAAGGAAAATGGAGAAACACAGGAACCAAGACAAAGCCCAGGGATCAGCAAAATCTGGTCTCTGGAACACTAGTTAGGAAAGTATGGAAAACAAGGATATTTTTTTTGTTTTTTTTTTTCAAGTTTTTTTACAGAAAGGCAGAAAACACAATAAATGCTATAATTTTCGACTAAATGCTATCAAAAGCTAGTACACTTGAGTGTATTAGCCTGTAGTTTAACTTTTAGGCAAAACTTAAACTAGCAAGTGCAGTAAACAGTTTTAGCTTATAAAGACAGTAAAAACAGTGCAAACTTTGATAAAACAAGCAAAAACAGTAGTCGAAAGTCACAAAAAGTCGAAACGCCAAGAAAAAATACTTAAAATCTGGAAAGGTAGTCTTTTCTGGTCTCTGCTGCTAGAGGAACACTGCTGGCCACCACGAGGAGCTGTGCTGAGTTCTCAATAGCTGGAAAAGCCCACCAAAATGCGCTTTATAGCAGGGGGTCTGGAAAAGACAGGAAATGACCCAAAATGGCCAATAGACTACAAGTTACTGCCTTAAACCACTCCTCTAAGGACAAACAGGCAGCTCAGTACTCCCCACTCTCACTAGTGAGTAAAGAAACTTCCCCCTGACCAAACAAGGAAAATGGAGAAACACAGGAACCAAGACAAAGCCCAGGGATCAGCAAAATCTGGTCTCTGGAACACTAGTTAGGAAAGTATGGAAAACAAGGATATTTTTTTTTGTTTTTTCAAGTTTTTTTTACAGAAAGGCAGAAAACACAATAAATGCTATAATTTTCGACTAAATGCTATCAAAAGCTAGTACACTTGAGTGTATTAGCCTGTAGTTTAACTTTTAGGCAAAACTTAAACTAGCAAGTGCAGTAAACAGTTTTAGTTTATAAAGACAGTAAAAACAGTGCAGATTCTGATAAAACAAGCAAAAACAGCAGTCGAAAGTCACAAAAAGTCGAAAACACCAAGAAAAAATACTTAAAATCTGGAAAGGTAGTCTTTTCTGGTCTCTGCTGCTAGAGGAACACTGCTGGCCACCACGAGGAGCTGTGCTGAGTTCTCAATAGCTGGAAAAGCCCGCCAAAACGCGCCTTATAGCAGGGGGCTGGAAAAGACAGGAAATGACCCAAAATGGCCAATAGACTACAAGTTACTGCCTTAAACCACTCCTCTAAGGACAAACAGGCAGCTCAGTACTCCCCACTCTCACTGGTGAGTAAAGAAACTTCCCCCTGACCAAACAAGGAAAATGGAGAAACACAGGAACCAAGACAAAGCCCAGGGATCAGCAAAATCTGGTCTCTGGAACACTAGTTAGGAAAGTATGGAAAACAAGGATATTTTTTTTTTTTTTTTTTTTTCAAGTTTTTTTTACAGAAAGGCAGAAAACACAATAAATGCTATAATTTTCGACTAAATGCTATCAAAAGCTAGTACACTTGAGTGTATTAGCCTGTAGTTTAACTTTTAGGCAAAACTTAAACTAGCAAGTGCAGTAAACAGTTTTAGCTTATAAAGACAGTAAAAACAGTGCAGATTCTGATAAAACAAGCAAAAACAGCAGTCGAAAGTCACAAAAAGTCGAAAACGCCAAGAAAAAATACTTAAAATCTGGAAAGGTAGTCTTTTCTGGTCTCTGCTGCTAGAGGAACACTGCTGGCCACCACGAGGAGCTGTGCTGAGTTCTCAATAACTGGAAAAGCCCACCAAAATGCGCTTTATAGCAGGGGGCTGGAAAAGACAGGAAATGACCCAAAATGGCCAATAGACTACAAGTTACTGCCTTAAACCACTCCTCTAAGGACAAACAGGCAGCTCAGTACTCCCCACTCTCACTAGTGAGTAAAGAAACTTCCCCCTGATCAAACAAGGAAAATGGAGAAACACAGGAACCAAGACAAAGCCCAGGGATCAGCAAAATCTGGTCTCTGGAACACTAGTTAGGAAAGTATGGAAAACAAGGATATTTTTTTTTTTTGTTTTTTTCAAGTTTTTTTTACAGAAAGGCAGAAAACACAATAAATGCTATAATTTTCGACTAAATGCTATCAAAAGCTAGTACACTTGAGTGTATTAGCCTGTAGTTTAACTTTTAGGCAAAACTTAAACTAGCAAGTGCAGTAAACAGTTTTAGTTTATAAAGACAGTAAAAACAGTGCAGATTCTGATAAAACAAGCAAAAACAGCAGTCGAAAGGCACAAAAAGTCGATAAAAACCAAGAAAAATACTTAAAATCTGGAAAGGTAGTCTTTTCTGGTCTCTGCTGCTAGAGGAACACTGCTGGCCACCACGAGGAGCTGTGCTGAGTTCTCAATAGCTGGAAAAGCCCGCCAAAACGCTTTATAGCAGGGGGCTGGAAAAGACAGGAAATGACCCAAAATGGCCAATAGACTACAAGTTACTGCCTTAAACCACTCCTCTAAGGACAAACAGGCAGCTCAGTACTCCCCACTCTCACTGGTGAGTAAAGAAACTTCCCCCTGACCAAACAAGGAAAATGGAGAAACACAGGAACCAAGACAAAGCCCAGGGATCAGCAAAATCTGGTCTCTGGAACACTAGTTAGGAAAGTATGGAAAACAAGGATATTTTTTTTGTTTTTTTTTTTTCAAGTTTTTTTACAGAAAGGCAGAAAACACAATAAATGCTATAATTTTCGACTAAATGCTATCAAAAGCTAGTACACTTGAGTGTATTAGCCTGTAGTTTAACTTTTAGGCAAAACTTAAACTAGCAAGTGCAGTAAACAGTTTTAGCTTATAAAGACAGTAAAAACAGTGCAGATTCTGATAAAACAAGCAAAAACAGCAGTCGAAAGTCACAAAAAGTCGAAAACGCCAAGAAAAAATACTTAAAATCTGGAAAGGTAGTCTTTTCTGGTCTCTGCTGCTAGAGGAACACTGCTGGCCACCACGAGGAGCTGTGCTGAGTTCTCAATAGCTGGAAAAGCCCACCAAAATGCGCTTTATAGCAGAGGGCTGGAAAAGACAGGAAATGACCCAAAATGGCCAATAGACTACAAGTTACTGCCTTAAACCACTCCTCTAAGGACAAACAGGCAGCTCAGTACTCCCCACTCTCACTAGTGAGTAAAGAAACTTCCCCCTGACCAAACAAGGAAAATGGAGAAACACAGGAACCAAGACAAAGCCCAGGGATCAGCAAAATCTGGTCTCTGGAACACTAGTTAGGAAAGTATGGAAAACAAGGATATTTTTTTTGTTTTTTTTTTTTCAAGTTTTTTACAGAAAGGCAGAAAACACAATAAATGCTATAATTTTCGACTAAATGCTATCAAAAGCTAGTACACTTGAGTGTATTAGCCTGTAGTTTAACTTTTAGGCAAAACTTAAACTAGCAAGTGCAGTAAACAGTTTTAGCTTATAAAGACAGTAAAAACAGTGCAGATTCTGATAAAACAAGCAAAAACAGCAGTCGAAAGTCACAAAAAGTCGAAAACACCAAGAAAAAATACTTAAAATCTGGAAAGGTAGTCTTTTCTGGTCTCTGCTGCTAGAGGAACACTGCTGGCCACCACGAGGAGCTGTGCTGAGTTCTCAATAGCTGGAAAAGCCCACCAAAATGCGCTTTATAGCAGGGGGCTGGAAAAGACAGGAAATGACCCAAAATGGCCAATAGACTACAAGTTACTGCCTTAAACCACTCCTCTAAGGACAAACAGGCAGCTCAGTACTCCCCACTCTAACTGGTGAGTAAAGAAACTTCCCCCTGACCAAACAAGGAAAATGGAGAAACACAGGAACCAAGACAAAGCCCAGGGATCAGCAAAATCTGGTCTCTGGAACACTAGTTAGGAAAGTATGGAAAACAAGGATATTTTTTTTTTTTTTTTTTCAAGTTTTTTTACAGAAAGGCAGAAAACACAATAAATGCTATAATTTTCGACTAAATGCTGTCAAAAGCTAGTACACTTGAGTGTATTAGCCTGTAGTTTAACTTTTAGGCAAAACTTAAACTAGCAAGTGCAGTAAACAGTTTTAGCTTATAAAGACAGTAAAAACAGTGCAGATTCTGATAAAACAAGCAAAAACAGCAGTCGAAAGTCACAAAAAGTCGAAAACGCCAAGAAAAAATACTTAAAATCTGGAAAGGTAGTCTTTTCTGGTCTCTGCTGCTAGAGGAACACTGCTGACCACCACTAGGAGCTGTGCTGAGTTCTCAATAGCTGTAGGAAAGGAGTATAGCTCTCCATTACTTATACAGCAACAGCTATGCATGTTGTGGACAATTTGGAATTCATTTGGAGCTTCATATCCCAGAGGGAAGGGTGTGGGTGACAAAACTTTGTTGATTAATTTCTGTGATGATTGATTGATGGCAGTGTAGGTGTGGGAAAAATGGAGAACTATGTATGGGGTGATTTTTTTTTGTGGGACAGATGCTAGTTTTTTTTAAAGGAGACAGTAGGATATTGGGGAACTGAAATAGGTACGTATGGGGGGATATGTTGGGTAGGAGAGGTAGCATTTGTAGTGTATGACACATGAGGGGGTAAACACCTTGGCTGGGGAGGATGTTGTGGAATTGGAGGACCAAGTGTCCCCAGACAGCAGCAGTGGGACTTTGCTCCCTACACTTGGGAAGTCAGCACTGGTCCTTTATGGCCCCAAAGGTGGCTGTGCTGGGGGCTAGGTTCTGGGGCTGGCTTGCCCCTCCAGGTGTACCTGTCTGCCCTCAATCTGGCACAGTCGACTGCCCATGTCATGCTGGAGAGTCCTGCGCACTATCCCTGGGAGCTGTTGCCAGGTGACCACTCCCTCTATGCACCCATGCCCAGTGGGGTGGACAGGCCCCATCCCCTGAGACTCTTCTGTCCATGGGTGGTGCAAGGCCAATGGAGGGGGCAGCTTCAGGTTAAGTCCCTGACATGGTGAGACCCGGTGCCACATCCAATTGATGTTGGGTAGGTGGGTCCGCAGGTACCAGCCCACCCACTTGTGCTATGTTGTTGAGGGTTTTGTCAAAGTGTATAGGTTACTCATGTACAGAACATTTCAATGTTAGTTATAACAGCATGCATGGATGTTCCAATTAACCCAGAACAATAAAATTGCATAGCATACAGAACACAACAATAAATGGGATAACAGACGGTACTGTAACAGCATGCCCGTAACAGTTACAGCAAAAGGCCAACAACATTGTTTTTTCAACAAGGTATGTTAGCATGCAACCATTGTAATATGTAACAATAATTAAACACAAGGCCAAACATAAGGTTTTGAGATCAACATATGTGAACTGGAAAACATACCCATAGTATAACAATAGTATTTGTGATGCAGATAAGGGGTGGGGGGGGGGCAGACATCCCATTAACAACAGTATAGGGTTATATTTATTGCAGCAGTACTGTTCTATACTATACAGGTCTGCCCTCACTTTTATGTCTACAAGTGCCCTATATCCTCTATAGCACGTACATACCTCTCAAGCTACCTGCATGATACAGTATGGGTCAAGCTGTAACACATACAGGTACACTACTAGAGGGGACTACTACATATGAGGAGGAAACATATGACTACCAAGGTGTACTGTGCACTGATGTTGACTGAGTGTGCTCCTGACATATTTTGACTGGATGTTAAATCTGTGTCCAAGGGTTTTGACAACAGGGATCACTATCTGTGACAGCATGACACTTGAGAGATATGTATCGTGCATGGTACAGAGAGTTTACACATATCCTGCCATCTTTTACAGGTATGGGTTTAGATTATCAGTAGACATTCATAGATGCACCAGGTATACAGCCGTAACAACAATAAACAGTTTTATTTGTCTTATTAACTTGGAATAGTAGTATACTTGTGGATGTTTACTTTAATGCAGTCTTATAACCTTTCTGAGCAATGCTGTTTACACACTAGTACATCTGGAGGCACAAACTAGTATGCCATTGGAACAGCTAGGACAGACAATTTATTTACCTGTAATTCCAGTGGGGAGAACACTTGTTAACAATACATAACTGTTTCTATACATATTCAGTAGCACTTGTCTGTTTCTATAAATATATAGTAATACTTGTCCCTGGATTCGAACCCCGGTCTGTATGGAAAATGAACAACATACATATCATTTAGCAAACTGGGCTACTGAACCACTGCTTTGTGTTGAATGACTGATATGAGCCTAGTGCTCACCAGGTAACAAATTCTGACCTGGTAATGTATGTAGAGTGTCACACAAGACTGCAGTGACACTTAACACACATGCAGGAGATGCATGCATGACAGAGATATTAGATGAACTGTGTATCACTACTTGGAATGGAGGTGTACACATTTAACCCTAGTGGATGGGAATATGTGTGATGTGTACAGACCATATAAGGGGTGCTGGGTTGGCTACTCGACCAATATACAGTTGCAGATGGTATATTTGCAGTCTACAGATATTACAGTTTCATACTTGCCTGCATCAGCATACCTATGTTTAGGAATGCATATAGCTGAAATGCAAAGGTTAACGCAAGACAACCTTGAGGGAAACACACAAGACTACCTTACATATTACTATTCAAGGTTCAGATCTTATAATGCAGAACAAATATCATAATGCAGTATATCTTGTAGTACAGCGCCACATCTACACTTTAGCAAAACAGTTCTTTATCAGCCAACCTTCAGTCACTTAATGGTATTATACCCATGTTAACTACACAACACTTGTAATACACAGTTTCTTGACCAACAGCCCAAAATACACACATTTGGCACAAGAAACCTTTATTGAAGGTGACATAAAACAGTTAACAGTCTTTTTATTCTTGAACACTTTACATAATGCAGGCATTGAAAGATAGCTGTTATTCCACACTGTATGCATTAATAACTTTATTTCCTTAACAGTTGTGACTGCAGGTATATTTTATTTCCTGAAATTTATGATTGCAGATGATTTATTCCATTCACATTTTGAATCCAGTTGTACTTTATTACCAGAACATCATTATTAATACAGTATACACTTGTTATTCCTTAACATTATCAATGCAGTAGTACATTGCTTTCCTTTTCATTATCAGGTTTCATGCTTTCATGTATATTGAACTGTACCAGGCATTACTCACTTATGTAAGTCCAGGTCTATGAACACATTCATTGCAGTACACTCAAAACAGAATATACCTACTTGCAGTTACTACTGTACTCTTTCTTAATTATATTAGTATATACTGTAAGATATATCTGTACTCAGCAAACTCTCAGTGCAACCTGGCCAGGTGCCCTGCATGGCCTCCAGGTTGTGAGCTCTCTCCTCTGTGGCTGTGGGGAGAGAAACACACCATTATGAATACTGTCTGTCAGATATTCATACTAGACTTTGGTAAATCATTGCTTCCTATACTTACAAACTTGTGGGGCATTTTCGTCCCAAGCATCTTGGATCCACTGGGCCAAGAGTTCCCCCTTTCTATGCTTCAGGTCATCGTAGTGGTGACTCACCTGCTCACCAGTGTGGGGGATGTCAGTTACAGTGGTGAGGTCATGTGCCAGCTGGTCTCAGGCCTCAGATTTGTATTTGGACCCCTGGTACTGGCCCTGCAGCAGCTGGATGTCATGGTCTTTTATGAGGAGTCCAATCATGACCCTAGACTCCAACATACCCCACCACAGAGCTCCTGCGCATATCACACTCCAACAGGTTCTGGCTGTATTCCCACATAGCTTAAATAACACTGTTTTCCCACCCTTTTCTGCCACTGGACCATTTTTAAGAATGCTCAGTGAAGCTTAGCACCGCTCAAACATGCTAATCTTAGCTGAGCAGTGCTGCAGTAAACACCGTGTAGGACTTACACTATTCCTACACAGAGTTTATTAAATCTGCGGGACTGTTTAGTTAGGTTAGGAAACAGTGCCATCAGTGCACCAGTGTTAAGTTGTAAAGATGAGCCTAGGCCAACTAACTGCCATTATCAATGCACATAGCTATGCTATATGCAGACCAGCAGTTTGATATAGGAATGAGATATCCAGCATCATATTTAAAGAGTAGCTTGTGATTTAAGAACTCTCAACTAGAGCGTCTTCTGCGTGGAGACATGCTTGAATGGGTGTACCTTCATTGAAGGTTGTGCGTTAGGGCTGGCAACTCAGCACGTAAAAATCAACTGCCAATCATTAGCGGACCGGAGTTCCGCTGTGGCAACCCCTAACTGGGAAAAGCTGAAAGACACAACAACAACAACAACATTGCCATCTGTTAGTTGAAAAGCTATGGCATTGCAAATATAGTTTATATGTGTGGAAAGTCATTATTTGATATTTACAAAATGCAGCTGTATCATATATATATATATATATATATATATATATATATATATATATATATATATATATATATATATATATATATACATATATATATATAATTTATTTATATTTGTTGACAGGGAGTGTCCGACAGGACATAGGTCCATTTTCAGC
>NC_056730.1:637290936-637400936 GCF_019279795.1 Protopterus annectens | reverse complement strand
CAGAAAGGACAAAACCTGGAGACTGATACTGGACCTGTCTATACTAAACACGTTTCTGGAAGTTCCAAAATTCAAGATGTTGATTCTACAGCAGCTACTGCCCATGCTGGGCAAGAAGGCTTGGCTCGTAACTTTGGACCTAAAAGAGGCATACCTGCATGTCCCAATCAGGCAGTCTTGCAGAAGATACCTCAGATTCATTGCTGGATCAATGCACTACCAATTCTCTGCACTGCCCTTTGGCTTATCTACTGCGCCCAGGGTCTTCACAAAATGCCTTGCACCAGTAATTGCATTCTGCAGACAAAGAGGAATTCAAATATACCCCTACTTGGACAACTACCTTATTCAAGCAGAGAACAAAGACATTTTTCTAAAGCATCTGGCATTTGTAAAAAGATTACTTATTTGCCTAGGGTACACAGTAATCAAAAAGAAATCAAAACTAGTACCCTCTCAAGAGATAATATTCCTGGGTGCAAGCTTAAATACAACTGCCCAGATGGCTTATCTCATGCCAGACAAACAAAAGCAACTGACTTATTACTTCAAAACATTGGCAACAAAAGCCCAGTTATCTGCAAGGAAAATCCTGCAGGCCTTGGGTTTCATGACATCCTGCATTCTACTAATTCCATATGCCAGACTGCATATGAGGAAACTACAATGGTATCTAAAAAGTGTTTGGACTCAGCATTGCCACAGCCTGGAGACAGTAATTACCCTCATTCCCTGCCTGCAACAGGAGTTTCGATGGTGGGCAGAGGCCTGTCAACACAACAAGGGTCTGCCATTGACTTTACCCACAGCCAGACAGACACTGACAACGGATGCATCAGATTATGCCTGGGGGGCCCATATGGCAGGAAAATGTATTCAGGGCACATGGCCTGCAAGCCAGATGCATCTTCACATCAATCAAAAAGAGATGCTAGCTGTTCAGAATGCTCTGACAGCTTTCAAGGATCTACTTCATCCAGGACAGCTACTGATAAAGACAGACAATACTATGGTCATGTGGTACATAAACAAGCAGGGAGGTACACATTCCTACCCCCTCTGCAGACAAGCAATGACCTTAAGGGACACAGCATTGACTTATCAAGTTCACCTGCAAGCACAATTCCTGCCAGGAAAAACAAATACTCTGGCAGACGAACTAAGCAGAAACCTCATGGATCCCCATGAGTGGAAACTGGATCCACAAGTCTTCAGCATGATAACAAGGAAATGGGGACACCCAGACATAGATCTATTTGCCTCCCCTCACAACTGCCAATTACAGAGATTTTGCACAAGGAGTTATCACAAGCAAGCATGGAGAGTGGACGCCCTATCCTTCAGCTGGAAAAATCAAACAGTATATGCCTTTCCTCTACTGCCTCTCCTTCCCAGGGTACTCCTAAAGGTCAGACAAGAGAAGCCAAAAATTATACTGACTGCACCAGACTGGCCATGCCAGCACTGGTACCCAATCCTAAAGAGCTTGTCTCAAGGTCCAGCATGAATATTGCCTCAAACTTCTCACTTGCTGACCCAACAAAACAATCAGATCCTGCACAGCCAACTCAGGACCTTAAATCTGGCAGCATGGCGGATACTAGAGCCATTCAGAACAATCCTCTTTCTAAAGCTGTTATGGATGTTATCTTGGAGGCCAGGAGACCCAGTGCCAGAAAATCTTATGCAGAAAAATGGAAGAGATTCTGTGCTTGGAACCAGGAACAAGGCATTGACACGTATGTACCAAATACCCCTCAGATTTTACAATACCTAACTGAGATGTTGGACAAAGGCCTTTCTTTCTCATCAATTAAGATTCATGCCTCTGCCATTTCAGCCCATTACAATACGGAACCACCTATCTTTTCTCATCCTTTAATAAGGCAGTACCTCAGAGGGGCCAAAAACATCAGGCCTCCAAGGAGGCCACCAATTCCCGCATGGGACCCAAATTATGTCTTGGAAAAACTCACTCTGCCTCGTTTTGAGCCAGCTTCAACAGCGGATATAAAATTCTTATCCTGAAAGACAGCTCTGCTCCTAGCAATAACCTCTGCAAGACGAGTCTTGGAGTTACAAGCACTCATGGCTGTGGAACCTTTTATCAATTTTCATCCAGACAGGGTTTCTCTGAAGACACACCCAACATTTATGAATAAAGTGGTGTCCAGTGTGGCACTCAACCAAACCATTCACTTGCCTACCTTTTATCCAAACCCACAGAACAAGGGTGAGAAAATTCTGCATTCTTTGGACATACACAGACAGCTACACTTCTACTTTGACAGAACTAAAGCTTTCAGGAAGACTGAGCAACTTTTAGTGTCATATGCTTCAGGATAACAAGGAAAGGCTATCTCAAAACAGACTATATCTAAATGGATAGGCCATTGCATCCGTTTCTGCTATTCTCAGCATGGTAAATCAGTGCCTAAGGACATTAGGCCTCATTCTACCAGAGCAGCAGCCGCTTCAGCAGTCTTCCTCAGAGGAGGACCAACCAAAGACATCTTAGAGGCTGCAACTTGGACTTCAGTGCACACTTTTACAAAGCACTACCATTTACCTCTTTACTCTAAATATAGAGCAGGTTTGCCACTGCAGTTCTGCAGGGCCTCATAGCCACTCCTAATCCTATTTAGCCCAGCCACCCATCCTCAGCTTTGGGATTCATCCCAAGAGTAATGACTGCAACAGTGAAACATGATGAACATAGTACAGTTGTGTACCTGCCATAAATGTAGATGTTCGAGTGTATTCACTGTTGCAGTCCGGGTTACCCACCCACCGTCCCCCTTTTCTTTGCTGGGACTTATCTGTACTTCTCTATCCTATACAACCTATGTGGTGTATTTGCTTGTAGATGAAGGAAATGTTTATTTTTGTGCATGCATGCTTTATTGGCATACCTTTCAGCCTACCTATTTGGGGGCAGCTGACATCTGGGGCAAGAAAAACTGAAGAAAATGGCACCGGCTGCATCTTTTATACCCCTGGCACACTGACGTCAGGGAGGAGGCGACAGCAACTGACGCAGGACCTAGACTTTGGAATTCAGGCCGACTATGGGTAGCCTGCCAGCAGGATAACCCAAGAGTAATGACTGCAACAGTGAATACACTCGAATGTCTACATTTATGGTAGGTACACAACTGTACTTTATTTAGCACAAGTAAATGCAAGCTCCAAAAGTTGTTGCTATACCTACATTTAGAGCATATTTTTGTAAGGGGCAAGATCCCCTTCACCCCCATACCTGCTACTTATCTATACTAAGTTCAAGATTGCTGTACTCCAGAGAAGAAGGAATGCTTTGAGAGTCAGTAATTTTAGAGTTAGTATATATTTTTCAATAATCTCCATTAAATTCTCACATTTCCAAGGACCACAGTTACTGTCCTTGAATGCAATCAGGAATCCAATTGCTTTCATAACTAAAGATCATGTTTAAAGGTTAGAAGCAACCTTAGTTTTTACTGCGTAAATGGGTGTTTGCATGCATAACTTGTTTGTGGCAAAACAAAGTCAGTTTGCAAATAAAATTCCATTAATTTTTTTTTTCTGAACACTGATCTCTAAACTTTACAAAGCTGTATTACAGCATTAGTATTAGTAGATTGACAGGAGGTACTTCAGTCACTATGGGTTCCAGCTCTAATTATGCTGAATTAGTATGGGTAAGTAATTATGTATTGGCTATGTAATTGCCAAACTGTTAAACTAATGATGTAATAATTTATTAATGATTACGTTTTTCTTACCAAACCATTAATTTAACAGTTTGCCAGTTATGTAACTAATACATAATTACTTACCCATGCATATCTAGCATAATTAGAACTGGATCCCATAGTGACACAAAATCCTCCTGCCCGCCCATTAATATTAAAGCCATCTTCTGCATTCAGAAGCAAATATTAAATGTATATATTATTTTAAATGCAGCAAAAAACTTTTGTTTTCACAAAAAAAAAAAAAAAAACATGTTCACATGCATAAAGTTGCAAGCCGATACTTTTTTGTGTGAAAAGAAAAGTTTGTTTTGTACATATAAACTTGATCTTTATAAAAAGCACTTCATCATACACAACATACTTAGTTACCTTGAACTGCAGCAATATAACAATGGGATTAGGAAAGTGGGCTTACTGGAATTCTTCATGGTGGGTCCTCTTTTTTTTTATTTATGAATCTTAACTGTGTCATGGTAACATAACATCACAAGGATACATAACTTACTCATGAAACAAGGTAAACATGGACATTTTTGTGTTTATGCTGCTTAATTTAATATACACAGTCTCCCAAACAGCAGTGCATGTGTTCGATATAACATAAACAAAGATTACATATATTGCTCAGCATTATGTCAGAGAGGATATAGGTTCATGAAAGCTCAAACATAGAACTATTTATTTCCATCACATGTGATCTGTACAGTTACATAGAAATAATTTAGAATTATGGTGTTGTCTTCTCCTTAACCACCATCAAGATGTCTTTAAAAATAAATTATTGGCCATGAAGTTATGTTGTTCCACTTTTTCTGCAGTCATATTAGTATTATATTTACTGTCATGTGACAGTCACTTGACACAATACCCAGGCCATGGACGAAACAAGATTACATTTTCTCTGGTACTATAGTATGCCAAGTTCCCTGTAGCACAGTACTTCAGAGACAGACAAAATGTTCCCATTCAGTAATAATCTGCAAAAATGAGATACACAGAGCACTTGTCTACACCTACACTTTCATTTTTGATCTCAAAGTGTTTTTTTTATATAATTCATAATTTTGATAAAATAGTGTATACTGTTAGTTTTTAAAAATAAGAGGTATTTGAGAGAACATTAAATACCAGAATTATGCATTCTCTCAGTCAACCAGATCTATTTTCATAGAAACAGTTCTCAACTCACTACAATAATTTTTGCTTGAGAGCAGCAATTGAATTTTATAACACAGTGGTACCCACACTTTTATGGGCTAGACCCACTTTATTTTTCGAGACCTACTACAATGGCTATAATACACCAAAAGCATATGTGTAAATATTAGCCATCACTCAGCTTCCCATTGGTCTTGGTCAGTGGAGAAATAGCCATGCTCTCTAATCTACTGCGTCCTGTCAATGTCAGGATTGGCTCGCACGTTGGAGCTAACTGCTTTTAATATCATTCTTTAATTTTATCACTCGTAATAATGATATTAATAACACCAAATAAATACATTATAAAAGAATACAAAACTGTCCCTTTATGAAATGACAGCTTTCCCCAGAAAAGTGCATGTACACCCAGATCAAGCTCGCTTAAAGAAATAAGCCCATCACATTAATCCCCAAAAGTGAATAAACACATTTCAAAGTGCTCAGGTCAAACACCAAGGACAGATCAGCATTTCACATCTTAAACTGTATGAGGGCACCAAGCAGTTCTGTTACATTCTGTCCCAGAAGGCAGTAATCAACAAATAGGGCACAATTTCCATTACTCAACTGCTAGACCTTTTGGCCATGATGGGCCTTACAGATCACAATCCACTGCACTTTGACACTCAAAGGTACTTCATATGCTTCTAGACTAGAGAATCACAACATCAGCCAAGTTTTAATGGTTATATAAAATTCTTCCTTTATAAGTTCCAAACAGCATTAATTTCAGAGCACGAGTTAACATTTGCATTAACTGGACTTTTGTAGTATTCCAAGTCATCTTCACAATTTTTATACATTTATGGAGATGACACGTGAAAATTATACCCATCGTCTAGCTTTCTGTTGCGTCATGGAATACATAAATTGACACACACACACACACACACACACACACACACACACACACACACACACACACACACACACACACACACACACACACACACACACAATCTACCTTTTCTCTGTTCTCACACAGCCACACACTCCTACACACATTTACTTTCTCACACAGTAACACACACACATACACACTTTTTCTCTCATATGACTGGCTACTTTAAATTACAAATACACACTTTATCTGTCATACAGAGAAACAAACCACCAGTTTAACTAACACACATACTCATATACTCGTACACTCATACACTCACTCACACTTACCTTGGCATGGCTAGTTTAAAATTAGTGGTAAGTTCAGACTGAATTTACATCTTCATTGGCACGTGTGCATGTGAAGCATGCATGGCCCTCCTTAAAGGAGAAAACGCTACCACCACAGAGTGTTTTTTAGCATTTAAAGGGGCCATGTAAACTATTGTCATACTTTATTTAATGCAATCCACCCAAAATCAGCTTGTGACCCACCAGTAGGTCATAACCCACACTTTAGTAACCTCTGTTATAGCATAAAAAGGATCAATCGTTCTAGAATAAAAACTAACTTTTCCCTCTAGCCCTTTAACAATAAATCTGAACATTACCAAGCAGAAATGAATTTACTCAAAGGTACTAAGTTTGTTTTGTCAGAAAAGGATTAGACGACAATAGGAACACATTGAGAAAAATGCAATAGTTAAGAGTAGGAACAACCAGACAAGAAATAGTAATACCAGACAATAAAACTTAAAGGTGCTGCAAAATATGTAGCTAGAGTAGTGAAGAGCAATATGTGTTAGACTCCAAGGTTTTTTTGTGTGTTACAAAAGACAGAAGTGTTAACCTTCGCACTTCTATTTCTTTGGCACCCTTAGAAACCTGCTCAACTACAAGCTATGTTAGTTAACATTTAATTACCTCTTCTCCTGTTTAGAACAAACTAGAACCACTATTCCTGTTACCACAGATTTGCCAAGAAATACACTTAGCTGGCTTATTTATTTATAATTGTGTTAGTCTCACTTGGCATGTCCTATTTTCAGGAGAGACCTAAGGTGATACTCATATTAAATTGGAAAACATTTGCCCAAGGCACCATGAGATTCCCTTACTCTTTTCCTGTTCTGGCATGGATGCATATGTGGTAAATATATCACTGAGAACACCTGCAGAGTATGTGGTGGTGAACAAAACTACCAGGACTGAAATTACAGAGCTTGATGACAGCAGAGAAGTAGAGAAGGTTTACAAATAAATGAATGTAACTGAAACACAAAAACTGAGCCTTAGTTTCCTAGAATCAAATTATTGGAATTGCATACTGAAGAAACACAAAGACGTCCAATGTTGATGAAGTCTAGCAAAGACAGGGAACAGATGCTAGTTGCTTGTGATATCAAAACACTGAGGCATGCAGAGACTGCAGACACCAGCATCCATGCTGGTTACAAGCGCAGGCACTTATAGACAACTCTGCAAAACTTTTCCAGTATTTTAACTGCATCCAGGGCCATCCAAGCCAAGATAACAAAGTTTTCATTATTAACTGGACTCTGTACATGCATTATACAGTGATTACTACTATTTTAGAGCATTTTTAAAACACTTATTTAATTTTGTGGCAAAAATAGTAATTTCTCTCTTTGTTGGCTTTTCTAGAATGCCTGCCTCCAAATCTCTTTGTAGAAGGGCAAATTAGCCAGGGACTAAGTTGTTTGGTGTTTGTTGTTTAATCTGCACTTCAGAGCTGCTTTTGCTGTGCTTTTACTTTAAGAAATTCCAGGATCAAACATCTTGTAGAAAAAGGAGTTTATCTGGTCTCCCTGCATTGGGAAGTTCTGTAGGAAGCTAAAAGTGTGATTACTTATTAACTATAGGAGATATGTTTTCAAGCTCTTTTTTCTCTGCACAGAGCTCCCCACCAGGCAGTGGTAGTTAGCAGTGCTCTGTATCATAGTAAATGCCTAGACAGTAAAATTTACATATAAAGTTTGTATCTATTTATTCATTTATTTATTTGTAATTCTTTTCTGAGGTGGAGCACTGATTTCCATGGACCTTTTGCAGACTCATCCAGGGAGTGGTGTCTGGTAAAATGACTAGCTCAGAATCATACACACAGGGAATGGAAGCTGAGGGAGTCAAGCCTTGCACCACTGGACTACAGGAAAAGCTTGTTAACTTGCTCAAACCTAAAACACCTTTTTTGTCTGCTTCCAGTTCATACCCATACCACTCTATGGCATCCAGAACTTTTTTGGGTCTGACTTTTTTTAGTGACTTAAAAGCTAATAATAGTCAGTAATAGAAAGGGCAAGGAGCTCTTAAAATGAGTTTAAGATTGTTAGTCTAGGAAGTCCTGTAGTGGAGAAATTAATCTTTGCTTGACACTTACTATTCATATTTCCAAATTTACGTTCATATGTTTATAACTGAGAGACCTATATGTTATTGAGGTGTATGGTGCGAGACATTTCACTGTCAATGCTGGTTTATATTACTTTATACAGGAAATACTGCTAGTTGTTTCCTAATAATTATGAAAATAAGCAATACTTCCATATGTACTTAATACTTCAAAAAACAAGTTACAAACTGCTGCATGACATTAAGTGAAACCTTCGATATTGCTGAAGAAAACGGTCTCTGATATTTGTACTGTAAGTTGCACACATGGAGTGATATCCAGCATTATTTGTTTTGCTAATTATACAATTAAGCATATGCTCTCAAATTTCTGTAAATAACTAAATAAACATGCACTTACAAAGGAAATTTTTGTTGTCATGTGAAAGCTTATGTTTGGTTAAAATTTGTGAAAGTTTGCAAAGAATATAATTTGGATTTGTGCACATTATAATATATTACAGTATTTATGAAAAAGACACCAAATGCACCGACTGTTATGACTGTAAAGAATACTTCTTACTGATAACATTGCTATTTGTACAGTTTTAATAGCTTTTATTTTTCATAAAATATTTACATTTGTTTATTTTATGCTTTAAGTTTATTTTTTCAGAAAATGCTCTGGAATGCAAGATGTGTGTAGGCTGCTAGAGGTGTGACATTCCACACCACATAGGTGTTCAGGAGTTAAGAGCTCATTAATCGTCTAAGCTAACTGTCAGACAAACATTGGATCTGACAGCTGTTAAACAGCATGGCATTGTGCAGAAATTATCTTATCGCAGCAAGCTTGTGCATCAAATAGCACTACCATATCCTAGCATTATATAACATATTGCCCTTAACCCCAGAAACTACCCTAGGAGAACTCTGTTAAAATCCAGTTCTTAATCCTAGACTACCAGCCCTATTTCAGGAACAAACAGCATGGTTATACAATTTCCAAATATCTCTGCAGTCAGCTTTGTAGATTTGCTTATCCTAAGGCAAAGAAGCAGTTGTCTCATGTTCTCAGACAACCAGTTAATCATTAAAGAAAATAACATGGTATATGACAGATGTAAATACACAACTTCCTTGGAGGTAAAAATCTCACATACAAATGAGGTTGCCAGGAATACCCACACTACATCCGTCTCTCTCACACACACACACACACACACACACACACACACACACACACACACACACACACACACACACACACACACACACACACACACACACACACACACACACACAGAATTGTCCTTTACTGAATCGCTTAAAAGAAACCATCCCAAATCCAATAGAAAACATCCCAAATCTAATCCAATAGAAAACATCCCAAATCTAAATGACCACCACACCGTTGCTATCTAAATGCAGCACTGCTCCTCTGCAATTACTAAAGCATACACCAAAAGCAACAACAAAAAACTCACATAAACCTACACTTGATAGTCCCCCAGGTGCAAAGCCCATAAGACAAGCATACACTTACCTAATACTCTTGTCACTGGGGACTCCATTGTGCAACATACAGATGCCTCATTGACCAGGGTAGACAAGGAGAAGATAATGGTTAGTTGCCTATGATTATGTGTCTATCTGAAGCCTGGATCTGCAATATCATGCACACACATTCAGGTCATTGCAACCCAGGTACCACTATGATTCTATCACAGTGCATGTGGTGTAAATGACTTGAGACATACCTCACTGGACTATATGAAGAGAGACATATTGGATCTCTCAAAATATTTATCACAGATAGGTATGAGCCTTGCATTAAGCAGCATTCTACCTTCACCAAGGATCAAGCCACAGTATGAACATAAACTGATTGATTTTAATAACTGACTTAGTTTCTGGTGTCACCCCAGGGAGTTCCAATATCTGTCAGCATGGGAGCACATAATCAAAAGATAATGTTGCTTTGCCAAGGATGGGCTGTACATGTCCCCCCCAGGTTTCTGGACATTGACTAAAACTTTATCAACCATCTTAAAGCCTTTTTTAGTCAATGCCAAAAAGACAAAAGTACCAGCATAGTGAAAATATCAACAAGGAACAGTAAACTGTTACTGCTCAATGCACTGAGTCTAAGCACATATTTTAAGCCCTTCTCACTCTGGAGAATGCAAACAACTATGCTGTGACTGAGACGAGGTTTAAAGCCGTAGAAAGTACTCTGAAAGTGAAAGGCTGCAGTGCATTCCACACATTTAGACCAACAACAGCACAGACTTGGGCCAAAGGTGGAGGTGGTTCAATCTACATTAGCAACAAACATACCTCCAAGATGGTTAAACATAATGATGTCATGGAGCTCATCCATATGCAAGTCACCATAGGTAAGGTACGTCACTATATCATGGCTAGCTAGAGGCCATCATTTATGCAACTAGAATCTCACGATACCTGGCCAACCTCACAACTTTGCCCTTTTACCCATTGTAGTGCAATCTTGGAGTTGGTATATATAGTTAGGGGGTATGGGATGAAGTGTGGGCAAAGCCCTCCAGTTGGGTGGGTTTGATTTAGTGCGGTGTGTGTTGCGGTGTGCCGAGGGCAAATGTTTCCTTACCCTGGGAAAGATTTTGAGGTTTGCAGAAGTGTGTTTTGGTGGTTTGATGTCGCTGAATTCTTATTCGATGAAGATGGATTTTGAGGATGCAATGAAGACCCCTAGGAAATATGCCTTCACCTTGGATCCCGATTTACAGGTGTAACAGTGGGTGTGCTACTTATGAAAGAGTAGTTTCTTCATTAAGGGGTTCATGCTGTGCACAAAATACAGCAGTTGAGCTATGTGATGTTCCCTCTGTTGTAATTTCACTTCTTCATAATGCTGACTCTGTCAGCCCGTGTTACTGCCTATAGCATTGTCAACCTGATCTGGGGTAGTGGGCCCTATTATTAATATTTGTGACTGTATACCCCTCCCTGAAGCTAAGAATGAGTGTTCAGACACCATTATTGAATGCTTTTCAGCTTTTAACATCAGCCTGCTGTAGTGCAGCACAGCATGTGGTTGATTCTTTTACAGACCCTGTGAAGAATGTGTCCGTGTATTTTATGTGACCAGTGAAAGTTAAATATGATTTTTTTTCTTAAAGGCATGGCATCCACACTTACCACGCAATGTCTGTAGAGTATGTGCTACATCTGATATTGAGTGTGTGATGATGAAATGTGCAAGAGTTACGTACACGCAGGTCACTCGCCAACTCATATAACCAGAAATTAGTAAAACTAGTTAAATGCTAAACTTTAGCAATGACTGAATATGGGTGTTGTAAATGTTTAAGAGTACTGGTGTCAGCAACTCCTTGGATGACTCTTGCAGCATCCTTATTTGTACCAAAGTTGAAGAGAAGGTACTCTTCATCCAGCGTTAAAGGTTGAAATGTGGAAGGCCTGGCAAGTGCAGTCTTTGTAATATTTGTCCTGGCACATACTACCATGTCATTAGCTCTTTTCCTACTTTGTGCTGAGATGTAGCTCCTGCTCCTAGCAACATTTCTGTCACCCATTACTTGATTCTACTCTTTAGCTCTCTCTGCCTGTTTTGGCCCCTTTTCAAAAAAATACATTTCTGATATTTTCGCAATACATCAATAAGGATATGATCCACCCCAGGTCTGAAGATACCTCTTTTGTGTCTTCTTCTATACTGATGGAACATTTGGTACCCTGCAAGCACATGTAAGTAATGAATTATATCTTCCTCATTTATGTAACTTCAATTAGTTTTTGGTCATTCCCTTTATTTGGTAACAATCTGAAATCTTGGGCCTTACTCTGCTGAGTTCCAAGGTGAGAAGAACGAATGGCAAAAAATCCAGACTTACATATGCTAATTCTAAGATTGCCATTTCTTGAAATATTCCCTTTTCTCTGAGGTATACCTACCTCACACTTGGTGTGTGTGTGTGTGTGTGTGTGTGTGTGTGTGTGTGTGTGTGTGTGTGTGTGTGTGTGTGTGTGTATGTGTGTGTGTGTATGGTCGGGGGATATCCCTTGCAAATATATGTTTAAAAGAGAAGTGAGGTGTTCGATATTTCCAGAAAATAAGTGTCAAGACTTCAGTAGGGAGCCATTTCATTCAAGAATTAAAAAGTAGCAGTGAAGCATTAATTATCAGTTCTTTGTTTATTCTTCCTTTGCACAACTGTCTGTGTTATGCTTTCACCTGCTGCAGTATGGGTGACACTTTACATTGTAAAATGTTGGCCTATGAGACTATCCTGGAAAGGTGTAGTTTATTATTAATTAATTTGTGATGTATTTCATTCCATATTTATAGGAAAGTTGCCTGTACTGTGATCCTGGGCATTCCCATTGCTAGAGACCAGTGACTGCAGTAAGCCACTGACCAAATATAATAATGAGGTTGACAGCACTGAATATAGTACCTTACACATTCCAAATATTTTTGATAGAAGTATACAGGTACAGCAATATTTCCCACCTTACCAGTAAATCAGTCTACGATGTTGAAGATATTACAGTAAAATGTAGTAATAACTGCTTTTTGAGTAATTTACATCTGTCTCTGTGATTTATAAACCTTTTTAGTTTATTTGCACTTTCATGGATCTTTATGTAAATATGGAGCTCTGTGGCTTTTAAAGTGACAGCATATAAAACACTGGTGTAAGTCTTATCAGATTTAGGAAGTTACTAAGCAAATTAAGCTTGCCCAAGCTTAGCTATATGAATTACAATCACTTGCATATGTGAAAGTGCTATCGTTGGTGTAGCTGCCTTTGTACAACTGTGGGCGATCTGCGTTCTGCTCAAACATGTGCTGGTTTTGGCTTAAATGGATAATTCTGGTTCATGTTCATTTAGTCTATGCATTCCTATGCTAGTCTGTGCCCAGCCTCTGCCCATGCTGGGTGTAGGGAGCCAGACATAGTGATGTCCCACCACAATGGGTGTAATTCACACTCTAGTAATCTCATCTTCATACTTCTACATCTCATTTTGAAACTGGACATTAAGGTAATGAATTCATTAAATTCTATTGTTTGACCCTAGTTGATATGAGAAAGAGACCAAGGTACTTCTCTACCTACTACAGAAGTCATACCTGCAGAAGTTAGAGGAGTCAGCAGTTGCCAACACTTAAAAAAATAACATATGGCAGAAGCTAGTGAATCTTCTCCTTTTGATGATGGAGACCCTCTGCTTAGGTGAGCAATGTCATCACAGGTACAGTGATCTGCAAAATCAGAGGAAGGACCAGCAGGACAGGTGGGTTTACAGGTTTACCTTTACATGTGCGTATTGCACAAGGCCGGACAGCAATTTTCCAAAAGGCAGTTTGCAAAGTTTGCAATTGCCGAATGGAAAAAGGTTTGAATGTGCAATGAGCGAATGCACAGTGAGATTCGTTCAATGCACATTTGATATTCTGGGGCGGAGTGCACTACAGTGGAGATCGGGAAATGTTTCCTTTCCCCACTGTAGTGCGATCTCGGAGTTAGAATAATAAAGTAGGGGTGTGTGGGGGGCACATTTTGTTTCTTTTTTGTTCGACGTTAATGTTCAAAAAACAGTGAATCTGCTTTTTTCATAAGATCGACAGACCATTTGATCGATATTCATTTTGTCGACAGTTCATTTGGTCAACAACCAGTATTCAAGCACTTAACAGGGGTTTGCCTCCTTCCCAATGTTGTGCAACCCTGGAGTTGATTATATATAGTTAGGAGGTGTGGGGGAGAAGCCCCCCACCTATTTTCATTTAAAAGCATGAAAATACAAGAAAAACTACACATTTTAAATGTGCCCCCCACACCCCACTAACTATATATATCAACTCCAGGGTCACACAACATTGGGGAGGGGCTCAAATCCCTGCTAAGTGCCTTGAATACTGGTTGTCGACCAAATGAGCTGTCGAACAAATGAATGTCGATCAAATGGTCTGTCGATCTTATGAAGTAGGCCCATAGATATATATATATATATATATATATATATATATATATATATATATATATATATATATATTGATTGACTTTTTTGAATCAGTCTCCAGAGCCATGGACAAGGGTAAGGTGGTCCACACAGCCTATCTCGACCTTGCCAAGGCCTTTGACACCATCCCCCACTCTGGAATCATAGATAAACTTATTAAGCTGGGCAGTAATCCCTACGTCACCCAATGGGTTGCTAACTGGCTTACTGATAGAAACCACACTGTAAAAGGAGCTGACTCCAAATCCAGCTGCCGAAAAGTGACAAGTGGAGTACCTCAGGGTTCAGGGTTCAGCTCTTGTTTGGCATCTACTTCTCTGAAGTACAGGCCAACTCTAAGGGACTCTGGCTAACAAAGTTTGCAGATGACTGCAAACTGAGAGCCATTACTGAATCCCCAAATTATGTGGATACTCTACAAAAGGGCCTTACAGAAACAGATGCTTGGTGCCAGAGCCATGGGCTCAAGCTCAATGCCAAGAAATGTATAGTTATCCCCTTTGGCAAAAAACATGTACCCATGAATTACCATATAGGTGGCAGTACACTAAACACCGAAAGTGTGATAAGAGACTTAGGGATACAGGTGGACAGTGGTCTCACCTTCGATAACCACATCGCCACAACAGTCAGGAAATCCTTCTATGTGGCACACCACATCACTAAGGGCTTTTCATCCAGAAAAAAGGAGGGCATTGTCCCACTGTACTCATCACTCATTAGGCCCATTATAGAATACAATGCTCCATTTGGTATGTACCTCTCAAGACATCTGCAACAACTGGAAAGGCTGCAGAAATACCTCATTAAAAGAATCACAGGCCTAAAGCAGATGCCCTACGCTGACTGCCTTAAAAAACTCCAGCTATAATCTGTCGCATATCGTCTACTCAGAGGCGATCTCTGCTTAACATACAAGGCCATGTTAAACCCAGAGCTGTTGGACATGCTACACTTAAGGAAATCTCAATCCCTCAGAGCCACACACTCCAGGGATCTAAACCTTGTCATCACAATAAACAAAACATTCTGGAGGGATAGGTTCCTGACCCAGAGACTCCCCAGACTCTGGAATAGATTGCCCATACATGTCAAACATGCCTCTTTGGGCCTCTTCAAAAGGAACCTTGACGATTGGATGGGAGAAAGGAAATTCACCCCGGGGATCCTGTCAGTTGCCCTGCTAGACAGGGGTCCAAGGAAGTAAATAGTGTGGGAAGAAATAGCCAGGGAATTGTTATGGCTAGGCTTGTATAGGCCCTAGGGCTGATAGCCTAGTACCAACCTATGTACCTCTGAACCTTATATATATATATATATATATATATATATATATATATATATATATATATATATACATGGATTTGGTCGTACGTCCAATTGTCGAACAGGGTGTTCTTCAAACTTATATGTCAAAGATTTAGATATCAAACAGTCGAAATATCATATAAAATTTGAAATTCAACATTTTTGACCGCTCTACCACCTAAACAAACGCTACCATGGGTCAAAAAAGGGGGAATGTTTGGCATTTCGACATAATTGCATTCGCAATTATGCTGAACTGGCGTTCTACAGATGAACATGTTATGTTCGACAATTGGCCGTACGATCAAATCAATGCATACCTAAATATATATATATATATATATATATATATATATGTGTGTGTGTGTGTTTTTTATATATATAGTTAGCTTTCTCTCTCTCAAGCTATATACATATATACATATATATTATATATATATATATATATATATATATATGTATATATATATATATGTATATAAGTGTGTGTGTGTGTGTGTGTGTGTGTGTGTGTGTGTGTGTGTGTGTGTGTGTGTGTGTGTGTGTGTGTGTGTGTGTGGGGTCTAAATCACTTCATTGAACATTCATTGAATTGAATCCCAAATGGTCAAACCCATTTGACTGAAAGCTCATTTAATTGAAAACTCATTTGACTGAAAACTGACTTTTCATAGGAAAGTATAGAGGTGTATGGAAAGCATGGGCTGGTGTCATTTCTTATAGATTCATAGGTGTATACTAGGCTAAAGGCTAGTGACCACTCATGTCTCTATAAGCTTAGCCAAGCATCTGAATTGTAAGGGGCATATTTAAGCTAGGGAAAGATTTACAGACTGCCTCTGTCTTATTCGAGGCATTGGTACTAGACTCTGGGTGTATTTTCGATTTCCCATCCACTGGTCCAGGTTTACCTTGAATGGGATTAGGGAAGAGCTCTGCTTCATATAGATGATAAGCCTTTTCCAGAGAAGGAGAATTCTCTGAGACATGTCTCTTCACTGTGTCTTATTTATGCCACAGGCAACTTTAAATATCTAGGTCAACTAATTCTGATACTATTTATTTTACAGATATGTAAAAGGTCCATCAGAGTGGGATCCAAGGATGTCTTGCATACCAGGCATAGATTACCTTTCAACAGTCTGTAGGAAATTAAAGAGATGGGGCTTTGAGGTGAACTGCATAGGTCATGCTATTTACACACTGTGTTCTTTCTGTGTGGAACATGTGTAGATGTTCCAGTTGTGGCATGTGCCTGGTCAGGTGCATATCAAAGAGGGCATTATACTTAATGATGGGTCTGATGTGGGCAGAATATAACAGGATGATGACTTCCTTGAACATAGATGTCATGCCCTTGTTTATAAATTGAGCAATATAAAATGTTTTCCTTATTACCTCAGACACATGTAGTTCAAAAGCCAGGTTGTTATCAACATGCATACCGAAATCCATGACTACTGCTACTTCTCTGAGAGGTGTACTATCAGTGAGGTAATTTCCTAGAGTGGATGATTCCTGAAGGGTACTATTATAATTTGCTTGGCACTGAATTTTAAGCAGTGACTTTAGGATCAGTCATTTGTCTGTGTTAGTCCTTCCTGTAGGATGCTAGTGTCCTGGGGACAATTCTGTGACTGCTCCTAGTTTGCGATCACCTGCAAACTTGGTCAATCAGGGGCCTTTGGCATTGGATTTGACTTCCAAGAAGTAGATGCCTAAAAGGACCAGCCCAAGTACAGAACACTGAAGGACTGTGCTAGTGACCAGCCTCTTTGTGGAGGTGGTCTCCCCTAGTCTAACTTCCTGAGTCCTATCTGACAGTCAGCTGGCTGTGCAGTGCATAACATAAGGGTTTATGCCTATACCAATGAGTTTGTTCACAATTTCAGAATGGGATATTGTATAAAATGTCTTAGCCAGGTCAAGACAGGCACACATCCATTGTTTTGGTGACCTTCTCAAATAATTTGACTAGCTTGAGAAGGCATGATATGCCATTGACAAAACCAAACTGGGTTTGATCTAGTGTTTGAATGTTTTCAATGTTCTTATTAATCATTTCCATGATAATTCTTTCCATGGTTTTGCATATGAGACTAGTCAGACTCATGGTTCTAGGGTGCCAGGGTTTGCTGATTGCCAGCCCTTGTGCAGAGGGATGACTGTTGCAGTTCTTTTTTGCCAGGCTCAAAGCCTGTCTGGAGATTATGGTTAAACAGTGACTCCAGTTGCTTTGATAGGTCAAGTTTCAGGCTATTTAAGAGGAATCTTTTAATGTTATTGGTGTCCATCGCTGCAGTATTTCTGGCCTTAGACAGTGCATCTAGAACCTATTCCACAGTTATAGTTGGCGGATCTGTTTGATGGTATTTCCTGGGGAGCGGCGAAGGGAGAGGGGCGTAAAACCTGAACTGAATTTATTTGCTATATCTTCTGGCTGTTTGTAAGTGTCAGCATTTACAATCAGTCTTGCACACTGCTGTGTGCTGTTTTTGAGGATTTGGACATAGCTAAGAAAAACCTTGTGGTTGTTCTTCACCTTGGGGGCACCTTTACCTCAAATCCCCTCTTAATTGTTTGTTTAGATTTATGAGAGTGCTTTTATCATACTGGGCATAGCACTTACAAATTTTGGCAATTACTTTATTTCTTTTGTTGTATAGCCTGGTTATTTTTGGATTCCACCAATGTAGTTTAATTTTTGAGTTTCTGGTAGGCAAAGCTTTATCTCTGCATTTATTGAAATGATTGTGCAGGGTTTATGTGAAACATTCTGCATAGGCAGCTGTGTTTTCAAGGTTTGGGGAGGGAGACTGAAATTTTGACAGGTTTTCACTCAACTGTAAGAGGTTTGCCTTAGAATGATTCCTATATGCTACTGGGTTAGCTGGAGTCACAGAACTGATTTTTATTATGAAGGAGACAGCTTTGTTGTCTGACCTTCCCAGAGATGACACTACACATTTTCCCATGTTTGTGAGTGCCAGGTTGAGTATGTTTGCAACCCTAGTGGGCATATGGACTATGGACAATTATTTTCCAGCTGTATACATATCAATGTAATGTAGTTCTCTATAGCTACATTTAAAGTGATATGCATGCTTGCTACATGGTAGCTTTTAGCTTAATGTATATAACTCCAGAGTGTGACTATTTCCTTTTATATACTAGCATTGTGCTGCCTTTTTTTAATCTGTACTACCTGTTGAAAGAGTCTAATTTGCTATCCATGCTTTGAAATATGACACCATACCATCATTTTATATTAACTTCTACACAAATATTAACTGAGCTGGATGCTAGTATTACTGACATATGCCCAATTATTATTCTTTTAACAAGTTACTCTTTACTATATTTTAAATATTTCCTTAACTTGGGAGTTTAGTATTTTTAACACACAGCATTTGAGTAGACAATAATTAGTACTGTACTGTACTGTACTGTTTTTGTTTTACTTTACACTCAACCTTTTATCACATCTATTTTCCTAGCATGGCTTATAACTGTCTGTACTCATTTTGCATTTATTTATACCTCTAGTATGCAGTTTTCTATCTAACTTACTTATGTCAGATTTATACTGTGCACATTTTGTTTTTCTCATTACTGTGTCACCATAAAAATATGACCTTGTTGACTATTAGCTATTTCATGTTAGTATTTTTTAATCTTTTTCTCCTGTTAGTATTTAAAATTGTTATTCACTGTTTTTTTTTTTTTTTTTTGTAATTATGGAGCTTTTCTCCTCGGGTTTGTACCTTTTTATCATTTTTCTCCTGAAAGTATTTACAATTGTTATTCACTGTTTTTTTTTTTTTTTTTTTAGTGCTGGAGCTTTTCCGTTGGGTCTCCACTGAAAAAGGGTCTTTACCCAGCCGTACTAACCCGGCTAACAAATGTTAAATAAATAAATAAAATAAATAAATAAATAGTAAGCTCAGCATCCTGGCGTCTCTCTCTCTTGCCACTCTGTATGTCTATATATAATTCTACAACTACCCACCTTCTTAGGTTACACATTATGTTTTTGAGAAATTATCTTGAACAACTTACCTTGGAGTAGGAGTAGGAGTAGCCCTGATCCGCTCTCTCCACTCCGCTGCCCTACCCCCTTTAACACCCATCTCTCTTTCATTACATTTATTTCACACTAACCATACCCACAACTCTTGTCATCCAATCACATAATCTCCTCATTTGACATTGTTTTCCATTTGTAGGTCAGCATTCACATACCTATTATCTCTAACCTCTCATATACTTCCTAAACCTTAACTCCCAGACTTATACTAACAGTCCTTTTCATATAACCTTCATTCTAATCCACTATTAACTTCTCTAACTTATACCCTATCCTACATCACTTCACTTTTACATCCTATCTACTCCACCACAGTTCTAACTTAAATACAGTGTCCCATAAACAAGACAGCTTTCTCCTACATTGCCAAATGCTCCCTCTCCGCTTATCAAATATTAACTTCTCAATATCTTCAAACCATGTTATAAATACACATATCTCTGCTAGTTTCCCACTGGCTACTTTACACCATTACATCACCTACTGAACACCTCAGCCCACACTGTCTCCCTACACTTGGCACACTATCTCTCAACCAAAATTCATCACATTAACATTTCCCCATCTCCCCCCACACTGATTCAACATACATATAATACATCATGTAAAGAAAAGTCACTTAGTCCAATTAATTAATATTACAAAAGCAATCATTCAGAAAGCTAAAACAAAATCCAATCTTTTCCACCTCTTCTTAGTCCACAAGCTGCTCTTATGTGGAGACATTCATCAAACCAAGCCCCACTTCATGAAAATCAAGACCCTATTGCAACTCCAAGCAACTCACACTCATCCTCCAATCAATCAAAAACAAAAGGAATACATCTCTTTAATGTTAATCTCAATAGGATAGCTGTATTTCATGCGTTCCTTCATCACCATACCCCTGATGTCATAATTATGAGAACATGACTAAAAAAGGATGTCAGAGATGAGGAAATCCTTCCTACAGGTTAAAATATACTTAGACTGAATAGGCCAAACAAAAATGAGAGTTCTAAGATGAGATGGATATTAAATAAAAAAATGGGAGATTTTACAAGAGGACAATGAGTTGTTCGAGAGAGTGGGGGAAAACCTATGACAGTATATATGAAGGATTATAATCTGAAAGACTTATTAGAAAGGAGGAATAAATTGATCATAAATAATCCCAGGATGTATAAATGTGGTAGGTGTAGTATGTGCAAATTTATTTTGGATTGTAATAGGATTAGTATTAATGGTGTAGAGGTATTTATGCAAGGCAAATATAACTGTGACATGATGGGAGTGGTTTATGGAGCCCTGTGCCAACTGTGCAATGGTTTTTATATAGGGAAGATGGAAAGTAAGCTCTGTAATCGATTATATGAGCATATGTATGAGATAAAAAAAAAAAAAAAACACAAATGCTTTGGTTAGGCATATTGGAGACCACAGGGACCATTGGTTTAAGTTTATAGTTTTAGTAAAGGTTGAAAAGAACCCACAAGGTGGCCTCTAGTCTGCACTTCTGGAAAAACAGGAGTTAGTTTGGCAGCTGAAGCTTAATTTGAGCAAATAGTTGGGTGTGAATAACAATGTGACTATTTCCCCTCTTTTAAAGTTAAAATCATTTGTCAGATCGAATGAATGTCATTTATGTGTTATATGTATGAGTTTGAATAAAAAAGACTTTTAGGGTTTGCTCAAATACAGTTTGTATTTTAGATTGATTAGGTGTAGGCATTAATTTTTAGTATGCGTCTTCATTTAGTTTTTTAGCTTTATGAAAGCATAATAAAGTTTAAATTTTACTTACGGTTAAGTAGTAATTGTAGGGTAGGGTGCCCTTGGATTTGAATCACTGTATGGGACTATATGGTAGAATTCTAGTGTGGGCCACATGACAACATTTTATGAATAGGATCACATAAGGGTTTTAAGATGGGATAATTTGACTTTCTACAGTGTCTATTTAAATGCAGGATATGTATTTAACATTGTATCTAATAAAGTTTTATTGTACATAAAACAAAAGCGCTTATATGTGTATAGGAGAATAAATTATCTTGCTTTTATTTTTCAAGTGGTTGTTCTTGGAGTTCTAATATCAGGTGCCGAGTATTTTTATTGTTTTCTCAAACAAAAAAGGTGGCAGGGTAGCTATTATCTGTAGTAACACTTTAGATCTCTTGATCCGTTCTACAAGTTCCTCTCAAATCAACAATGTCAAAATACTTATGTCCACTGTTAAATGATACAATTACAACAGCATATGCTGTTAAATTATACAATTACAACAGCATAAGCATAACTGCTATTTACATATCCTCAGAAAATAATATCTCTGCCATGGAAGAATTTCTGCACTGGGCCAGATCCACTATAAAGCAGTCAAGTAATATATGAGGTGACCTTAATATCGACTGTTTAACAGTAACTAACAGTGCATCAGGTTTTGAGATCAATCTTTACTCATTCCCCTAAATCACCATCACTCCCACTAGATACAATAAAAATTCTTCAAATCACTCTGTCATAGATTAGATTCTGACAAACTCCTCCAATATTATCTGCTCAAAAGACTCACTTCCTGACAGTCTAAGCAATCAAACTTCCACCTATATCATAAGAAAATAAACCAACATACTAAAACAGCAGTGCTTTAATATTGTCAGAAGCCTTACTAATTTTAACAGATACCTTCTCAAACCTCAAAACGATCAATTGGAGCCAGTTTTGTAATGCCCACTTCATGAAGCCATATCCACTTTTAATAACATCTTCCTAGACCAACACTCATAAACCAAGATAAACATATCATAACACAAGACAAAAAAGCACCATATAAACCTCTAAGTCACAAACCAAAAAAGTCCAATACACTTCTGGTCTGCAATTAGCAAACTACTCCACCTTGGTCAATCCAGCCAGGCTTCTTCTACCTCCATTTCACAATCTGACGATATAGCATCCGAGTTCAACTCTTTCTTCATTCAGATACCTTCCTAATAAGCAATCTATCCCAACCTCACCACTTCCCCCCACCAACTAACAAAACTCACATATTCACTTTCCAGCCTACCCCACATTCATTGTCAAGAAACTTCTCTGCAACCCCCAAACACCCTGCTACTTACTGTGTATGTTAACTCTGAGATTGTACAAATATGGGGTAAGGTCATATTTCCCACCCCTAGAAACTGTGAATTGTATGATGTTGGACACCTGCTGCCCAGCTGCTTAGTCGATCTGAAATGGTCAGCTAAACAGCTATCAGTCAAACACATGCAAAACCTTTCATAGGAACCCTCCAACACATAGATAGATAGAGAGAAAAAAGAATATATATATATATAGGGAGAGAGAAGACAGATAGATAGATATAGATAGATAGATAGATAGATAGATAGATAGATAGATAGATAGATAGATAGATAGATAGATAGATAGTTATGGGTCCCTATCAGAAGGATGAAAGCTCTCGAGATTGAATGTCAAAAGACCAAACCAGGAACAATGAAAACTCTGAAGGATAAACAGTAAAGACCTTGACTGCATGGGATAGCAGTACAGCGTGGACTGGAGTTTTTCTCCATTCCCTACTGCACTGCGATCTAGGAGTTTGTATATATAATTAGCATGGGGTGTGCAGTGGGGGGGGGGGCTTGTCTCCCTGCAGAAATGTAGATGTTTTATATTTATCTATTTTTCAACCTTGCAGGTTTTTGGTGTTCCCAGTTTGGTCTTTTGATAGTCACCCTTGTGATAGGAACCTGTATACATATGTATGTATATATATATATATATATATATATATATATATATATATATATATATATATTTGGTTTACTATGGTATTGTCAAACCGGACCCCATCGAATGATGAGATAATCAACCCATGTACATGAAAATGAAAATGTTGAATTCCAGCATTGTTGAAATACCACTTTTCTTCAACCTCGAAACGGGCTTTAACATGGTTCGAGATAGGGACGAGATTCGTACTTCGACAATATCAGATTCGACACTGTAGCCATTCAGCCTCCAGACTTCCTTACCATAGTAAACCCATATATATATATATATATATATATATATATATATATATATATATATATATATATATATATATATATATATATATATATATATATGTATATGGGTCTACCTGAGATGGTCGACAGGCCATATGATCGACACTCATTTGGTCGACAGTTCATTTGGTCGACGAGCAGATTTGCCCCCCCCCAATGTTGTGCGACCCTGGAGTTGATATATAAAGTTAGGGGGGGTGTGGGGGGCACAGCCTGCCACATTGGGGGGTCTGCGGGGCGAAGCCCCACACATAAAATGCTTGTCGACCAAATGAACTGTCGACCAAATGAGTGTCGATCATATGGCCTATCAACCATGTGAACTAGACCCATATATATATATATATATATATATATATATATATATATATATATATATATATATGTATATATACGTTTGCTATCAAAATATTGAAGTGACTTACCATGACTGTTAGAAGGTTGAAAACAGAGGTGCAGAGAGATCAAACTGCGAACACAATTTCTGTTGACCCCAAAACATAAACACATAGCTTGTGTTTGCAATTGAGGATCAGTGTTTTGAAGTGGAGTGCACTACAGTGGCCATTGGGAAAATTACCAGTTTCTTCATTGTAGTGTGGTCTTGGAGTTAGACTATATAAGTAGCAGTGGTTGTGGCAAAAACAGCAGAAATGTGTATGCATGCTAGTTGGTATATTTTTTGAATGATGAGTGTTTGAATGTGGATTCATTCCTTCCGAATGAATCAACATTCTGAGCATTCGGCTGGATGGTTTTCTGTTATTCCGGTTCAGGGATGTGAATACTCATGGTAAGTCACTTCAATATTTTGATAGTAAACTATATATATATATATATATATATATATATATATATATATATATATCTATATATGATACATATATCTCACTTTTCAGTTATTGATTCAAAAACTGTATCTTGTGAAACCATGCCCAAATTATGTTATGCCTTACATTTGAATTTGACTAAAATCATGAGATCTGAATCCTTTTCTGCTATATGACAATAATGCATGCTGTGTACTTGAATTTGATATTCAGAAATGTATCAAACAGCAAAGCTACAATTATAGTTAATTTATTTATCCTGGATTCATTGATTGAGAAGAATCATTATAGGTAATTTATTTATCCTGGATTCATTGAGTGAGATAAATCATTTAACTCAAATATACTATTTAGCAAAAAAAAAAAAAAAAAAAAACTGAACAAACCACTAAAACTGCTTTAAAGAAAAAAATTCTTGAAAACTACCAGTCAGAGCTAATCTGGTATGGCCTTCTTTGTCAATGCAGGGTCATTCTCTTAATTCTTCTGGCATTAGCATTTCTTCACACCAATGCCTACAAGACTTATCTTCATCAGTTGGAACTCAAAGCCTATATCTACTTGTCCAGTGGCAACCAATGTTGCTCAAGTACCTGCTTGTACTGGAGCAATCTTGTCATCCATAAAAGCAATTTTACCTCAAACGAGAAATTGCAGTCCAACATAGTCCACCCTCTTTCTCTTCCCCATCCTCCCCTACACAGATATTCCAATATATCAGGTCCTGCTTCAACACAAGTTGTTTAGGCTGTAGTCAAGGATTTATCAGTCTATTCTCCAGAGGTAGGGATACACCTTGTAAATATTTAAAGCTAATTCCACATGCCAGTATCCTTAGGATAAACAACTATTCAATTTTCATCAGCACAACACTCCCCCAGGTAATAAAGGCAATTGTGGCAGAAAATCAGGCACAGTCTTCAGTAAAACAAAAGAGCAGCCACAAAAGTCACCATGGCTCAGGAATGAATATAGCAGTAAGCAATAGCTATAGTTCGTATATTGAATCCAAGTGATGTGCTCAACGGAGCATAAAAACCAAGCTGGTCAGAGAAATATTCTTCAACGTTTTTATTCAACAAAACAACAAGATCAGTAAGCGCTTTCACCTATCGGCTTCATCAGACATATAAATGCACAATACTATCATCCGTTTAAATAAGACTGTGTCTATCAATGATAGGTTAATATTATGACATCATTTCCTGGAAGGCATAAATATATAGCAGCTAAATATTAATAAATAAAACATATCAATGATTCTCAGTTAATATGAATATAGTTAAAAACATCAACTATATAAAGATTAATAAATAATTATAAATGAAAAATAGCAGCATTCAACAGGATTCAGCAGGTAGGTATAAAAAAAAAATATATATAATATTGACGCTACATATTTATTTAAAATATAAGATGGAAAAAAGACTATTTAAAAACCTAGGTAATATACACCCAATGTCTCAGAAACGAATACACAAAGGTAGATATAATCTTACGTACATGCAAAAGAGAGCTTTAGATGGTTTAATAGCCGATACCGAGCTGGTTATAAAACAAGCAGATAAGGGTGGACCCACTGTCCTAATGGATAGGGATGACTATGTCTCTAGGATGAATAAAATGCTCAGTATAACTGAATCTTATAGTGTCATTACTTTGGATGAGGTGAGGACTAGAGTTGAGATGATACACCAGGCCTTAGATGAATCTTTAGCTAATTTTGACATTGACACTAACCTACATAGATTTTTAAAGGTAAACAACCCACTAATACCACTTATACAGGGACTCCCGAAGGTTCATAAATCCCTGATTGACCCCCCTATGCGCCCGATAGTTTCGGGAGGGGGATGGGTCACGGAGCCATTTTCCTTGTATGTCGAGAGCATTTTAAAACCTACTGTTGAGAGTAATGAGTTTATTCTAAGGGACACCAAACAGTTTTTATTGGACTTATACATCCACACAAAAAATTTTAAAGAAGACGATGTATATTTTTTAGTAACTCTTGATGTGATAAGTTTGTTCACCATGATACCAAATGAGGAAGGTGTATGTCAGATACAGTCATATCTGAAAAATAAATCTAATTTAGATAGTAGGAATATAGATCTGTTGACATATTTTTTGGAGATAGTTTTACAGAACAATGTTTTCTTATTTAACAATACCATATACCTCCAAAGGGATGGCGTAGCTATGGGCACTTCTTGTGCCAATAGCTATGCCAACCTGGTTATGGCTGCTTGGGAGGATGATTCCCTTTTTCCTTTACATGATTTCAAGACATTTGTCCCTTTCTACAGACGCTTTGTGGACGACCTTTTCTTTGTTTGGAGGGGCGATGAGATAAAGTTGTTGGAATTTATTGATAAAGTTAATTCACAGACCCCCTTTTTGAAGTTCACAGTTAATTATTCTTCTACCAATATCTCATTTCTTGATGTCTGCATTGAAAGGCTAGATAATGGCCTATTGAACACTATGATTTACAGAAAGAATTGCTATAAGAACACCATTTTACATCGTGAAAGTATGCATCCACGATATGTGTTTGAGAATGTTTTAAAGGGGCAATGCATGAGAACCTCAAGATTAAATCCATTGGATGAAAGTTATAAAATGGAAATGGAAAATCTGACTTCTAGATTTAGGAACAGATGTTATACTAATAGAGAGATTAATCAGGCTATAAACATTACGGAAGGACTCAGAGAGACCAGAGCAGCACCCTATTTCTCAGAGATGACAAGGACAGATAGAGGTGATACTAACCATGTCCCGGAAAATATTTTAAGGATACCATTGTACTATACGTCTGACATAGAAAATATTAAAAGTATTATAAACAAACATTGGGGTACACTGCTATTGGATGATAAGTTAGCAGATATAGTAGGACCCCACCCTGTATATTGTTTTAAAAATAGGAAAAACTTGAAGCGTTTGCTATGCTATAGATCATTGATTGAGAGTAATTCAACGCAGGGAATAGAACAGGTAAATACCCTACCATGTGGTAATTGTCCTCAGTGTATATATATTAATACTGATAGACATTTTGTACATCCTAGAAGTGGGAATAAATTCACTTTTCAAACCAATACCACCTGTCAGAGTGAGAATATTGTATATTTAGCCCAATGTATTGAATGCCAAGCATTCTACGTTGGCAAAACTAATAGGAAGTTATGAGAAAGGATAAGAGAACATATATACAATATACGGATCAAAAGTATACATAATGCGCTAGCTAAGCATGTCAATATCTTAGGTATTTCTCACACATTTAAATTTATGGCTTTACAGACAATAATGCCAACTTTGAGAGGAGGAGATATATGTAACACTACTGAGGAAAGTGAATCTAAATGGATCATTAGACTGAGGGCTGACCTTACACCAGGTCTAAATGATAGGGTCCCGATAAAACCAATTCTAAAAAATAGGAAACAATATGTCATAAGTTGAATGATGGATGGTCATTTTAGTTGTAGCTTAGATGTGACATGGCATATATGTATATACTATATTTAGTATATGTGTCCTTAGTGTTTTTTGGTTGTATTATATATATATATATATATATATCAATACTATACACGCCATGGGCACGTATCCAATTATTTAACCTGATGCAATGATTTATACTTATGCATAGATTTTATTAGACTTTACAAGTCCAAAAGTCTTGTTGGAATTTTGAACAGTGATATATATGTTTAGTCTATATGTTACTTAGTCAGTATATTGAATATGTTTTTATTCTAATCTATTACCTAGGTTTTTAAATAGTCTTTTTTCCATCTTATATTTTAAATAATCATGTAGCGTCAATATTATATTTTTATACCTACCTGCTGAATCCTGTTGAATGCTGCTATTTTTCATTTATAATTATTTATTAATCTTTATATAGTTGATGTTTTAACTATATTCATATTAACTGAGAATCATTGATATGTTTTATTTATTAATATTTAGCTGCTATATATTTATGCCTTCCAGGAAATGATGTCATAATATTAACCTATCATTGATAGACACAGTCTTATTTAAACGGATGATAGTATTGTGCATTTATATGTCTGATGAAGCCGATAGGTGAAAGCGCTTACTGATCTTGTTGTTTTGTTGAATAAAAACGTTGAAGAATATTTCTCTGACCAGCTTGGTTTTTATGCTCCGTTGAGCACATCACTTGGATTCAATATACGAACTATAGCTATTGCTTACTGCTATATTCATTCCTGAGCCGTGGTGACTTTTGTGGCTGCTCTTTTGTTTTACTGAATTCAATTTTCATAATTGATTCAAATTACAGTCTTAATTCTTTTTATTGATCTTATCAGGACAGTCATTGTAAAACCATTCCTTTGATTACTGGACACCTACCAAAACTATACTCAACAATCTTTAAGCCCAAAGATATACTATCAAATTGCCTTCCTAACGTATTCTAACCCAAAGAAGATTGTGACATTAATAATTTTAAATTGGGAAGAGCTCCCTGCTCCAAAACCAGTTTAACATCCCATGTTAATCAAACTTTATAACCATGTTAGAATAAATGGTATCAAAGACCTTTACTTGAAATAATCAAAAACTAGCTTTATCCCCAAAACAAATTCAGATACTATTTTGTTGGCAATTTAGTCCTACTGATATTAAGATTGCAAATTTCATTTTAGCTAAACATTTCTTATCTTTTCCAACATTTACTGTTTCTGAATTTTATTTGGGTTTTATGGAAAATGATTCAACAAAAGGTCATAACCTAATGTGTAAAATATTATAGCAATAACCCACGCCTGGGTGTGGGTAATGCTGGATTTACCCACAGTTGGTGTGGTTTGGTCATGAGGGTGAATTTTTTATTTGTATGCATAGTTTACTATTAAAATAACTTACCTTGTGAATAAAATCTTTTTTATATATACAGCTTTAATAATTTGCCAAATCATTTACTGAAAATTTTTGATGATCACAGTAAAATTTCAAACAATAAACTGAATTTAGTTAAAGCATCTCTTTCCACTCTAGGATCACAAAACATCAATGAGAATGTTTACTTTGCGATATTTATTTTTCTTAATAAGATCTGAAGTATTTGTGTATTAAGTCATAAAGTAGGTCTCAAATCCTTCTTAATCATAAATATAAATAATCTGCCAGGAACAGAACACAGGATTTATTATACTTTACATGCGATTTTCAGAAATCTTTTAATTGCCTTAATAGCATTATTTCTAGAATATATTTTCACTTTTTCAAAACTGTGAGCACCTTGCCTTCATCTTTTTTTCGTAACGATAAGTCATTGTTTTAATCTGACCTCATTCAAATTTTCACTTCAAGTGGCAATTATTTTAAAATGAAGTATAACACTTTATTGTTTTGTGCTTGTCCCTTGAATCTCTTTATAATATTCTCCTAATTCAAAGGAAATTGATTAATGATACAAACATATGACATCCATTAGGTTATTCATTGAATGTAAGCTCTGCAATCTTTGTCTCACAGTTTAAATATTAGTATAAATAGTCAAGTACTATCACCTCTATACATTCCAATTCTGAAAAACAAAATGAAGATGCAGCTGATTAAATACCTCAAAAGTGGTTATACTGGGGTAATATGATGAAAGCATATTTGCATCCAGACCTTAATCTCATATGTATCACTGTTGTCAAATGTTTCTTGTCATATCCATTAATGACAAAGGACTCCAAAATTACATTTCTGGGTGCCTAAAAATATTGCTGCTATGAAAAATTGTAACATAAAATTCAAACTGCAATTCCTCTGTCACATAAGCAACACATTTGAGCAACACTGATCTATATACAAACTCTCAAAATAAAAGCTTTTTGCATGAGGCTTGTTCCCACCCCTGGCTTATGTATACTAACTTCATTGTCATGCTTCAATACGGAAAGAATAAAATTACCAAAACATTGGTCATTTGTCTTGAGCAATCTACTTTTCTTGCTCTTTTTTTAATTGAGCATGTTGTTCTAGAGAACTCAGATTCTCAGCTTGGCTTGGGAGTGCCTTCTGTGTGGAGTTTGCATGTCCTCTCCTCGGTTGGGTAGCTTTCGAAAGACATGCATGCGTAAATGGGTGTGCCTTCGGTGAAGGTTGGACGTCGAGCTGGAACCTTGGCATTTCTTAAAAATCTACTGCCAATCATTAGCAGACCAGAGTTCCGCTGTGGCGACCCCTTACTGGGAAAAAGCAGAAAGACAAACAACAACAACAACATTCTAGAGAGCTCAGGCAATGAGTACATACAAGAATGCCTGTAAACTCCCCTGCAAATGAACTATTCAGTCTTATATAACAGCAAAATCAATGTCTCCTTATAATCTAATCTTAACTCTTCAAATTGTTGCTTTAATTTATTGAAAAGTAAAGGTGTAAATTGCAACTGGGAACAAATATGGGGATTTGTAAATTATGATTCCTCATAATATTTAAATTAATTGTTATAACCTGGTATTTATGAGTGTTCTAATCTCTGTTTTGCAATTTGTACTTTAATCCTGATATCACCTGCTTTTGTAGATATTGTTTGTTTGCTTTAAAATAAAACTTATATTGTCAAATCTTCTCAGTGATTTAAAAAGAGTGTGTGTACTTCCATCAGATTGGTCATGGTAACATTGTATTATAATGGGTCTACTTTAGTAGATCGAATTATCATAATGCGGATATTTATATTTTCAAGATGAGAAGACCAGAATTGATGTAAGAATGAATCTTTACCAAGCTGAACTTAGTAACAATGAAAACCTACTGTGCATGTCAAACAGCACTCTAACTTGTGAATGGAGATTGCGGACCATTCACAAAAAAAACAGTTACTCCATTTAAACACATATTTTAACATAGAAATGCAATTTTTCAATGTTTCAGGGGAGCAAGCCTCCCTGCACCCTCACACCCCATGCAAAATATATATACCATCTCTGAGATTGCACTACAGTTGGTAAAAGAGTACATTTCCCAATCCTCACTGTACTGCAATCTCCATACAGATCTGTTTAACTTACATTTCTGTGTTAAAATATGTCTTTAAATGAAGAAGCTAGTTTTTCTGAATGCTCCACGATCTCCATTCAGAAGTTCTACTGCTGTTTGACATGCTCAATAACTTTTCATTCTTCCTAAGTTTGGCATGTTAAACGTTTGTTCTTACAGCAATTTCGGTCTTCTCATCTCAATAAGTTAAATTTCATCATCCTGGCAATTTGATCTACTAAAGCAGATCCATTAAACCATACCTGTTTAGAAAATCAGCAAAGAAACCAGTATGATTCATTTATTATGTGGTAGGTTAAGCTTTATGAAGAAAAACATTGGCTATTCAAAATAAACAAGCATTTGGATTGTTGAAATAACTTTATTCCTTGTGTGCTGATGACTTGGATGTTCTTTCCCAAATTCTGAATACATTGCATAAACTGCACATCTCTATGATAGCCTTAAATTAGTTATGACTACCATAAGAATGATGTTGTTGTTACAGATAATTGTAAGGTGATTATACATCTGTTATGGCAGTAATCTGTATGCAGTGTGTATTTAAGGTGTCTATATTTAAGGTGTCTATTGTTACCAATTTGCATTTCATTGTAAGTAAATATAAATGTCTGTTATCTATATTTCATAATGCCTGTTCATTTATAGTTTTTCCATGTTGAGAAGTTCAGTATATTGTATTTCCTTAAAAATTCCATTTTCTTCTATCTGTACTACTCTTTATAAACTTCTATACTGGCATATGTGTCAGAGACCAACGAGATATAATTTCATAGCTTGTCTAGCCAGTCAGTGATGATGGCTGTGTCAGTATTTTGGTAGATCTTTGGGGAATATTTTGATTTGTATTTTGAAAGAACAATACACAAAAAATGCTTTGATATACCCTTTCAAAGTTTCAATGCATTACATCAATATCACTGTCTATAAAATAACCTCTGGCAAAATCCATAGCTTCAATGGTAATGAAGCAGCTGCGTTTTCAAGTATAACAAAAATATGTAATCATATCTTACATTCATATATTTAATATTATGAAAATATTTCTGCCATAAAGAAATGTGCAATCTTTCTAGGCTGGATGTTATATCTAATTCTTCACATATCCAAAAAATATGTACCCTATCATTTAAACCTTTTTTAGCATCTTCAAAATATGGAGATACAGCTGCAATCAAATTTGCTAAATCAAGATAGAGTATAAAGGTATTTAAGCATGCAATGTTATCCTCCCCAAGGAAAAAAAAAAACTGAATTCTCTTCATTTTATAGCACACCTGGAAATTAATATCAGTTTTGAACACAGTTTCTTAGATAGTTATGCTCATAGTATTTTCTTCCACTGTATGTTTAGCTTATCTATTTTACCATGTATTAATCCAGTAAGGAATTTATATCCATAACTCTGACGATACCATTCCCCTGCATTCCATGATCACGTTTACTTACCAAAGAACCCATAATGGCCAGTCCTTTTTTTTACCATATTTAATTTAATTTTTTCTTAATCCTATCTTATAGTTTCTGCTGAAAATATCTGGTAATCCCTATTAGTGACTCTCCCTACAGTACTGAATCCAAGTTATTACCTCATTATCAGAGGCAATTTTCCTAATAAATCTGCTCAGGTTCCCGTCTGCTCTTTAGCTCTGTTAGCATGAAAAATTTTCACTTGTTTGCTCATTTATAAGAGACATACCATCCAAAGAACAACAAACATGCTCTGTCCTCATAAAATAATTCATTTATTTAGATTTGTTTTACTGCTTTGATTAAAAAAAAACAAGACTTCTTCAGAAATAACAAAGCTCTAAGAGGCACTCTATTTTAAATAAACAGCAATCATTTACCACAAAAATCTGACTTGGAATGAGCCAATTTTCAGCAGAGGCCCAGGGAGAAACACTGCAGATGCATGTCTTTGTAATATGGGAGGAAATGGGGAAATCGCACATGAACACAGGGAGGACATGCAGACTCCGCACAGTAGGCAACCCAGCCAAGAATCAAACCAGGGAACATCTTGCTATGCAGCGATAATGCAAACCTCTGCACCACTGCACCATCCACATATGACATCTAAAACTATAATATATAGATATATGCATATATGTATATATATATATATATATATATATATATATATATATATATATCTATATATATATATATATATATATATATATATATATATATATATATATATATATATATATATATATATATATATATATATATATATATATATATATATATATATATATATAATGTATATATATATATATATATATATATATATATATATAATATATATATATATATATATATATACACACACACACACACACACACACACACACACATAGATTAGATATAGATATATGGATATTTTATATATATATATATATATATATATATATATATATATATATATATATATAGCAAAAGCAACCTTGCAGCATTAAGAAAATATCACTCTGGGAAAAGAATGTGATGGCCGTGACATCTAGGAACAAAGTCCAAGCTATAAACCATTTTGCCCTTCCTGTTCTAACCTAAAGTTTTGGGATGACTGACTGGCCCCAAAAGGTATTAGATCGATTGAACAGGAAAACAAGAAAAATGCTTTATGCTTATCAAATGATTAATAAAAATCAATGTATATCAAGATTATATATTCCCATTCTGAAGGAGGTATGGGCCTTCTCAAAACTGATTACATGTATAGACCTGCAATCGTAGGAGGACATACATATCTGCTGACCTCGCAAGTTCCAAACATTGTGAACGTTTTAAAACATGAGGAGAACAAGTCGAAAATCACTTCTCTGCCTAGTTTAGCAGGAGCATATCAGTGTCAAGTGGGAATGAACATCAAACCAGAAGTAGACAAAAGTCAGACAGCAAATGAATGTGTCAAACAACAAAAGAAAGAATATAAGGAAAGGATCAGATGAGAAGGCAAGAAATGCAGAAAATACATGAATATAGTTGCAAGTACAAAATGCTCCTGGAACAACCTCATGTTAATTAGGATCTAATGCGGGAATGGTTAAGGAGAGGTACATTTGAAGCACAAGATGAAAGGTTAATATTGGTGGCCCAGGACAGTGGACTACATACACATTGGTTTACAAGATCCATTGCACATGTTGGAGAAACAGACATATGCAGGTTTTGTAAAACAGAATTGGAAACAGTCACATATGCTATTGCTGGGGGTGATACACTAATGGCAGAAGGCCTGTATATTGAAAGGCGTTATGATGTAGCAAGACTGTTGCACTGGGGATCCTGCAAACATTAGTAGTTGAGAAGCATTGTAAAGATGATCTACAAAGCTTTATAGAAAATGAAGTTTATATTACATGGGATCACCCATTATCTTATGTCTCCCCTCACCCTTCTCTCTGTTCTCAATGTTTTACACCCTACTGTACTTGGCAGTCAGCATTTTCTTAATTACACTTTCCTTCTACTAAATTTGTGAATACCTCTCTTTTATGTTTAGGCATTTCTATGTTGGTTTACTTCTTCCCTTCTTTTCCATTTCTGAGGATGTTGTGATACCTACTTACTCCATTATTTTTTTTGTCTTTCTACCCTTTTGTTTTTATTCCACAAATCTAAGGACTACATGGTCTAAGATTTACTTTTGCATTTGCACTAGTAGCTCCCTTAGTTACTTATGAGCCAATTACATTGATTTTTTTGTTTTATGCTCTGCAGGTGGGCTCCTCTCCACTCACTTTTACTCCACTCACCTTCACTCTACTCAGGCTTGTTCCACTCCGATACCCTACCATCAATTCCCGCCCACCCCCACCGTCTCTATATTTATGCTTCCAGCAGTCTGTCCTCCACCTGTATCATACACCCATCTCAACTATCCAATCACTATCACCACTACCTCAACTAATGTCTTTCACTCATCACCGTGCACAACTGTTCCACCATTCTATGCTGCAGTAGCTTTAACACTTTACTCTCCAGCTCTACTTAGACCGTCACCTTTTCACCACAGCAGCTTTTAGACTCCCTTTCAACATAACTTCCATTATCAGTCTCCTATCTTCTTCCAACCTAGCTCTCTTACCTCACTTCAATCTCATAACTGTTTGCAACACAATAACTACAATTGTTAACTAACTTTTTTAGGCAAGGCTCAAAGGACAAAACTACCACTGTAACAGGTACAAGTAGGTACCAACACCTTTGCCCAACTGTTCTTGGAATTCATAAATTCCAATGCCCTGGATCAACTAATCCATAGTCCCACCAGGGGTTCCAGTATCCTAGACCTGGTCATTACCAACATGGGAAATCGATGCTTCACATCTATGGTTACCCCCTTATTGGTCAGGTCTGACCATAAGCTAATCACCCTTAACATCCACATCCCACCCCCACCCCCCAGTAAGGAAACCTCCATAAAAAACTTCTTCAAAGCCAACTTCATGCTACTCAAGTCAGAAGTGATAAACTTCTTGACACCCATGCAAATGGGAACTGAAAGTTCGACTGCTGAATCCTACACTAAGGCACTGTACGAGCATATCCACTCATGCATGAATCGTGCCATCCCAAATAGAACTAAGATACTCTCCTCCAAAAAAAGGAAGCCAATCTGGTGGTCCCCTTCCATAAACAAAGTTTACAACAAAAGGAAGAAACTGTTGCAGAAAATAGAAAAATCCCAGGATGCAAAAAACTCCCTTACCAGCTTCAGTAAGAAACTGAGATCCCTCATAAAATCCTCGAAAGCTAGTTATGAAAATAAAATTGCCAAAAATTCCAAAGTTATCCACAAGGCATTCTATAACTATGTCAAAAATCTAAATGGCAATGCTCAGATCTCCTCTAAGCTACAACAGAATGGCATTAAATATACTGATCCCAAAGATATTGCTAATATCCTGGCATATCAATTCAGTGCCAACTTCTCCCCCTCTCACCCCCTAGAAGGCCCATCTCAATACCGGAAGATTGCCAAATTCCAGTAATAATGGCCACACAGGTAAAAAACGCACTCTCCAAAGCTAAGAATACAGCATCCATGGGACCAAATGACATCCCAGGCTGTGTACTACATGAACTGCAAAATGAACTGGCACTTCACCTAAGTGTCATGTCTAATCATAGCCTCACCTCGGCTTCATGCCCACTGAGTGGTGCACAGCTACAGGTATCCCACTCCACAAGGGGGGATCCATCTTGGATCCCAGGAACTACCGCCCCATCAGTCTGTTGAGCCTGATCTGCAAGGCCATGGAACGTATTATCATGAAACTTATAAACAAAGACATTGGCAACCTTCAAACACTGGACCCCACCCAGTTTGGGTTAGTGAAGGGCCAATCTTGTCTCCTGAACCTGATTGACTTCTTCGAATCAGTCTCCAGAGCCGTGGATGAGGGAAGGCGGTCCACACAACTTATCTGGACCTCACCAAGGCCTTTGACACCACCCCCCACTTTGGAATCATGGATAGACTTACTAAGTTTGGCATTAATCCCTGTGTCACTCGATGGGTTGCCAACTGGCTTACTGACAGAACCCACACTGTAAAAGTAGCCGACTCCAAATCCAGCTCCAGACAAGTGACTAGTGGAGTACCTCAGGGTTCAGTCTTGATACCGCTCTTGTTTGGCATCTCCTTCTCTGAAGTTCAGGCCAGCACTAAGGGACTCTGGCTAACAAAGTTTGCAGATGACTGCAAACTGGAAGCCATTATGGAATCCCCAAGTGATGTGGATACTCTACAAAAGGGCCTTACAGAAACAGATGGGTGGTGCCAGAGCCATGGGCTCAAGCTCAATGCCAAGAAATGTATAGTTATCCCCTGTGAGAAACACCAAAAGTGTGATAAGAGACTTAGGGACACAGGTGGACAGTGGTCCCACCTTCGATAACCTCATCGCCCTAACAGTCAGGAAATTCTTCTATGTGGCACCTCATCACTAAGGGCTTTTCATCCAGGAAAAAGGAGGTCATTGTCCCACTGTACTCATCCCTCATTAGACCCATTATGGAATACAATGCCCCATTTGGTATGTACCTCTCAAGATATTTGCAACAACTGGAAAGCCCACAGAAATACCTCACTAAAAGAATCACAGGCCTAAAGCAGATGACCTACGCTGACCACCTTAACAAACTCCAGCTATACTATGTTGCATATCGTCTACTCAGAGGCAATCTCTGCTTAACATACAAGGCCATATCAAACCCAGAGCTGTTGGACATGCTGCACTTAAGGAAATCCCAACCCCTCAGAGCCACACGCTCCAGGGATCTAAACTTTGTCACCACAATAAACAAAATATGCTGGAGGGATAGGTTCTTGACCCAGAGACTCCCCAGACTCTGGAATAGACTGCCCATACATATCAAGCAGAGCGCCTCTTTGGCCCTCTTCTAAAGGAATCTTGACGATTGGATGGGAGAAAGGAAATTCACCCCAGGGATCACGACAGTTGCCCTGCTAGACAGGGTTCCAGGGAAGTAAATATTATGGGAAGAAATAGCCAGAGACTTGTTATGGCTAGGCTTGTATAGGCCCTAGGGCTGATAGCCTAGTACCAACATATGAACCTATGTAAAATCTGAAGGTAATGCTACTCAATGCTAGAAGTCTAAACCTCAAAATGCCCTCTCTCTAGGCACTGCTAAAAATAGATAACATTGATATCTGTGCAGTAACTGAGACCTGGTTCAAGGCTCCAGAGAGCACCCCTGTAATACCAGGCTACAACTCTTACCACACTTTTTGGCCACCAAACCAGGACCAAAACACTAAAGGTGGAGGAGTGTCCATATTCACCAAGGATATTCACACCTCCAGGCTAGCTGCCCAACACAATGCATCAGAAATTCCCCAGGTGCAACTAACACTAGGTAAGACTGCAATCCAAATTGTGGCTTGCTACAGATCCCCCATCATGCCCCAAGATTCTCACTACACCTTTCTAAACATACTGGAAAATATTAAGATACAACCAAACACCCTAATACTGGGCGACTTCAATTACCCTGTCATTAACTGGAAAAACTACTCATGTACCAACATCTTTGCCCAATGGTTCTTGGAATTCATAAATTCCAACACTCTGGATCAACTAATCCATAGTCCCACCATGGGCTCCGATATCCTGCACCTGGTCATTACCAACATGGGAAACTGATGCTCCACACCAGTAGTCACCCCCTCGTTGGTTAGGTCTGATCATAAGCTAATCACTTTTGACATCCACATCCCACCCCCACCCCCCCCCCCAGTAATGAAGCATCTGTAAAAAACTTCTCCAAGGCCAACTTCATGCTACTTAAGTCAGATGTGACAAACTTCATGATACCCATTCAGACGGGAACTGAAACTGCCAAATCCTACACTAAAGCACTGTATGAGGACATCAACTCTTGCATGAATCATACCATCTCAAATAGAACCAAGACACTCTCCTCCAAAATAAAGGAAGCCAATCTGGTGGTCCCTTGTCATAAAAAAACTATACAATAGAATGAAGAAACTGTTGCAGAAAAGAGGAAAATCCCAGGATGCAAAAATTCTCCCTTACCAGCCTCAGTAAGAAGCTGAAATCCCTCATAAGATCCTCTGAAGCTAGTTATGAAAATAAAATTGCCAAAGATTCCAAAGACAACCACAAGGCATTCTATAGCTATGCCAAGAATGTAAATGGCAATGCTCAGATCTGCTCTGAGCTACAACAGAATGGCATTAAATATACTGATCCCAAGGACATTGCCAATATCCTGGCAGATTGATTCAGTGCCAACTTCACCCCCCTCACCCTCTAAAGGGCCCATCTCAATACAGAAAGATTGCCAAATTCCGGTAATCATGGCTACACAGGTAAAAACACACTCTCTAAAGCTAAGAATACAGAATCCCTGGGACCAGATGACATCCCAGGCTGCATACTACATGAACTACAAAATGAACTGGCACCTCACCTAAGTGTCATGTTTAACCATAGCCTCACCTCAGGCTACAGTTATCCCACTCCACAAGGGGGGATCCACCTTGGATGCTGAGAACTACCATCCCATCAGTCTGATGAGCCTGATCTGCAAGGCCATGGAACATATTATCATGGAACTTATAAACAAAGACATTGGTAACCTTCAAACACTGGACCCCATGCGGTTTGGGTTCGTGAAGGGCTGATCGTGTCTACCGAACCTGATTGACTTCTTTGAATCAGTCTCCAGAGCTGTGGACATGGATAAGGCAGTCCACAGAGCCTATCTCGATCTCGTCAAGGCCTTCAACACCATCTCCCACTCTGGAATCGAATCATGGATAAACTTACTAAGCTGGGCATAAATCCCTATGTCATTTGATGGGTTGCCAACTGGCTTACTGACAGAACCCCAGCTGTAAAAGTAACCAACTCCTAATCCAGCTCCAGACAAGTGACAAGTGGAGTACCTCAGGGTTCAGTCCTGGGACCACTCTTGTTTGGCATCTATGTCTATGAAGTACAGGCCAACATTAAGGGAATCTGGCTAACAAAGTTTGCAGATGACTGCAAACTGGGAGCCATTACTGAATCCCCCAAAAAATGTGGATATTCTACAAAAGGCCCTTACAGAAACAGATGCTTGCTGCCAGAACCATGGGCTCAAGCTCAATGCCAGGAAGTGCATAGTTATCCCCTTTGGGAAAAAAACATGTACCCATGAATTACCACATAGGTGTCAGTACACTAAACACTGAAAGTGTAATAAGAGATTTAGGAACACAGGTGGACAGTGGTCTCAGCTTTGATAACCACATCACCACAACAGTCAGGAAATCCTTCTATGTGGCACACCTCATCACTAAGGGCTTTTCATCCAGAAAAAAGGAGGTTATTGTCCCACTGTACTCATCCCTCATTAGACCCCATCATAGAGTACAATGTCCCATTTGATATGTACCTCACAAGACATCTGCAACAACTGGAAAGGCCACAGAAACACCTCACTAAAAGAATCACAGGCCTAAAGCAGATGTCCTATGCTGACTGACTAAAAAACTCCAGCTATACTCTGTCCCATATCGTCTACTCAGAAGAGATCTCTGCTTAACATACAAGGCCATGTCAAACCCAGAGCTGTTGGACATGCTGCACTTAAAGAAATCCCAATCCATCATAGCCACATGCTCCAGGGAGCTAAGCCTTGTCATCACAATGAACAAAACATGCTGGAGGGATAGGTTCCTGACCCAGAGACTCCCCATACTCTGGAATGAACTGCCCATACATGTTAAGCAGAGTGCCTCCTTGGACTTCTTCAAAAGGAACCTTGACAACTGGATGGGAGATAGGAAATTTACTCCAGGGATCATGTCAGTCACCCTGCTAGACAGGGTCCAGGGAAGTAAATATTGTGGGAAGAAATAGCCAGGGAATTGTTATGGTTAGGCTTGTACAGTCCCTAGGGCTGATAGCCTAGTACCAACCTATGAACCTTTGTAAATATTGTAAATATTTTTCTTTGACTTAGATTTGTATTTGTATTTAGCACTATTTTGTTTTTACTTTTGTATTTTTACTTGTATCTTGTACTGTGGAGCTTTTCTCTCTGGGCCTCCACTAAAAATGGCCTCACTGGGCCCAGTGGACTTCCCCAGTCATCAAACTGGAAATAAATAAATAAATAAAATCACTGTATCAATACATTCACCATAATAATTGCATAAAAAGTATTCAGTACCATCACACACAATATAGAAGCACAGGCTTCTCATTCCCCTCTCTAGTCAGACAAATCAAAATTCTACATAAATACCAAGATAGCAAAATTCCCATCCCTGCACAAATATTCAGAAAACATCACCACATGTGTGAGGGTGCTGGAACCATACAGCCAGGGGGAGGAGGAGCCCCCCTACTTTTACAGCTGCAAGACCTGTTGGGAAAAATTAATGAAGTGGAGTTTTCAAGCTAACGTGGAGTCGCCTGAGGAAGTTTAACTAACTAAACTAGCTGTTCTAGCTCTCTTATTGCTCTGTGTTAGAGGAGTTATGCTGCCACTGTTTTGTTGGTGCTGCCAGAGCCAGAGTCATTGCCGGTAAGGAGAGTTTTGTTCTTTTATTTGCAGGAGTTATGCTGCTCCCCTGTGTGTGTGTGTGTGTGTGTGTGTGTGTGTGTGTGTGTGTGTGTGTGTGTGTGTGTGTGTAAAATGTGTTCAAATCAGAGCAAAACAGACCAGTAAGCTAAAAAATCAGCAAACCTTGAGTCCTGGAATTCTTCACAAAACCTTTAATAGACATAAACCAGACCACAAACGGAAAAGGACGAAATGCTCCACAATCCAGAATACTAAGCGCTTTCACCCGCTCAAATGGGGCATCATCAGAGTACAAAATACATTGCTTTGTCATCCCTTATGTACTACATTTAATAATTCAATTAACAATCAATCAGTCAATTAGCTGATGGTTAGAAGGTCAGAAAACATAATCTTAAAGGTAAAATGAACAATTCAATGTTGTTTGAGCAAGACTTGTGTAGACAAAAAATGATAGTGACCAATAATAGATATAAAAAACAGCTATAAATATAAATATAATATTTAAAAGTGCTCTCAGTGATGTAAATATGAAAATGTATAAAATTAAAAATGTAAAATACTAAATATTCTGAATTAACTTCTGAAAGGTAGTGTGTAGATAAAATAGAATACAGTTGGTTAAAATATGTGTAATTATTATATTAATTCAAAATAAATAAATAATTCAATATATTTAAATACAAGTAATCAAATATATAAATGTATATAAAATTATATATAAATATAACAATAGAAATGACAATTTATAATATAAATATTGATACATATACATATGAAAAATAAATATCAATAGTGATGTTAATTATGACCATAAGTTAATATACAAGAATAAAATAAATGTAAAAATTGTGTTTCCAGAAAAATTATTTTGTTTTTAAATATTTAAATGCTGGCATTAATCAAAACTACCATAGACAAAACATTGACTCAAAAGGCAAGAAGGTTTGAATAAAAAACTAAATTCATATAAACTGTGATCTTAATTTTAGTATGCTAGAGATAGCTATTTGTTCATTAAGGCCTGGCCGTTTACAGGCATTGAGCCTGAGTTGCCATAAACATTCTTTTGCTTCTAACAATGTTTTATCATCTCCACCTTTGTGTTTATTGAATGGTACCTTGTCAATAACAAAAAACAAAAATCTTTTAAAATTATTACAAGTTGTAGTATGGTTGAATAACGTGTTGGTAGATATGTGTCTTTTAATATCACTTAGATGCTCTATAACACGTGCTTTAAGTTTTCTAATAGTTTTCCCTATGTAAAATGTTTCACATGCGGTGCATGTTGCAGCATAAATGACCATACTGGTATTGCAATTACAGTGACCAGGGCATTTCAGGGTTTTGCCATAGTTGTATATAGAAATGTAAGGACCATCATGAATAAATCTACATACATGGCATGACCCACATTTACTCATCCTAGAATGTCTCAGTTGTTCACTGTTGTGATTGTTCTCAAAAATGTTTTTCAAATTTTTGCCTTTACTAAATGTAATTTTAGGTACCGTTCCTAAAATACCAGAAAGTTCCACATTTGTGTCTACAATACTAGTCCATAATTCTTGGACACAATTAGCAATCTCTTGTGCTCTGTTATTGAAAGGAATTATAAATGTATCATTCCTAGAGGTGGAAACCTGTGAGGTAGTTCCTTCAAATGTTTCATAATTAATAATAGGTTTGTATTTAGTCAACCTCATAGATGTCACCTCCTTACTGATATTTAGTACTAAATCATGAGGATATCCTCTATCAAAAAACATATTCATAAGTAAATCCAACTCGTGTTTAAACACTTGATTGTCACTAACAAGTCTAGACAGTCTGACCATTTGGCCCTTGACCAAGTTCTTTTTTTGATGAAAAGGATGACAGCTGTCGAAGTGTAAAAACGAATTGGAATATGTTTTCTTCCTAAATAGGGTTGATTCAATTTTGTTGTTAATAACAGTGAGTTTAATGTCCAAGAATTCCACATGATTATCGAAAATGTGGCTAGTGAATTTTAAAAAAATGGTGGATTTTCCTAGAAAAACAGTAAAATCATTGAACTCCTCCTTAGATCCCCCCCAAAAATTAAAATATCGTCCAAGTAACGCAAATACAGTAAAATCTTCTTCTAAAACGTACTGGTAAAAATGCACTCAGATTCCCATTGTGCCAAAACTAAATTAGCATAAATGGGGGCACATCTTGCCCCCATAGCAACACCTTTCTTCTGTATATAATAGTCATTATTAAAATACACAAAATTATTTTCTAAGACAAGTTCAAGCATACTAGTAAGTAAACGGTTGTCAGAGGAATTGGATCTATTGTATTTGTTAAGGCAGTCTTCAAACATTTCCATCCCCTTGTCGTGGAGAATGACGGAAAAAAGGTTGACAACATCAATTGTAGCCATAAAAAATTGGATTTAAAATCAAAATTTTTTGAAAATTCTCTGACCAATTCTAAACAGTGCCAAGAGTCTCTGAGAATGTGTGTTGTGTTATTCAAAATTTGTTTGCATTTAAAATCTATATAGGCTGCCAGTGCTTCAGTTTTAGAACCTTTGGCAGACACAATGGGTCTGAATGGGGGATGGTGTATGTCTTTGTGAGTTTTTGGAATCCCAAAAATTGAAGGTGTAATAGGGAATTCCACTGATAAATATTTGAAAATGTTCTGATCGATACTAGCATCTATCAAATAATCATAAATCAACCAATCAATTTTGGTATATGCTTTGTTGACTTCATACCTAGTAACTTTTTCATATGTATCATTGTCATCAAGTAAATTAGTCATTCTTTTATAATAGTCAGTATTCAACATAATGACTACACCACCCCCTTTGTCTGGCTTCATGATCCTATATTGATCTGAATTAGTAAGTTCTTTTAAACAAAATTGTTCTGCTGAAGTCAAATTGTCATTCCTAACTGTTTTCTTGCTTAAAATTCTTCTAAAACTATTTTCACAAAGTTTTTCAAAAATCTGAATCAGAAAGTGTTGTGGGGGGATGAAGGTACTGTGACGCTTGGGAGTAAAAAATGTATTGTCAATGTTAATAGTATTTGTCTGATGAAAAAATATTTTCAAATTCAACATTCTAGTGTATAATTTAAAATTAATCAACACACTACCAATATCCAGTTGAAACGAAGGTACAAAATTAAAACCTTTACTAAACAATTCTAAATAAGTCTTGCCAAAATTATTTTTGGTGTAATTATACAAACTAAAACCTGAATAAGTTGAAACTAAACAAGTACCTAAATCTTGATTGTTAGTCAAATCATTTGTCAACTCTTGGTTAGCCAATACTGAATGAGAATCTACTATCTGTGCCAGGAGGTCATTCTCTGTTCTCCTTTGTTGTAGTGATTGAATGGGGGATACTTGTGACTGCCCTGTCTTTCCTTTATTCTTTCTGACCTCCTTAACACTGGCTGATCTAAAAAACTGATTGTGATTCATCGTTGTTGTTGTTATTGGTGTTGTTTCTATGGGTTTGTACAAAACCTGATGTTGGATAGTGATTATCTTGACTATTGTGCCTTTTAAATTCTTTATAATATTTCATGTTCTTATATTCTTTAAAATGTGTGTAAACTTTATTATTCCTATAATCATGTGTGTCCCTTTCTATTTTGTGGTTTTTTATATTTATGGTTTATGTCTATTAAAGGTTTTGTGTGTAAAATGTCCCAGTTAGGTATACCTGGTGGTTAGTGTTACTCAGGCTCAAACAAGAGCCTGAATTCTCCACTCATGCCACCACTTGTGATTCAGGGAGTTGAATCCATACCTCTCAACTGTCCAGATTTTCACAGAATATTTGGCTCATACGTTTGGTCTGTTCCTCTTAAAATTTGTGGTTTTCTGGCAAATCAGTGAGAACTGAATTCACTAAAGAATGATAGACCTTTACGTTTCAGTCTTCCTATCTTTCAGTAAATACATGGTAACACATAACACTTTATTTTAACAATTTTCTAAGATTATACAAGCAATATTTAAAATGTGCCCCTAGTTTTGGGCCTTTGCCCCCCCCCAAAAAAAAAACAAACACATTTTGGCTTTTTCCAAATTTCTTGTGCTGTGAAGTTGAGAGATTTAGTTGAGTGTCGAGTGGATTTTACAAGGAGATGAGAGCTTCAGGGGTAGAGAAGTCTAGTGCTACTTATGCTAAGTCATTTGCATTGTTAGTAGCATAACAGGTAGTATACTTGCTTTTGATGCAGAAGGTTGTGGGTTCTACTCCCACAGTATGCAGATGGATTGATGATACTGTACTGTGTTGTACATTAAAGGGAGTGGATGCTGCAGTCCTATGAATGTCCTCCTTTGGAGAACTTGCCTAGTAACTATGAACCCGTTATCAGTTTGCCATCGATTCCCCCATTGCGAAATTACTAGCTTGTTATTTTTTTTAATATAACATAGGCAATTTATTCTTCAAGGGCAATGTTCTCTTTATTTGCAGGTGAAACAATGAAATATAAAATTGTTTGCTAGCAGCAACCTCTTCATTAGTTACAGATCCCTTTAATATGGAATTATTTAGATGACTTACTTCTGCAGAGATTTTGCATATTTACTGATATTGGTGGATTGCAATGACAGAAGTTTGAGTGTTCTTTTATGGTTGAAATTTTCTGAAATGGGTAGTTTTGTCATTATTGGTTCATAGATTTTGTTTCAGTGCTTACTAGAAGACTGTTCAAAACTACACATTTAAAACACATTCTAGCAAGTAGTGCTGTATTATACAAGGACTATAATTTAATATAATCAGGTTAATACAATCAGGAAGGTGAATCAAAGAATGCATACATGTATGCTTGCTCACATGATACAGGAGATCAAAATAGGGGAAGAGAGCAGTCACCAATGAAGTTCCCCAGTGTCTGGTGCTGAGACTTTTCCTGTTTGGCATATACATCTCAAAAGTAAAAGGAAATACCAAACGGCTTTGGCCAAATAAGTTTTAGATGACTGCAAGCTAGGAGCAGTTATTGAATCCCCAAATGACTTAACCATCATGCAGGGAGATTTGTCTCAAACAATAACTGGTGCCAGAATTATGAATTGAAACTAAACTCCAAGAAATGCATTATCATATCCTTTGGGAAGTCATCTACTCCAGGGAACTGCCAACTTGACAATGCCCCCAGAAAACTGACCCAGTTGTTTGGCATTTGGGAACTTGTGTGCACAGTGACCTAACGTTTGACCAGTATGGGCCCAGAGTCATAAGAAAGTCTTTCTATATTGCACAGTTTATAAACAAATTAATTGTGACAAGATCTAGAGATGTTATTGTACCCCTTTACAAAGCTGTCATTAGGTCAATCATTTTGTATAATGCTCACTTTGGCATGTATCTGTCCAGACCCATGCAACAATTGGAATACCCACAGAGATACCTTACTAAAACGATACATGTCCTAAACAATAGGTCTTGCATGGACCACCTCAAAGATTTATCACTATACTCAGTATCCTACAGAGTGCTTAGAGGTGACATGTCTGGCATACAAGGCATCCTAAGACCTAATACAGATAGACCTACTGAACATCAGCAAGTCAAATGGCATCAGAAATAGTCAGTCCAGGTATCTAAACTGAATGTTGTGGAGAGATGGATATATATCACAGAGACTACCACTGTTCCAGAACAGACTATCCATTCAAGTAAAACAAAGCTCATCCCTGTCCATATTCAAATGCAACTTGGATCTAAGGATGGATAATAGAAAATGTACTCCAGGATTATCACTCATGCCACCAATGGATAGAGCCAGTTCCTAAATGCTGCATCCCCTACATGAGTCCCCTCAAATTATTTATAGTATGATCACATTTATTCTCACTAAGGCTAATGTACAATCAACACCCATGAGATAGGTAAGACCAATCAGGAAATGTTAATTCAAGCACCAAAAGGGAAATTGGCTAAGCTTAAAATGTCCTCCAAGTGAACCTATGTTGTGGCAGTAAATAATTTTAAAAAATTGCCCTTTTTAGATCACTAAGTGCCCCTCTCACCCTCTGCCCACCCCCCAGTCTTCAACAGCTTCCAATGCCTCTGCATATGTGATGAAGTAAACCCTAATCCAAGACAATATAACACATCCATGCCACCCACCCATGATACCTCCATCACTACACCACTATTACCCAAATATATAAAATTGATTCCTTAGATATCTGCAATATGTTAAAGTACATGGATTTCACTCTTGGATCACTCAGTACTCCCAAGATGTAATAAGACTCAGCAGAATGTGTCTTAAACCTAATATAACAATACTGAAATTCTTTCCCCAAGTTATGGTATCATTCACTCTGACAGTATACAAAATAGCATTAGAAATAGCTATCTTCTTTTCTAACTCTCTTACTCTCTCTACTCCTAGTACTCCACCAAACTTTCACAGCTATGACCTTCTAATCTCACTCTATTCAAAGCCAACAACCAAAGAAATATATATATGCATAACCTCTTTCTACATGCCTCCAGGAAATAACATATCTATTCTAGTGGACATATTATACTGAATATCTACTAATGGTTCCCCTTTATAATCTCGAAATACTGAAATCTCAAATTTCAGTATCACTAGACCATAAAGACGAAACTTCAAAATATCCAAAATGCATAAGCATGAATCTGAATATCGAATCTGTGCTTATGCATTTATGCTACGTTGCGTGAAGTGTTTGGCTGGGATGGTGTCCGGAATTTTAGGTGAATGGGTATATGTGAGCATTTTTGTAAGTTGTATGTGTAGGTTAGGGTAGGGAGGTGGAAGTATGAGTGTGGGTGCTGGATGTGTTAATATTTGTGTATGTGTGATGTGTGTGTGCGAAGGACTGTAGAATGTCTAGGTGTGAGATTTTTTTTTTCCTGTTTGTGTGATCTCGGAGTTGGTATATATAAGTAGGGGGTGGCCCCCACATCAGTGTGGAGGGGGGCTTGCCCCCTTGCTTACATATAGTGTAGGGTTGTATAATTTGTGTTTTGTGGGTAGAATAGTGTGTGTGTTGTGTGGTGTATGGTGCATGTATGTTCTTGACTGTGTTTCGTGCTTTTGGGTTTCAGGATTGTGAGTCGTTTGACTTTATAGTTTCGAGATACTGAAATTTGAGATTTCAGTATTTCAAGATTATAAAGGGGAGCCATACTAACATACCTTATAAAACCATTATTCTTAGAGACATAAACATAGACCGGCAAAACCTTGCAGGTGACTGCCCCTCTGTTACTATTAACCTATATGAATTAACTCACTACAAAAAAAAAAAACAGAACTGAACTGGCTCCACCTTAGATTAGATCCTGATCTCAAATCCTAATCTCTCCTCACCAGGAGGCCTCCCTGATTCCCTCATTGACCATCATCCCACCTGTGTCTATAGACTAAACTACCCACCACACAAAACAACTGCAATATAAGGAATCCTGCAATCTTACTACTTTTGGCCTGAAGGACTTTAACAATATTTTTAAATCTCTTAATTGGACTTCATTTTACACATTATCCTAGATTAAGCTGTTCTTAAAATCATCACATTTTTTCCTTGACATTTTAAAAGATTTAGTCTCTATAAGGAAAACAGAAAAAAAAAACAGACACTTTGGTTATCCCACATTAGTAAAACATCTATCGAAAAAAGAGATTTAGACTGAAGAAAATGTCTCAAAAACAAAACCTTAGAACATCTACAAAACTACCAACATATCCAGAACCTAGCCAAACAGGTCAACAGCAGTAAAAAGTAATATTACTTGCATACTCAGCTTAGCCTAAAACATAATCTTAAAAAGTGCTTGTATTCAGTAAATAAAATCTAATACACTGGCAAAGTTAATATTCCAAATCCTTACCCAGACCTAACTCCCTTAGATACCACACTGAAATTCAACTCTCATTCATAGACTCCACAGCTACTCTTACTAGAAGTTCCTTACCATCCCACTCTGGCACAATATAACATGGAAACTCAAATTACTCCCCTACAGCCTGTTTCTATTTCCTACATAAAACATCTATTAAGTGCCTTCAAACCTTGAACCACCTCTATTGACAATTTACCTTCAGAATATCTGAAGCTATTCTTTTCCACAGTTTCTTTACCACTATTTATTCTAGTCAGTCATTCCATTCAAGTATCACATGTTCCTTATGGGAAAAATAATATATCATGCCTATACATAAAGGCGGTAACTACCAAAATAAACTTTAGATCTATTTCCTTACTGTCATCTCTGTCTAAAATATTGGAAAATGCATCCACAAACAACTGTTACAGTACTTACTTCATTACCAGCACGTAGCACAATAACTGTCCTTATATCCTTCCCAGATACCATCATTAAGGACAGAAATAACAAGTAATTAGTCTCCCCCCACTTTGTCTAGAACTCTCCAAAGCTTTTGATCCTGTTTGCCATCCAAACCTAGTATCACAAATGGCTGCCTTAGGTGTAACCATCTCTATCTATCTATCTATCTATCTATCTATCTATCTATCTATCTATCTATCTATCTATCTATCCATCTATCTAATATTTGCCAGGCTATTAAATGGCTTTCTGCTTTCCCTCCTTTCCTTGCAATGAACACTAGGGTCCCACAAGGGTCCATCCTTGGACTCTTCTGTTTAATATATTTACTAACAGTCTCATACATCTTCCCATCATGCTTCTCTGATACAATATGCAGACACTGTCACTCTTGTTTGTTCAGCAGATAGCATCTCATCTACAAACCATTATACAAGACACCTTCAACTCCATCAAAAATTGGCTAACTGACAATCAACTATTCATCAACACTTAAAACACAAACTAGTCATATTATTTCCTAAGTCCTTAATACCTAACAAAGACAACTTTAAAATGTCATTATTAAATACTACCATTATACAAATTGTTTCCTATCTCAAACTACTAGGTGTAATAATTGATGTCCATCAACAATTTGATCTACATATTCAAAATTCCATAAAAAAGTCACCAAAAACTAGGAATGCCTTATAGATCAAAGACATTTTTAACCAATCTCACAAAAGCCATATTTGCTAGGTCATATCTACTTCCTTCCTTACTCTATGCTTTTCCCATTTTAACCAATCAATTGGCCAATCCAGTATGAAAACTAGAACTGTGTTATTTCAAAGTGGTTAGGTTTGCAGCAAGTCAGCGAAACAGCTCCCATCATTGTATTTCACTCAAATCCTTAAACTGTCTGGAGCTACCTTTATATGTCAAATATACCCAGCTTCTCCAGGCACACAAAATGATATGCCACCTCACAGCTTGTCCTGTTGTTGATTCTACTCTTAACTACTACCTACCTAACCACTCAAAATCCAAAATGAAGGCACTTGGAAGTAGGAAAGTAGGAAGTAGTCCACTTATGGATGTTCATCCGTCGTGGTATTATGTTCACTATTCCTTAAAAAAATCCTTGGCATTTTCTGATAGTCCTCTTCGGTATTTTCCATGCTTGAAGCATTCATTTCAGTTTGGCGAGTTGACTCACTGTTTCTTTTCCTTACTGTCCATTTGGAAAATGAAGAAACTTCCTGGTTCACTACATCAAAAGATTTGGAAATAATGCTGACCATCGATTGGCTGATGGGTGTCAACAGATCAATGAGTTGAGTGAGCTGTTCAATCAGCTTTCCAGTTTCATTGATTTCATCATACCTTGCTCTGTCAGCTCCCAGTACAACAGATTCCCCTTCTATGTCTCCACAAAGTACCAAAACCAGAAGAAATGAAGAAACAGTGCCCAACCAAAACTCAAAATCCAAAATGAAGGCAACATACTATAATAACTAATAATAATTATTGTTGCCCATTTGTATATTTAAACTTATTTACATTTTTAATTTACTTGTCTAATATAAAAGAGGCTGTGTCAGCATTACTTGTACATCTGATGAAGTCTTTGCAGGGAAAGATGAAAATGTGGTGACCCAGTTAAGTGTTTATGGTATCTTATTTTATTTTATTCCGAAATAAAGTTCAATAATTTAGTCCATGGATTCAAAGTCTTTCCTACTTCCAAGTAACTTCATTTTGGATTTTGAGTTGTGAGTTTAGGTTGGGCACTGTTTCTTCATTTCTTCTGTTATGTTTACCTACCTAACCACCCCTTCACTCATGTTAAAAACCGCTCCTTACAATTTATAATCCCAAAAGGCCCACTAGACTGTCTCTAAATTCAAATACATTAGCCATAGCTTGGTACAATATGTCAATGGATATTAGACAGATATCTTTTGTACTCATTTGTTTAAACATTCACTAAAAGACTTTCTCATCCAGTCATGGTATGGCACTTGCATCACACCAGGGAGAAACATTATCCTCTCTCTTCTTCTGGTCATCATGCCCAGTTTACCTTTCTCTGCTACTCATCCTCTCATTTCCTCTAATCTTCCTATCTCTCATCCAGTTGTCTTGTTTAATAACGAATCATCTGCAATACATAATCTTAGCTCTCTTCTGCAAACAAGCAAGCTCTTAAATTGTAAAATTGTAGAAATACGATTAGTACTATATAAATATTGTACTGTTGTGTCTTTCAATCATCACATATGTATTACCAATTCTGTTGAAAATAAGTTTTGTGCCTGGTTGGAATTTCATAGTAAAGAAATGTCGATTTCTGGCAATTTTTACATGAAGTTAACAAAGCAGACTTCTATGTAGATAGAATCTTAGTGACTATTAACATCAAAGATATTTTTGGTCATGCCACATTACCTAGGTTAAAATGGTTCAGGGAGGCTATAAGGGGGGTGCTTTGCTTTCACCCAGGGATAGCAACTTGTTAGAAGGATCAATGCAGACTGTGCTATACAACAATTTGTTACCTTTCAAGGGGAATATTACCTCCAGATTAATGGAGTAGCTATGGGATAGTAAAGCAGCATGTACTTTTACAATGAGTTGATCAACTTCAGCGATATGTTTACGGGAGAGGCTACCCTGATCATCTCCTTGACAGCACCATGTGATACATGCAGGAAGAGAGGTCATGGAGATTGCCTCTGTCAAACAGAGCTCCTCATTAGCACTCTTCAAGAAAAATCTTGATGATTGGATGGGAAATGGGAAATTCACCCCGGGGATCACTTCTGTGGCTCTGCTCGACAGGGGCACAGGAAAATAATTTTCTTGGGTGGCGAAAGCCAGGGTACATTTTTTGGCTAGGCTTGTATGGACCCTAGGGCCGATAGCCGAGTACCTACCTATGAACCTATGAACCTATTCATCCCCATTCTCCAAAGTAGCAATGAAGTTGGGAGTACAAACCCCTCATAATCTATCAGTTTTGAGAGATCTATGATTGTAATTTATAATAATGCACATGACATAAAAAATTATCCATATTAACTGGAGAACAATTTGTTATTTTTGCAACACTAGAGAGACATTAGGTATTGCCCCTGGATTTATCTACAAGAGAGGGGCTAACATCAAAACTGTACTGGAATTTAAGGTTGAGAACAGCTTAGAAACTGGCGTAGAGCTAGGTGGAACCAGGAAGTGGCCAATGCAAGTTATGTAGTTTTATTAATGTCAATGGGTGTAGCAAAGTATTGAAGTATCATGCATTAACATTTGTATATGCTAGGGTAAATGATAAGATTAGAGCAATTGTTTATTTAGCTAATTGCTCATCCTGTGATGCACTCTACATTGGTAAAACTGAATGTGGCATAAAGGAAAGAATATATGAGCAGTTTTACAACATCAGAAAGGGTTCAAATAATAATGCCTTAAGTAAATATGCTTGTTTCTACAAAATGTTTTCTTAGTTCACTTTCATAGTGCTGGAAAAAAATCAATATGTCCTTGGGCAAGGGGAGTTGGGAAAGGTTTTTTTTTTTTTTTTGAATACTTTCAACTTTACTGGCAGTAGAGACTTAATGCCAATCACCTCCAAGGTCTGAATGAATCTTTCAGTATTGCTAGTGTGCTTAAAATGAAGGCAGCATTAGTATAAATGATTTTTTTGCTCCTGTTTTTAAGAAATGTCTGACAAAAATATCAATCATTGTACATAATTTTGTGTCATAGATGTCATGTGACAATTTTTATCTCATGATTTTTCATCACATGGCTTTTTAGCACTTGAATATCATCACATCTTCTTCTTCTTCTTCTTCTTTTGGCTTTTCCTGGTTAGGGGTCGCCACAGTGGAACTCCGGTCCGCTAATGATTGGCAGTAGACTTTTACGGTGTTGAGTTGCCAGCCCAATGTCCAACCTTCAATGAAGGCACGTCCATTCACGCATGTCTTTCGAATGCCACTCGACCGCGGGGAGGACATGCAGACTCCACACAGAAGGCGATCCAGCAGAGAATTGAATGGGAGAACCTCTTGCTGTGAGATGGCAACGCTACTGCTGCACCACCGCGGCTGTCATCACATGATTACTGCATATTTAATGGAGTGTTTCTTCAGAAATTTGTCATTTCTGATGGAGTGTTTCTTTAAGGATTTGTCATTTCTGATGAACTCTTGCTTTTTAATACAAATGTACTAAAACAGTTCAGATAAAGTCAGTTCTTTGTTGAGGACACACTGTGTTCTATGTATTTCTGTTTTCTTTGTTGAGCAAATTCTATTTTTTCTTGATTTTAAGTATCATTCAGGCAGGCTGTTGTTCTACTTTTTTCCATCATTTATCTTCACTTACCAATCATTTTTATCTCCCACTTTTAATCCCCATATGGATTTTATCTTTTTTACCCTTTTACTCTACTCCCTGTATAACCTTTGTAAACCACCTATTCTGTGTAATGTCATTTATTTATTGTTTAATTTGTTTATTGCATCTGTTGACCATGAAAATCTGACTGGGCACAGAGTACCCTTTTCAGTAGAGGCCTGGGAAGAAAAGATCCAAATAGTACTTATTAGATAAATATTTATACTTACTGTAGTAAAAAGCAGCATTTTAAAACTATAAAAACATTTTGAAAGTTTATAACATGGTATACAAAAGTTATTCAATAAAATTCTGAAAAGTCTGCATAGTAATAGAGTCAATGCAGACAGTACGATAAAGCACAGATATAGATTATTGCTTAGAATAAATGAAGATAATGGGCATAATTCAATATACAGACACATTTCAGTGGAACAGTATCATTATATACAGAGGGGCGGCCATGGTGGTGCAGTGGTTAGCAGATCCTCTGTCCTCCTGTGGTCGCGTGGGTTTCCTCGGTGTGCGTTTCCTCCCACATCCCAAAGACATGCTGCAGGTGGATTGGACACTCTAAATTGGCCTTAGGTGTGCGTGTGAGTGTGCCTTCTGTGGAAGGTTAAACTCCACTGCCATTCAATGTGCGGACAGGTGATCCGCTGTGGCGACCCCTAACCGGGATAAAGCCGAAAGAAGAAGAAGAAGAAGTATCATTATATACAGACATAAATTTCAGGCGACCAGTAGCATTGTGTACTTCAGTAAGTATTTCATATTAAAGACATAAAATTGACATAAAGTTGCATCTGTTTATGCTTTAGATTTTTTGTTTGCTCATTTTTTTTGTTAGTCTGCAGCTGGTGTAGTACGCATTTAACATTTGTTTTTTTTTTTTTTTTTTTTTTGTTAGCTGGACACAGTTTGATAATAGATTCTCATGAAATATATTGTATTTAGTGGCATAGGGGGAGCAGATTTTGGGTTGAGTGAAGGGTTCTATTTGGTTTGTATGTCTGGATTAGAGTTGGCAGAGATGTGCAGTTTGAAAATTTATTGATCTTCTTCTTCTTCTTCTTTTGGCTGCTCCTGTTAGGGGTCGCCACAGCAGATCAACTGTTTCCATTTCTTCCTGTCCTCTGCATCTTGCTCTGTCACACCAACCACCTGCATGTCCTCTCTCACCACATCCATAAACCTTATCTTAGGCCTTCCTTTTTTCCTGTTACCTGGCAGCTTCATCCTTTGCATCTTTTTCCCAATATTCTCTGCATCCCCCCTCAGCACATGTCCAAACCAACGTAATCTTGCATCTCTGGCTTTGTCTTCAAACCTTCCAACCTGCGCTGACCCTCTAATATACTTATTCCTAATCCTGTCCACCCTCATCACACCCAGTGCAAATCTTAACATCTTCAACTCTGCCACATCCAGCTCTGACTCTTGCCTTTTTGTCAATGCCACTGTCTCCAACCCATATAACATAGCTGGTCTCACTACCCTCTTGTAGACCTTCCCTTTCACTCTTACTGGTACTCGTCTGTCAAAAATCACTCCTGACACTCTTCTCCACCCACTCCATCCTGCCTGTACTCTCTTCTTCACCTCTCTTCCACACTCACCATTACTCTGAACTATTGATCCCAAGTATTTAAACTCATCCAGCTTCGCCACCTCTACTGCCTGCATCCTCACCATTCCTCTATCCTCCCTCTCATTCACACACCTATATTCTGTCTTACTCCTGCTGACCTTCATTCCTCTTCTCTCTAGAACATATCTCCATCTCTCCAGGGTCTCCTCCACCTGTTCCCTACTCTCACTACAGATCACAATGTCATCTGCAAACATCATAGTCCACGGGGACTCCTGTCTGATCTTGTCTGTCAACCTGTCCATCATCATTGCAAATAAGAAAGGGCTCAGAGCTGATCCTTGATGTAATCCCATCTCCACCTTAAACGCATCCGCCACTCCCACCGCAGACCTCACCGCTGTCACACTACCCTCGTACATATCCTGTACCACTCTTACATACTTCTTTGACAGTCCTAACTTCCTCATACAATACCACAACTCCTTTCTACGCACCCTCTCATATGCTTTCTCTAAATCCACAAAGACACAATGCAACTCCTTCTGACCTTCTCTGTACTTCTTCATCAACACTCTCAGAGCAAACTTCGCATCTGTAGTGCTCTTTCTTGGCAGGAAACCATACTGCTGATCACTAATCATCACCTCTCTTCTTAACCTAGCTTCCACTACTCTTTCCCATAACTTCATGCTGTGACTGATCAGTTTAATCCCTCTGTAGTTACTACAGCTCTGCACGTCACCCTTATTCTTAAAAATCGATACCAAAACACTTTTTCTCCATTCCTCAGGCATCCTCTCACTTTCCAAGATTTCATTCAACAATCTAGTTAAAAACTCCACTGCCATTTCACCTAAACACCTCCATGCTTCCACAGGTATGTCATCTGGACCAACAGCCTTTCTGGTCTTCATCCTCTTCTTAGCTATCCTTACTTCCTCCTTGCTAATCCACTGCAATTCATGATTCACTATCCGCACATCATCCAACCTTCTCTCCCTCTCATTCTCTTCATTCATCAACCCCTCAAAGTACTCTTTCCATCTGCTCAGCACACTCTCCTCGCTTGTGAGTATGTTTCCCTCATTTTCCTTTATCACCCTTACCAGCTGCACATCTTTACTAGCTCAGTCCCTCTGTCTAGCCAATCAGTACAGGTCCTTTTCTCCCTCCTTAGTGTCCAACCTTTTATACAACTCTTCATACGCCTTATCCTTAGCTTTCGCCACCTCTCTCTTTCCCATGCACCTCATCTACTTATACTCTTTTCTACTTTCTTCATATCTTTGACAATCCCACTTCTTCTTCACCAACCTCTTTCTCTGTTATACTCTCCTGTACTTCTTCATTCCACCACCAGGTCTCCTTGTTCTCCTTCCTCTTTCCAGATGTCACACCAAGCACCTTTCTAGCCATCTCCCTTACTAGCTCTTCTGTAGTTACCCAGCTATTTGGTAACTCTTCACTGCCACCCAGTGCCTGTCTTAACTCTTCCTTGAACATCACCTCACAATTACCCTTTTTCAATTTCCACCATTTGATCCTTGGTGCTGCCTTCACACTCATCCTCCTCTTCTTGATCACCAATGTCATCCTACAAACCACCATCCTATGCTGCATAACTACACTTTCCCCTGCCACCACTTTACAGTCTCCGATCTCCTTCAGACTGGCCCTTCTACATAAGATATAATCCACCTGTGTGCATCTTTCTCCACTCTTGTATGTCACCCTATGCTTCTCCCTCTTGTTAAAATACATATTTATCACAGCCATGTCCATCCTTTTTGCAAAATCCACTACCATCTGACCTTCTGCATTCCTTTGCTTAACACCATACCTACCCATCACTTCCTCATCCCCTCTGTTCCCTTCACCAACATGCCCATTTAAATCTGCTCCAATCACCAGTCTCTCACCCTTGGGTACAGTCATCACCACTTCATCCAACTCACTCCAAAATTTTTCTTTCTCATCTATCGCACACCCAACGTGTAGAGCATATGCACTAACAACATTCATCATTACACCATCAGTTTCCAGCTTCATAAACATTACTCTATCCGACACTCTTTTCACCTCCAAAACACTCTTAGCATACTATTCCTTAAGGATAATCCCTATGCCATTTATCCTCCCATCCAAACCATGATAAAACAATTTGAAACCACCTCCGATACACCTAGCCTTGCTCCCCTTCCATCTGGTCTCTTGCACACACAATATACCAAACTTCCTTCGGTCCATCATATCAGCTAGCTCTCTCCCTATACCAGCCATACTGCCAACATTCAAATTTCCGACCTTCACTATCACAGTCCTAGCCTTTACCTGCCTTTGGGCATGCCTTCCCCCTCTTCTCCTCCTTCGGCCAACAGTAGCCCAATTTCTGCCAGCACCCTGTTGGCCAACAGTACTGGTGGCGGTCGTTGTTAACCTGGGCCTCGACCGATCCGGTATGTATTTCTGTACTGTTGTCTGTATGTATGATTTGGCATAATTTTACACCGGATGCTCTTCCTGATGCAACCCTCCCCATTTATCCGGGCTTGGGACTGGCACAAAGAAATGCACTGGCTTGTGCAGCCCCAGTGGCTGGGTTTGAAAATTTATTGATGAGGTTATGCATATTCATAAGTTGAGAGTAAGGTGGTATGTGGGGTAGATTGAGCCAGATTAGTTCTTTGAGTGCTAGGCAGTGGTGGGATTTTTATGGGTGGTTTACACCAAGCTTTGCTACTTTGTGATAGTATTGTTTGAACTATGAGAGCTGAGACACTTGTAAGCTGGTGAAAACAAGGGCTGAGTAGAGAAATGTTTCCTGGTTTAGTCAGTTAAGAACTTTTGACTCTGTATAGGAAACCCGATTTCTGGTGAGTTTTTTACTGCTTGTTGGATGTGGGAGTCAAATTTTAAGCTATTGTCAATGTAGATGTCAAGAGTTTAGTATGTAGGATGATTTCAATATTAGTGTTATTTGCTGAGACAATATCATAGGATGGCTTCAGGGCTGTCATGTGCCTTGGGTAAAGAAAATATATTTGCTTTATTTGGTGGGCGGGGGGCGGTTAAGAAAAAAAAATCTGCCATGGTTAGCCAGGTATAATAATAATAATAATAATAATAATAATAATAATAATAATAATAATAATAATAATCATTATAGGTAATAGGAGGATTCTTAAGTGATTTGTTGAAGGTTGTTAAAGTTTTGGGTACTACATATGAGGGTAGAGTCATCAGCATACTTAACAACTGTGGATGAGTTGGAGGCATCTTGAGGTGAAAAGAATGGGACCAAGAATGGACCCTTGGGAAATGCCTTTGGAGACTGGGAGGAAAAATATGTCATCTTTGTGGTATTTTATGGCCTGTCATCTGTTAGCAAGATAGCTTTTAAACAATGTGATAGAGATTTTATCAATGGCTAGATCTGAGAGCTTCTGTAGGAGAATGGGATGTGAGAGTATATCAAATGCGTTAGAAAGGTCTAGAAAGAGGACTGATACTAGTCTTCCATAATTCCTCTGGGTATTTGCAGTATTAGTGCAATGTAGAAGGGCTGTAATAATGCTATGTTAGGGGTAGAAGCTGTGTTGGGAGGAGGAGAGGAGGTGATATGCATAACATCATAATCTGTTTTTACAGGTTAAGGAATATATGCTGTCTAGTGGATGTTAAATTCATTTCAAAGTTAGGGGCCTGCAGTACTCCTTGATCTAGTGGAATGACAATACTTTTCAGCTATCTATAATTATTTTTACTATAGAACTTATGTAACTATTTTTTTTTTTAATTTTGAAAGAAACCTTGATTTGCCGGGGGATGCTACCAATAATCGTTGTGTAGCATATAGAATTATTTAACATTTTCATGCAGGTCAGTGAAGCTGAAGCTTCCAATATGTTTTCCAACTGTATCTCCTGGAAAGTGATTTGATTTGGCACCAACAAAGAGTGTGTTCATTTAATGGATTTGGAAAAGGAATAAAGCTAATTTTCACGACCCTCGATTTTGGACATTAACATTATATCCAATAATTTTGGCAAACTTTGCAGCTATATTTCTTTAGGTTACTCATGGTGTTTCAAGCTATAAACAAGAAGAGTGTCAGTGGGCATACTTGCTAGTACCCCTTCTAATCTGTATTCTCCAATCTGTATTGTTTGGAAACTTCATTACTTGTTTTTATATTAGCCATAGCCTCTGTGTATATTGCTTTTAGCAGTTTTATGATCTGGTTCTGAAATATCTTATATTGCAAAGTTGTGAAAAGAAAAGTCTTATTTAATCCATGTGTATTATCACAGGCAATATTATTACTAATATTTGAAAGAATGTGGTAGATAGCTTATAATCATGATTTAAAAAGAAATTGCTCTATTATGAATTTACTTAGGAGGTTCTTTTCCTGGTGTTATAATAACTATTATCATAGCCTGAGTGCAAGTATTTGAGATTGTATTTGTTTGCATAATATTATTCACCATCTTAGTGACATTCCATATAAAGGATTGCACACAGTTTGTTGACATCAGCTGGTAAGCCATCTGTTTCTAGTATTTCCTCCTTTTCATTTCTTTCATAACCTGACTCATTTCTTTGTCTTCTGTTACTCCTATTGCTAATTAAGGATGTTGAGTTAAATCTATTTAATTTAAGCCAAGGTATCTTAAATATGCTTCTGTTTCTTACTCATGTACTCCTTCCTCTATGGCCTCATTGATATGTTTGCATAATATTCTGCAATCTCCAGCCCAAAATATGATTTCTCCATAAAAAAAAAACTATTCACTCCTCTTGATAATCTGGCTAATTCTATCTGACTGCTGCCCAGTGAAACGTAGTAAAATGTATAAGTTAATCAGTGTCATAAACACACTTTCTAAATATCATTTGGCAGTAATAAATCTGCCTTCTCCATTCATTTCCTCTCAGAATTAAGTTTCTCTCTCTTTTAATCTCTCACATTTAACTCACAAAGAGACCTCTTGTCAACCCCCTTCTGCCTCACTTTATAAGATGGGAAATAGTTTACTTTGCATTTGCATTTAGTAATTTTTTGGTGTTCTACTGATATTAAATGAAGTTCTGGGATCAGAATTATTTGGGGTCTAAATTTTGGAATACCTTATTTCTTTTACTTAGGTTCCTCAGACCACTGAAGATCTGTGATTATAATCTAATCTTGCTTTTTGCATGTTATTTATTGCCTAAATCTACTTCTAGTATTTTATATACTTTTGTCATTGATATATAGAGTCTGTTACAATCTTCATGTTCTTGGGTCTCTGGCATCTGTCTTGCTCACCATCCTTACTTTGATTATGTGATTCCTTCTGATCATCCTCTCTTATAAAACAATCCTATGTATTTGAATAGTTCAGCCCTGCACACTATTTAAACAAAAACTTGTAGTTGAAGGCCTAATTTTTATTTAATTAGATAACTTAATTCATAACATTTTGATAATATCTGGACTACATCATAATGATTACTAAATGTATATATGAGGGGATAATATCACAATCCAATATAGCTAGGAGCTCAGACAGCTTAACACACTTCCTGAAAGTGTGAATCAGAGTCCAGCAGCCCTACTTTGTTAATGTTATCTCCATCCTCCCCTCCCTTTCTCCATCTCCATGAGCTTTAATACTAGCATTTCTTAGAGGAATTCATACTATCAATACATCTATGTTCATGGCAATGCTATTGCCTTGTGCTTTTTCATTTCTTTCAGTTAACTGCTATAGTTGCTTCTTATAATACATTATTTTTTAAGCAAACAATCCACTATTAACCATTCTTACTGCTGGCCATTATGGCCCTTGCACTTATTATGTACTGGCCCATTGTTTTGCTATGAAAGGACTTCATTTCATTTCTTGATTTTACATTTTTGTTGCAGCTCTTCAAATCATAAAGAGCAAAAGACCAGGATCTTCAAAACACCCAAATCCAACTATATTAATTTCCAAAGCTTTCAAATGCAACTATTCCTTAAAGCATCTTACATCACACAGCTTTTAAGCACATAGTCTTAAGTGGCTCTTCTGATACTATTCCTTTGAATGCTTCATTGCCAGTCCAATGCCACCCAAGAAGCCAACATGACACAGCTTTCTGATGAACCAGAAGATTTGCATTATTGAAAATAGCTTAACTAATGTCTAGAGTTTTATAGCAGCCCTGCAGATTGGGTTGCTGCCTCATTCTTAGTTAAGCAATCCTCTTTAATTATTATCTACATACTTGCAAATAATTTTATTAATTTTCTTCCAAAAAGAAAAGCATACTATATGGTTGGAAAAAGGAACTAAATTGCCAAATTGTTACTAATATGAAACCTCACCTTAATTCTTAAGCCAAGTGCATGCACTTTAGTATATTAAAGTCCAATTTACTGTGCAACGTTTAAGAGCTCACTTATAAGTTCTATAGTAGCAATTGCTTCAGTGTCATGCCAGGCCAGGTATTGCAAGTTTATTTATTTTACTGCCTGTCTACATCATTTTACTGAGCTGCAGCATGCACTGCTTTCCTTCATTCCTCTAATAGTTTCCTGAATAGCACAAATGACTCTGGTGATTATTTTTTACTTGGAATATTCAGATGTAGTGGATGTTGGTTTCCAGAGTTAGTAAAATTGTCTCTTTCTGCTGACTTTAGTATTACCTCTTGAGCTGTTAAAATGGTACATTGCCATACCAAATAGAACTAAGATGCTCTCCTTCAAAAAAGGAAGCCAATCTGGTGGTCCCCGGCCATCAATAATCTCTACAATAGAAGAAAGAAACTGTTGCAAAAAAATGAAGTCACAAGAGTGGAAAACCTCCCTTATCGGTCTCATCAAAAAGCTGAGATCTATTATCAAATCCTCTAAAGCCAGCTATGAAGGCAGAATTGTGTCTGACACCAAAAACAGCCCCAAAGCCTTCTATAGCTATATCAAAAACTCCAAGGAAATACCCACATTTGCTCTGAGTTATAGCACAATGGCGCATCTTATATTGAGCCAACTGATATAGCCAACATACTGGCCGACAGATTCAGTGCCAACTTTACCCCCCCCAAGGGCCCTATCACAATACCAGAAAAAAGCCTGGTACTCACCATTTCTGTGGCACAGGTAAAAGCTGCATTGTCCAAAGCCAAGAATACAGTATCCATGGGACCTGATAATATCCCTGGCTGCATCCTACATGAGCTACAAAATGAACTGGCACCACATCTGTGTGCTCTGTTCAATCACAGTCTTACCTCAAGCTATGTCCCTAACAAATGGCACACTGCTACAGTCATCCTGCTCCATAAAGGGGGAGAAACTACAGACCCTGCGAACTATCGCCCCATTAGCCTGACAAGTCTGGTATGAAAAGCTATGGAGCGCATCATCATGGGCCTGCTTAACAAAGATATAGGCAATCTCAAAACTCTTGACCCCACATAGTTTGGCTTTGTCAAGGGGAGATCCTTCCTGCTGAACCTGGTTGACTTCTTCGAGGCAGTCAACAAGGCTGTGGATGAGGGTAAGGCAGTGCATACAGCCTACTGCAACCTGGCCAAGGCCTTTGATACCATTCCCCACTCAGGTATCATTGATAAACTCACCAAACTAGGCATCAATCCTTACATCACTAGGTGGGTTGCAAATTGGCTCACGGACAGGACCCACAGAGTGAAAGTTGCAGATTCCAAGTTAGACTGTCGACCAGCCATGAGTGGAGTCCCACAGGGCTTGGTCCTGGGCCCTCTCCTGTTTGGCATTTACTTCTCAGAAGTCCAGGTCAACACAGAAGGACTCTGGCTGACCATGTTCACTGATGACTGCAAGCTAGGAGTCATTATCAACTCCCCAAGTGATACAGACATCCTACAAAAGGGCATCTCTGAGACCAATGACTGGTGTTGGAACCATGGCCTGAAGCTTAACACCAAAAAATACATTATCAGCCCCTTTGGAAAAAACTCAGTTCCCACGAACTACCATGTTGATGGGAGCCCACAGAGATCTGGGCACACAGGTCGACAGCCACCTCACCTTCGACCACCACATTGCCGCTGTGGTCAGAAAGTCCTTCAACGTGACACATCTTATAACCAAAAGCTTCACATCCATGAAGAAAGAGGTCATCATTCCTCTCTACTCATCCCTCATTAGATCAATCATCGAATATAATGCCCCATTTGGCATGTACCTGATGAGACACCTACAACAGCTGGTGAGGCCACAAAGTACCTCACAACAAGGATCCTAGGCCTTAAACACATGTCCTACATGGATAGGCACAAGAAACTTCAGCTGTTCTCAGTCTCTTATCATCTACTTAGAGGTGATCTCTGTTTGACTTACTAAGCCATGTGTGACCCAGCCCTACTTGAAATGCTACACCTAAAGAAATCCCAATCCCCCCACTCCACACACTACAAAGATCACAACTTCATTACCACAATTAACAGAACATGCTGGAGGGACAGGTTCCTCTCCCAAAGACTGCCCATACTCACTGACCCTCTTCAAGAGAAATCTTGACGAGTGAATGGGTAACATAAAGTTCACTCCAGTGATCACTCCCATTGCCCTACTGGATAGGGGCACTGTGAACTAACATCATGTGGCACAGTGCCTGGGCAATTTTTTGGGGCTAGGCTAGTAAAGGCTCCAGGGCCATTAGCCTAATACACACCTATGAACCTAAGAACTATCTTGGAATGAAACTTTCAGCTCTGGAGGGTAGAGCAAGTGAAATCAGCATTTCTACTTCCTACATGACTTTACCACAGGTAAAAATGATATTCTCTCTGAATATGTTTCATTTGAATAGTCCTGTTAACACCATATTCTGTTGTTTCTGATCTTGATAAGTTTGTCAAGGGACCAAATAACTGCCTGTAGCTTATATCTCAATGTGAAGGTTGCATATTTCATGACATTCCTTCCCAAAGGTGTTGTGGTACACTAACTTTGTGGGCTGCTTCTTTATTTCTTCTACTGGAATGCCAGCCAATTCAATAATCTTGGTGGTCATGAAGCCCCCATAGTTGGAACTCTCATCTGGCAAGCTTTAAATTATTTTGCCTTCCCTCATCCCCTGCATCAAAGAGCTGGATTCAATAATTCTCTTCTCTGCTATCATTAGTCTATATAGTAGTTAGTTGGTCTGTATGACTCATTAATGCCTTCTGCATTTCTTCAACTTTTTTTGCAGACTTTTGAATATAGTCCTTACATTGGTTTTGCTTTTCTGTAGTTCTGCTATTGTCTGATACAACCGTGTGCTTCCTGCTTCCATATTTAACTTTTGATACTTGGTGGATACATTTCCTTAGTTTTTGAATGCCACCATTCTTATGATGAGCTGCATTAGTGCTGCACAGTTTTTGCAGTATTACTTAAACATTAAGTATCAAATTTTTATTCTTTTTTTGGCATGGGCTGTTCCCCCTTTTCCTGAAGTTCATTCACTAACAAGTTTTAACTTCTCAGTTTGCTCTTCACCTCTGCTTTAAAATTATACTTTTGCTTAGCCATTTCATTTTGAAAGTGATTTGCATAACAGTGCTTTTCCATTTCATATTGAAGCTGATTAGCTTATCTCTGTCTCTAAATATATATATACATATGCCAGTGTATGTATATGTTTGCGTGTGTGTCTGTGTGTGTCTGTGTGTGTGCGCGCGTGTGTGTGTGTGTGTGTGTGTGTGTGTGTGTGTGTGTGTGTGTGTGTGTGTGTGTGTGTGTGTATAGCATGAATGATGGGAACATTTTCACAGCAGTTAAGCAATAGTATGCAGCACCAGAAACTGATTACCAATTAAAGCTGTGTAAAAAGAAATAGCTAGATGAACTAGAATCAGGAAGGTCATTTCTAACTGCCTGTTAGAAATGAAGGTCTGAAAGGTGTAGAATGAAAGAACCCTGACAGACTCACTGATGGATTATTCTTGGAAGAGTCATCTGAAACATAAAGCTGCCACTGAAATGTCATTGAGACACAAAGTCTGCAAGTTTCAAGGGCAGACTTTTCCTGGAGGACTGTTAGACCCCAGTACTTTTCAAGGGAAGACTGTTCCTGTTTAGCTGTTAGACCAAGTACTTTTCAAGGGCAAACTATTCCTGTAGGGCAGTTAGACCCAGTATTTTTCAAGAGCAGACTGTTCCTGGAGGGCTGTAGGACCCACTTCTTTTCAAGGGCAGACTATTCCTGGAAGGCTGTTAGACTCAGTACAGTTCAAAGGCAGATTGTTCCTGGAAGGCTGTTAGACCCAGTACATTTTAATGGTAAACTATTCCTGGAGGGCTGCTAGACTCAGTACTTTTCAAGGGCAGACTGTTCCTGGAGGGCTGTTAGACCCAGTACTTTTCAAGGGCAGACTGTTCCTGGAGGGCTGTTAGACCCAGTACTTTTCAAGGGCAGACAGTTGTTTGAGGAGAGCTGTAGACAGTACTTTTTTCAATTGGTAGACTGTTCCTGGAGGGCTGTTAGACCCAGTACTTTTCAAGGGCAAAATATTCCGGGAGGACTGTTAGATTCAGTACTTTTCAAGGGCAGACTGTTCCTGGAGGGCTGTTAGGTCCAGTACTTTTCAAGGATAGACTGTTCCTGGAGGACTGTTAGACCCAGTACTTTTCAAGGGCAGACTGTTCCTGGAGGGCTTTTATACTCAGTACTTTTCAAGGGCAGACTGTTCCTGGAGGGCTGTTACACCCAGTACTTTTACTGCCTCAGCTGCAGCTCTGCCTGTGATTTTGTGAAAAATAAACTTGGAGTTTATTTATACAAGTCCTGCCTGCAGTCTCTCATTGTACTTTACTCTGGTGAAAAATGTAAACATTTGTTCTGTTATGGTTTCTGGGCAAGCCCAATCATGGAGACTTGTGAAAACACAGGTAGGGACTGACAAAAAAGCTTCAATTAGAAATATTTGTAACATACCAACTCGGTGCTAACTTAAGCAATCTCTTATGGAGAGACAGTGTGTTCTCAGGATTCTAAACTTCCTTGCTACAGCTCTACAGATCTGTACAGGTAAGAAAAATAGAACAATGGGCAAGGGGTTGTGAAGACAACATCATGAACACTTAAAGCTGCATCAGGCACCTTTGACAGCAATAAATGTATGCAACAATCCAAAAAAAATAATGCCACAAAGAGAGAAGGGACTGGAGCCATATGGGTCTGCAGCATATATCATGTTGCTCTATTTTTTGTTGTGTTGATGGATGGATAATCAATACATAATAGGACTCAATGTCCTGTTAATAATGCACTGAAAGTATGGAATTTCTGACTGTGTCTAAAATTCCTATAACTATAATCCAATAATCTCTCACTATTCCAATGCCATCTTCTCACTATGTCAAAATAATCTGTTGACCATTCTTAAACTGTTTCATCTTTGAGCCATCTAAACACAATACCACAGATGTTTCATAATGATGTCCACCTATATTAGGGGGCAACTGGCCCCATCTACCCATCCTCAACAATTTACTAATACAACCCCTAAATGTATATAAACTGCCAAACCCGCCATCCCTGAATACAGTACAGAGTTGATTATCCAAACTAATTGGGAACTAGGGTAGTTTGGATAATCATACTGTTCAGGTAATCAAACATCAGTGGTGGCTGGTGGCTTTGAATCCAGTTGAATGGGTGAAAGGTGTGGAGCTATGCTCAAAACCACAAAACTGGGACTTTAAAACCATCATTATGAGAATCCAATCAAGACAAAATGAAGTATAGAAGAAAAAACATATTTTAATGCATTGGCTACATGACAGCTTACTTAATATCTAGATGGAAGCAAAAATAAATTAATACATTACTGGAATGCCAGTCAAAATCAAGTATAAAACACAAGTAGCACTTAACTCAAACCACTTCTCCTCTGCAGTTCTAATTATAATTTATATTCAGTTTTATAAAAGTACCAAGTAACATGGTCATGCCACAGCTCAAGATAAATTGCTTAAAGGATTACTGCACAGGTTATGGACCACACATGATAGACTGGCATTTTAAAATATTCTCTGCATGGCAACAACGATCTTATAATCTCAGACAAGCACCTGATGGTCATTAAAGCATTGCTACTTAAACACAGAGCAACAGGAAAAATCTAATGCAAAATATAAAATAGCCACACAATACAGCTGGGAACCTGTTAAAAGAATCTACATTCATTTCTGAAATAAAAGTAATCTATAACTCTGATCATTACAATTATTTCTTAATTGTAAAACATCCACATTTTCTTCCAAAATTGCCATTTTGTGGCGGGATTATTAGGGGAAGAGCAACATTTTAAGCCAAAGTTGGGGATAGTTGAGAGGTCTGGATATGCCTAATTCTATAAAGCGATTTATTTGCATGTACATCTCAACCTCTTAACGCAGGAAATCTGGACAAGTCCAAATATATTGGGGGAACATACAGACAGTACTAAAATTTGCTGTTGTATAAACTTAGATAGTTGATAGAATAACAGGTCTTGCTTTAGCATGCAATTTTCTGAAGGGTATAAAGTCTGAAACTCAATGTCTGTCATTATTTAGTGACTTCATTCCTAAATGATTTGCCAGAAAACCACACATTGTATGAAGAGCAAACCGAAAATAAAAGCAAAAATCTATTCATTCTGTGAAAATCTGGACAATTGAGAGGTATAGTTCAGTCGGGGCTCTCTTTGAGTTTTACCTCCCTTCCCCCTCACAAAATCATGGTCGAATAGGGCCTCCCCCTGCATTCATTCCAATATACCATTACTTGGCTATTTCACCCCATTTGCCATAAACACTGTAATGTGCATACTGCTTTACTTCTCTGATGATTTGGATTTCATTTAAAAGTTTTATTTTACATTTTACAGCACAAACACTAATAGACATCTGCTAAACAAAGCAATGCAGTCTCACAATGAAAATAGACTTGGCATTAAAACTTCTCTGCACTTGAAACTCACATTCATTGAAACAGCATTGAAACCCACATTCAAAGAAAATACATCTGGCAGTGGTAGATAAAGATTAACTTTGGGCTGTTTTTAAATCATAGGCCCCCTTGCACACGAAACATACATGTGTTCTTTGATAACCTTCCTGCTTGTATTAAATTATATTCCTTGTATAATACAGTACAGTTGTTACAGGGCATTTTAAATGCATTGTTTTGAACATTTTTCCAGTAAACAATGAAACAAAATGCATGCACCAATAATGACAAAACAGCCCAGTTCAGAACATTTCCATCATAAAAGTCTACTCAAACTTTTACAATCCACCAGTATATATGAACAATCTCTGCAGAAGTAAAATTCATTTAAATAATTCCACATTAAAGAGATCTGTAACTAATGAAGAGGTTGCTGCTAGCAAACAACTTTATATTTCATTATTTCATCTACAAATAAAGTGCCTGTTGCCCTTGAGGAATAAATTGCCCATGTTACATAAAAAAATGATAAGGTAGCAATACTGCAATAAGGAATGGATGGCAGACTGATAACAGGTTGATAGTTACTAGGTATCTCTGCCAAAGAGGGCATTCTCAGTACTGCAGCATCCACCCTCTTTAAAAGTACAGCACAGTACAGTATCAGCAATGCATCTACATACTGTGGCAGTCGAACTCACAACCTTCTGCATAAAAAGCAAGTACACTACCTGGTGTGCTATTAACAATTCAAGCAAACTCAGCACAAGCAGCACTAAACTTCTCTTACCCTGATGCTCTCAGATCCTTGTAAAATCCACTCAACTCAACTGTATCTCTCAACTTTGCAGCACATGAGCACAAGAAATCTGGAAAAAGCCAAGATTTATTGGGGAGGGGACAAAAGCCCAAAAACCAGGGACACGTTTTAAACATTGCTTGTATAACCTTGGAAAGTTGCTGGAATAAAATGCTGTGCTACCACCGTGCATTTCACTGCCAAGTCTTAGGCCCAGGACCATGTGCACTACAGTCAGAGCAACATACCACTATGACAAATCAGCTGTTTCTTGAAAGACAGAAAGACTGAAATTTAAATGGCTATCATTTAGTGAATTCAGTTCTCACCATAGCTCTCAACTTCTTATTACAAAAAAACCTACACAAAGCCAATAATGGGGGAATACAGCCCCACAAATAGAGGCAACTTTCAAATATTGATCTTATAAACTTAGAAAATTGCTAGAATAAAATGTTTTGTGTTACCATGTACTTTCTGAAGAATATGAAGTCTGAAATTCAAATGTCTGTCATTATTTAATGAATTCAAAAGCCAGAAAACCACAGATTTTATGAGGAACAGAACAGAACAGAACAGAACAAAAATATGAGGGACAAATCTGAATGCTTTTCACAAGTGGTGGTGGGTAGGGAATTCAGATTTTTGCTACCTGGACACAAGGTTGAGTGTTTGAACCTGAGTTACTCTCTCTATCCACCAGTTATAGTTAATTGGGGCATTTCACACACACACACACACACACACACACACACACACACACACACACACACACACACACACACACACACACACACACACACACACACACACACCACACACACACACACACACACACACAGACACACACACACACAACACACACACACACACACACACACACACACACACACACACACACACACACACACACACACACACACACACACACACACACACACACACACACACACACACACACACACACACACACACACACACACACACAGTTCCCCAAGCTCTCGGTGCTGGAATCCAGAGCATGCATGTGTGTGCTGCCTCTATGTATTCCAAGTATGGAAAAAACAGCAGCAACAAACCGACTAATGTTCCACAAAAAGAATAAATCCATGAACTTGCAAGCTAGTAATGCAAACTTTTTATTCCATAAAGCGCTTTTCATCTGGCTGGATAGTTAGACTTCTTCCGATGTAATTAAATATTCAAAACACAGTATATAACATGAACATCAGTCAGCTGATCCACCCTACTAATTAGAACAGCTGATCAACACCAACCAATGCATATACATACCTTCACAGCCTAAGCCAAAATGCCTTAAACACACATACCATGAATTATATCTACTTCTAGATAAATTAATTAAAGTGTGCATCTGTAGACTGCTGCTTTCATCTGAATCTGGACTGGTTACCGCATAGACTTCTGGGGCATCTGTAGTCTGCTGCCTTCTTCCAAATCTGGACTGGTTAAACAGCAGTCCAGATTCGAGTTTCCACACATGCATGCATGAGTTCTGGGATTTTTTTTATTTTGGTTTTCTTTTTGTACAGCTTGGGGGGCTGCAGTCTAATAGCTTGAGCTGCCACTGTCAAACATATAATTGAATCAGATAAAAACTTCTAAAATGTTGTTTTTTTTTTGCATGCAGGAATACACTTTTCAACCATTCAGTGATTCCAGTGGACAATAAAGAATACTTTTCACACACGAGCTGGCTACAAGCTCAAAAATCATGTTCAAGTGAATACGTGTAATGTTCACATATTCAGATTTTATGATTTTTCCTACCCAAAAACTTTGGAAGACTGGTTCTAATAACTGATGTTTCGGATAATCAATACTTGGATAATCAGCTCTCTACTGTATGTTCTTTAATTATCTCATGTGTTATGAAGGCATTGAAGGAATAAAGGCAATGTGCTCCTACCCAAAGGCTGAATCTAATCATCCTGCCTGCCACATGTCCAATGCCAATCATTTAGCACCTTTCTCGCTGCCTGGTGCTGCATATGGTCCAACAAGCCATAAGCCTGAAAGGTGAAGCTCAAGGCTGCCAGTTGCAAGTTGATAGTTCTGAATAGATAACATGGAACATATAACAATTGTTGGAGTGTATAGACCACCAAAGTCAAGTGCAGGCGATCTAGAGGAATTCATACATTTCTTACATGAAACATAGTAGGGAAGAATAATATTAGCTGGGGAGTTAAATTTACCAGAAACAGACTGAAATAATATTGATTCAACAACATTAGTAAAGAAATTATTCACAGAGTATATTCAGGAACAACAAATTCTCTACCATTAACATTCTTTGGCAAGTTCTTATATATCTTTTGGAATTCTTGAAAGGTGGTGAGTTGTACTATTTCTTGTCGTAGGTTATTTGAAATTACTCGAGGCTACATACCAGGATCATCATATTTTACATCAGGATTTTTGAAATGATGTGTAACTGAAGTATCGACTGTATATATTCTTTCACAGTTAGTTCTTCTTGAGGTTTCTCATTTCCTTGTTCTACGACAGTTGCAACAGTGGCAGTCGCTTCCTCTTCGACTGATTTCTGAATTTCTGAATTCTCATAATCGCTATCTTCATGATTTGTACTATGAGCTAAATTCTTTTCTGCACCATATTTAATGAACTTTTTTATCGATTGACAACCGCGTGATGCTTTCGCTTCTTTTTCTTATTTAAGTTTCCTTTAATGGGCTCCAGACTTGTGTTTACAATTTGAAGCAGACATGGCTTTACTTTTAATTTCTATAAAAAACAAATAAAAGCCAAAAATATCTATATAACTTTTTCAAAATGAACATATCCACAAAGAACAGGACGGGTGCAAAGCAAAAATATTTACTTATGATTACAAACATACCTCTCAACCTGAAAACATCAAAAATCTGGACAAATGCCCACGTAAAATAGGTACAAATCTGTATGCTAATTAACATAAAATCTGCATACCTAATTATGTAACCCCACCCATTCCAATAGAATTGTGGGAAACCAAATTTCAAATGCAAACTGAAGAACAGACAACCACAATATGGCCCCAGAGTCCCCCTCCATCCATTCTAATGTCCCATTACTTGGCTATCTCACTCCATTTACAATAAACACTGGAATATGCATACTGCTTTATTTCTACAATGATTATTTGGATTTCATTTAAAACTTATTTTACATTTTATAGTATAAACACTAATAGCTATTTGCTAAACAAAGCAATACAGTCTCAGAATGAAAATAGACTTAGCATTAAAACTTTTCTGCCCTTGAAACTCACATTAATTGAAGCCCAGACCCTAATGCTTAAATAAAATAGCTGCTGCCATAACCACTCTGCTTACTGAGTGTAACATTTGAATTAGAAAGCTGCTGAGCTGCTGCCAATAATGAACCACACACACCATGTGAGTTGCATGCTTAAATAATATAGCTGCTCACATACCTCTCAACTATACAGATTTTTGCAGAATGTCCAGATTTCTGCCTAATATTTTTGGTCCATTTTTCATAAAGTTGTGGTTTTATAGAAAGTCACTGGCAAATCACTGAAGATTTAAGTCAGAAAATAATGTCAGACATTTGAGTTTCAGACTTCACATCCTTCAGAAAATTAATATTAAACCACATCCTGTTGCTCTATCTACTTTCTAAGTTTGTAAGTACAATATTCAAAAATTGTCCCTATATTTGGGCCTTTGTCTCCCCTCCCCATTATTTATGGCTTTGTCCAGATTTCTTACTCTAAGAGGTTGAGATGTATGCTTCTGTCATAACAACTCTGCTTACCAAGTGTAACATTTAAATTAGAAAGCTGCAGCTTCACACACACACACACACACACACACACACACACACACACACACACACACACACACACACACACACACACTATATATATATATATATATATATATATATATATATATATATATATATATATAAAGTCATAGTGCTTCATCAACATAAATACAAATAAGTGCCTAATTTCAGTGGAGGCACAATTCACTGCTTTATTCCTGCTATGAAATAAACGATACTCTCTAGTACTGACTACATTGAGGTGTGTACATTTTTTTCTTACTTGTTAAATCAAATAATGTGCTTCACAGTGCTATCATCTGCTCAGTGCTCAGGCTTCTGACTCATCTGTCCCATCCCTCTCTCTTTAGACCCTATCTAATTCTCTACTCTGTTGCAGGCTTGCAAAGTAAACTCACCCCAGAGGAGCCCTGAGCCAAATTCCGATAGACAGGCAGGCAGGCTGCGCACGAAGCTGACATCACTGTGCACACCTCTGCGTGATGACGTCAGTTTGAAATAAAAAAAGCCGGGAAAAAAAAAATGCTTGGAAATTCGGAAATTAAGGGGCGTCACTCAGGAATCGTGGCACCCTATTATTTGGACCTCAATCTCGCTTGAATTATTTTTTCTTTGTAGTCTGTTTTGTGTGCCATGTTATGTGTTGTGAAATGAGAAAACTGTTAGAAACATAATCATTATACTATAAGATCACAGAGCATTTGAATGCATATTTTAAGCTTTTAGAGATACTTGGAGGGTATTCAAAGTCTTACATCTGGACTTTATCATTCCCTGTACTTAATGTCATTGTATTAGTATGTTTCTCAGAATTAATGTTTTAGGAAGGCTGAGGTATACAGCATTATTTTATCATATCTGATTTAAAGGAACGGTGGCATTAGGTCCTGTACTCTGATACTAGTACTGAGGCATCTGTAGATGTGCTGTATGAACCTACTTCACAAAACATCTAAGAATATCAGAGAATATAAAACAGGTGACTGCATTTGAGAAAAGCCATACAGAGATACTATGATCTATCATTCAGTGAAGCATAACATATTTCAGAACATACAAGCAATGTATGAAACAGTATAAATGCATTAAGTAATGCAGAAACCTGGGGAAACCAGTTAGTATAAAGAGAAAAAGGCTACACTGTGATAACTGCTATGGTAAGATATTTGGTAACCTCTGGTAACACTATTCGCTCATCAGCAGACCACATTAATGGTGGTTTAATGAGTTTACCATTTTAATGTATCAGTTAATAAACACTGTAATCCAATTATATGTTTCTGTCTGCAGAGCAGCACACTGTTATTAATAAAACTGAAGCCATTAATGTGAATTGAGTTTTGCCAAATTTGCCCAGCACTCCTCACATAGAGGAATAAAGATCTGCCCTGTAACTCTGGAAAACTGAGTTTGATTAGTGACTTCAGCACCTGCTGGAGATGGCCAGGTGGAATTATCCTTGCCTCTTCTGGAGGGAGAGAGATGGGCGCATGCAGGAGACACAACAGTTCACAAGCCCTGGTGGTGATATCAGTGCTGTAACAAGGACAGCTGTTATAGAGGTAGGCTCATGCCACCCGCTCTGCCGCATTGATAATAATAATAATAATCAAATCATGAATTATGAAAAGGGCCCACCTCCACAATTGAAAAAATATGGATATGGGCCCTGTTTGAAATTCATGATTCAATTGTTGTATGAATTAAAGTATAAATTTTCAGTGGTTGAGAAATTTCAAAAAGAGGTTTCAAATATTTTTATCTTTTGACCAATCTCACCGGGCCCCCAGGTTATGGCCCTGTCAGCCCCCCCTTGTGGGGGCCATGATCTGAGGTGTTCTACAGTCTATGCTGATGACCTGAAATTGGGTAACTTGATTACAAGTGTTACGGATAAGGCATGTCTGCTAAATAATTTGACTAAATTGACTATTTGGGCACAGGAGAATAATATGTTGATAAATACAGCAAAAACTAAGCATATAGGATTTGGGAGACATAAACTGAAAGGTGAGTGTTTAATACAGCACACAGTGATTGAAACTGTAGACTCATTTAAGGACCTGGGTATATGGGTAGATTCAGCTATGAGTTTTTCTAATCATATCAACCAATTGGCTAATGACAGTTATAGAACTGTAGGTTGTATAAAAATATTTATAAAGTCTAGGAAATCAAACATAATGAAGTAATTGTTTGTTAGTTGCATTAGATCCAAACTTGAGTATGGAATAACAATATGGAAACCCTATAGGAAAACAAGGATTAATAAAATGGAAAGAGTACAGCGGAACTATACCAAGGGCATCCATGGATGTGAAAATCTAAGTTATTATGAATGACTAAAATATCTGAACTTGTACAGTGTCTCTGACAGATATTTAAGAGGAGATCTTATTCAGGTATATAGGGCATTTAGGGACAACTACCTCTGGGAATGTTTGGGATTATCAAAAAGTACTAGAGAATCATCAGACACTGTATGTAGAAGATTCTATAGGAATGAGAAGTGCACTAATTGGTTCTCTGACAGTGTAGCTGACGCTTGGAACAGATTACCAAAGTACATTAAAGCAGGTACTAGTTTAGATATTTTTTAAGAACAGCCTGAACATTTATTATGGGAACAAGTGTTTTGGTATATTGGCAAGCTAGAAGAGCATTAATGCCCGTGCTTGAAACATTTGTATGTATGTAGGTAGGTATGTATTTCCCTCATGTCAAATGTACAATAAATATCTCAGTACTGTTCCTGAAGAATGAGGCCTACTCTGCTGCTGGATTACATGATATAGACATTTTCCCAAGGCCTTATATGCACCACTGTAGGCCTTCCAAATGCTTGTCACCCAAGGAGACCCAATCAACGGATCTGGCTCGTCTGTCCAATCTTCTAAAACCTCTTCAGGGAAGGAGGAATACTGTACCTGTGCTACAGCTGCTAGCCATTAAAATCTGAACCTTTGTAAAAGAGAGAGAGAGAGAGAGAGAGAGAGAGATTACATGGACAGTACCTAGCTGCAGATGTTATGCTAACTTTTATCCACTGTAACACTGAACATCTAAATAACCTCTACACTTTGATGTAGAACGTCTCTTATTCAAAGTGAATACCATAGCTTTTCAGACTGAAACACTGTATTTATGTTTGTTTATTCAGAACCCCAAAACATAAGTGCTTCTCACAGTCATAAACTTTAGAAGGCAATATCCTTCAATATAATATAATGGTTATATTCCTTCGGCCATGACCAGACAATCTATTTTCCTTTCAAAAACTTCCCATTCCTAACAAACCTGCACCGTAAATATACAACTTGAAGTGACTATTTTCTATCAAGCCTTCTTGCCAGAAAGAGGTATCTTTTAAAAATACTTTGCATATTTTGAGTTCATCTCTTTTCAGCCAATGTATGACATCAGTTATTATTGTCTCAAACATTAATGTAGCATTGCATGCATTTAATGCTATATAAGCCAGAACTATGACATTTGTCATGCTCATATCATTGCAAAAAATAAACAAAATGTCTGCTATTGCTGTTTGACTACATTCTGAGGTGCAATAGTACTTTTGTTGCTATATTATACCTTGGGCCATGTATGAAAGCAGACCACAATTCTGAACCAATATGTTTAGTTGATTACCAACTATTTAAACAAAAAGAAGTAAATAAAATTGAGAAATGTAATATCTTTTCATCCTTTTTAATAAATATGTGGAGGTTTTGTTATGTTCAAGCTGTCAGATCTTGGTATATAGTATTGAATGGAACAGTCTTTATTTTCCAATATATGTTTTATGTTATTTCCAATGATAAGCAAAGCATTTATTTGTAACATAACCTGCAATATTATGCGCCATCAGGCAATTGCCTGAATAGTGCCCTAATGGATTTTGTTTGCCTCCTTTATTTGATGCTGATGCTCAGATGTTTGAATGAAAGCAGTTTATAGGTACTTAGGACTTAAAATAGCTGTACCAGCAACTAACAAATTTTCTCAGTTGTTTTAAGAAGCCATGTCAGAGACTTGCATGCAATCAACAAAATGTGAGTGCAGGGAGCAAGTAATCTTTATATATGAATATATATATATATATATATATATATATATATATATATATATATATATATATATATATATATATATATATAGGAGGTTGGCACAATGGTTAAGGTGTTTATCTGACAGGCAGATAGTATGGTGTTTGATTTTCACATGGGGTAATTAGATAGGCTTAAAATGGCTCAGAAAGGCAGTTAGCCTAGTACTAATCTATGACCCTATTATGATCATTTATGGAAAAGAAGGTTTATTTTGATAGTGGTTTTACTGACAAGTATCTGAAAATTCCTGTTATGAAAAATTCAGTCTTATCTTCTCAATACAACTAAATAAAAATGTTTCCTTTCTATGCAGGAAATCACACACTTCATGAATGGAACACAACTCTTTATTGTTACACAGAGGTTTATATTTCAGTTTATATATAGTTTTGCATTAGTAACATAGAGACTGGGAATATTCAGTCAATGCAAAATTAGCTCTGGTAATTCTAGTTTTGTTGTAAACTCTGTAGCACTTACAATTTCTGGTCTGTACAATACATATGGACCTTACATTCTGTCATTCATGTAGGATGTCCATATCCATTGTTGCCATATCTATTTTTTGTTTGCTATACTTGGTATTTTTTCAAGCAGCAATTCTACTTTTTGTGTGAAAGCTGAGCATGATACAAATGTTACTGAAACCTAACAAAGCATAGATCATTACAGGCATAAGTCATCCTTGTATTGCATTTAATTTTAATTACAACATTCAAGAAGTCAGACATCTTTAATTATGTTAAATAAGCCTCAGAAATCATGTATCTGTGTTTAAATGCTATATACTTATTACATTTGTATTCTTGATGGGGCAACTGCTCATATCTATACAGCGAAGGAATATCAAGGGCATAATATGCTTTACAGTGGCTCATATTTCATTTCCTATCCAGTTGTGCATCAGTAAGTCACAAACTATGAAATATTCAAATGTGTATAAGTGGGCAAACTGCTAAGCACTGAGCTAGTGAGAAAAGATTAGTTACAATTAAACCATCACTTATAAGTTATTGTTGATAAAATTCATATTATAAGCTGGGTTTCAGTTAAACAGAAGTAGATCAGTAAGAAAAAAATATAGGGATCAGTACTATTAATGCTTAATCAGTACATAATGAATGACATAGTAGGGGAAGACTATTTAGATAAACATATGTTAGATGCTACAGTCAATAATCAGATATTCCAGAGTATGCAAATTTTTCTTCTAAATGTCTGCTTTTAAATGTCCTGAGACTGTTTGTGTTGGTAGCTTAGTCTTCATTCAAAGAGTTTATATATATATATATATATATATATATATATATATATATATATATATATATATATATATATATATATATATATATATATATATATATATATATATATATATATATGGGTCCTATTTATTTTATCGACAGTATGGTTCATCAAACCGTACTTTGTCAAAATGACTTTAGTGAAAGTGCATTTTGTCGAACATGCACTTTCGTTAAAGTAACCAAATAAAAAGGAAAACATGCAGTTTTCATGTTGCCTTAGCTGTACATCAATGTATACTGTTGATGTACAATTAAGGAAAGTTTTGTTGAGATCGTAGTATAGTGGGGGTAAGGGAATATTCCCTTTTCCCCACTGTAGTACGATCTCGGTGTGAGAATATTAAAGTGGGGTGGTGTGGGGGGTACAGAGGGGCTTGTCCACCTGCATAAATCTTTTTTGTGTGTTATTTTACTTTTTTAGTTAGTTTTTGTTTTTTTATTCCACGAAAGTGCATTTTCGATGGAATGCACTTTCGCGGAAGTGAGTTCGAGGACTTTCGATTTAAAAACGTAGATATATATATATACACACACACACACACACACACATGAGCCAGTCAAAAACCAAGTCTATAAATAAGCTCAAAACTTCAGTAAATGTTTCACAGTAGTTCTCTATGTAATAGATTGTTTTTAGAATTACGTATAAGCAAATACCACAACCCATGAAAGTGATTTAAAATGTGCCATCTGAGTTGTGATAAAGTATAGAATTTTCAAATAGAGAGACAATTTATAATTTTAACTTTTGGAAATATATCAAATGCTCAATAAAAAAACATAAACTGCAGAATTCAGCATTTAAGTTACAAGAAAACAAAACTTCTATTACTCGGATTTTGTAGTAACAGCCAAAAGGCAATTTCTCTATTACAGAGTTTTAAATAATGATATATTTAAATGAGAGCTATTTTTTAGCTATTTTATGTCTTTGCCTAACATATAGTTGGACTTTCTTCTGGATTGCAAAAAATCATTATTCACTGCTATCAAGCCATTTTGCTTTTCTCTGAGGACTGGCCAGGAAACTTTTTTTAGGTATGTCTATAGCCAGCTGCTGTAAAAATCAAGAAAATTCACCTCAAACAAAAAGGATATACTTCCCAGAAGTTGTAACTCAGGGGGTCTGAGCAACTAATCAACCAACTTGCATTTTTATTAATGTGTCTTCGAAGCATATGCTTTGAATGTGCTTTTGTAACAGTTTCTATTTTTTTAAACATGTCAGTCATAATATAGCAAGCAAGTCTGAAAATAAGAAAAATAGAGAAGAGACATTCAGTGGCAAAATTCAGTAACGTAATAAATATATTTGAAAAGGTCAAATCCAGCATTTCATATTAAGTGCAAAGTAAAGCTATATTGCAAATGGAAATGGAATGTTCTTTTTACACTGTTGTTGCATCAGTCTTACATATGTAAACGCAAACATGAAATTGTAATTGGTAAGAGGCAAAAGTTTGCCTGACTCTCTTCATCTGCATCTGATCCCTTGAAGATGCCTACCCTAGCTCTTGGCATTCTCTTTAAATAAATTACAATCCTTAGTGCTTTGAGGCAGGACATCCATTTCACTATGACCATCTACATGACATACTGTCCTTTCATTTTCAACTTAAATTTTCTATCTAAAGTCATCATAGTCTGGCCTTTCTGCCTCTAATTCCACTGTATGATAAAAAAAATGTCACTTTTCTTTTCATTCTGTATCATAATCCTTTGCTCTGTATTTTTTTTAGCCTCCAAACAAGTCCAGTCCTGTTCGGTCTATCACTGTCCTTGCTTGTCTCTGAACCCTTTTCACAGCTGCTATATCCTTTCTTCAGATACGAGTTCAAAAACTATAAAAAGTGCACTTGCTGGACACAAATATTCTTTAAATTGGCAAATTATTATTTGCCTCTCTCGAATCGTTGCTATTTAATGTGTACTAAAGTATTTTTCTTCACATTTTTATTTACTTTTCACCTAGTCCTTTTAATGATTCAATACAAACACGATTGTCAAGTTTTGACTTCTAAAATGTATCATATCTTGGTTTTCCAAACCTTTTACATGTGTCTCAGTCTCTTCAAATGTTTATACACTGCCCTTGTCATCCACTACTACTATCACAAGAACAGATGCTGGCTCAGATTTCTTTGTGATATGTTAGGCAGACATCATAGTAGGCAATCATTAAAAAGGTACAGAAACCTGTGGAATCTAATGTCTACTGACCTTCTTGAAACAGTCCTTCCCACCATTGCAATCATTTATTTCACCAGTTTCTACTTATTATGTCAACTACCCATTTCCCTTAGATACACTGCTCTTAAATTACACGCTAATCTCACATGGTGCAGACATTCATTATAAGATAAAAACTATACTTCTGACTAATGACGTATGCAGAGGCATATAGCAATGACATTACATTTATATTTTGATAAATAAACGGAGACTCATGCATATATGTCACAAAGAGCAGAACAGGTTATCAGATGTAACCAAGTAAGGAGGCTGACAAATTAGTTTTGACACCATGACACTTTATTACAGACTGATTCTGAGAAAGTGATTCACTCGCACCTCCCTGCATATCTAACTCTCTTAAAGAAAGAGATACATGAGTATTCATATTTTGCAATATGTGATATCTCCTTATTTTAAAAGATTGTATATTACACAATTATATAGTGACATAATTCATATTCACTCTTTTTTCAATGTTTTTCACTGTCTCTGTTAGATGTTTCACTTATCTATTGCCCTGAGGGTACCAAGGACTTGAAAATAATTGAATAAATTCCCATTAGTTCAGAAAAAAATTGAGGCTTTACCTGAAACAAACTGTTCTGGAATTACACATCTGTCATAATTTTGACTTCAGCACATTTTGAACAATATCATACACACAGTAGCAAATGTGAATGTCTGTGCTGAAATAATATCTTATTTCTGCTTAACACTCAGACAGAATATTGTGAGATTTGATCAGATATATCTGGCTAATATTAAGCATCACATGACATTCTTTTCTAGTTGATCATACATCGATTTTAAATCCTACATTCTGACAAGTATGCTTCTATGTAACTGCATAGGAATAATTGGCACTGACTTGTTTAAATAATAAGCACTGCATACACAAAATACCATCTCTGTGTGTAAAGTATTCTCTAGTAATGGGATAAAATGATCTAGCATTACCTTGTCATCTAGATATAATAATGTCATATTGTAATCATTGTTGCATTTCAAACTCACCCTATGGACATGCCAGGGGATATTGTAAATCCTAGCAGAATCTTTTAATTAAGAAAGAACTATAACACTTCTAAGCTTATCTCAAGCATGTCTTCTTTACATTCTTGCTCATTTATACCCTATTCAATGAAACACTTTTATGAAGTACCTTACTGGGTTTGTAATGAAATTGCAGGATTGAAATTCCAAGTCATAGTTTAATACCCTGCAGGAAATTTGTGTAAAGATTTTTTTAATATGCTTTGAAGCAGCTTATGATCTAATTCCACTATTACTCATTGTCAAGTCATGGCATTTCAATCAAAAACTGTAAAAGCTCTTCCTCAGTCTGAGTACTGTGTATTTGAGAATCAGCTGAGACACTTAAATCATAGCATATTGGTACCTTCCTGTAAGAGAAATAATATAATACTTTGGGACACATCATAGAATTTGACTGCATTTGTGTCATGACCAACCAAATATGTAAACATAACAAAGCTTTTCTCCTGGTCTGTTAATAGCAAACAAAAAAAAAAACATGATGTGGTCTGCTCTAGTAGCTTCCTGTTTGGCATTGTTACATCTGACAAGTTAGAGATAAATATCCTAAAGGGATAGCTAGTTATTCTTAACTAAATTCAAAGAACCTTAGTTAATCCTTAGTAGTAAATCCTTTTGTTCAGAGGAAAAAGGTGAAGAGAAGCTTTCTCCAAAAATCTTTCTGGATAGATGACCACTTTTATAGACCATCCATATTGACAAGTTCTGAACCTGGTAATTTTGAAAGATCTGTATAAGTTATTATCAAGTATACTGTATCTGAGCTGCAACTCATCAATTATCATTTTCAATTAAGAATTACTGCCAGTGCAATTTGTATTAGAGGGCCAGTAGTGATTCAAAGTTTTGGGCTGTTTGTTCTTCTCTGACGTTATGTAGTGCAGTAGCTAGAATTTATAAATATGAAAGATCATCTTCATCATCATCATCATCATCATCACCATCATCATCAATGATCCCTCTTTTCCCATTTTCTACAAGGAGTTGGGGTGTTGTGTCAACTGTCACTATCTCTCTCTACTTAATGCCACTCTACCTTCTTCAACACTCATGCCTGAGTGCCAGAGGTCTTTCACACAATCCATCCATCTCTTTGCTGGACATCCTCATTTCTTCTTGCCATCTTCTTATCTTTCCCAAATCTTCTTCACTGGATTGTCGTCTGCTTTTCTGCATGTGTCCAAACCACTGCAATATGTTCCCTTTTAGCTTTTCTACAACTGGAACTACTTTGGCTGCTGCTCTTATGTCCTCATTTCTTCATCTGTCCCACAGTGTGCATCTAACCACCCATCTCAGGCACTTCATCTTCATCACCTTTAGCTTCCTTAACTGCTCTGCCTTCACTGTCCAGGTTTCTGTACCATACATTAGTACTGGTCACAAAACTGTTTTGTACATCTTAGTTTTCATATTCTTTGGCATTCTTCTGTCATTTACTATACTTAATATTCTGTGATAGTTGACTGTAGCCCCACTAATTCTAGCTTTGACCTCTTCATTCAGACTTCCCTTCTCCATAACCACCCCTCCCAGATACTTGAAGGTGTTAACCTGTTCCACTGTCTTCCCTTCTATCTCAAGTCACAGCTTCTTCTGATTTCCCCACGTTGCTGTCATTACAACTGTCTCATATGAACTCATTTTCATCCCATGTGCCTTTAGTTTTGCATTCCATTCCCCTATCATTTGGTGAAGTTTTTGCTCAGTCTGATTGTAATGCCACATTGTCTGCATACAGCAACTTTGATGATCTGTCCACTCCGACCTGTTCACCAATGTAGTCCATCATTTGCTTGCATTGCTTTTCCATCAATTTGTATTTGTGGAACACCTTTTTCAACTACATACTCACAAACCATTCAATTCCTACATCATGTGGTATTACAGAATATAAATCCTTAATATCCACAGTGATGAAAACAAAATCAGTCTTGAATTGAATTCTATTAATTTTGTTCATGAATTTCCATGAGTCCTTACAAATACATGGTTCCTTCTTCACTAAATCCTTCAACTCAATATCAATAAATATGGCTGTGGGATACATGATAGATCCTCTTGTATCTATTATTGGATGCATTGGTTGCTGGTGGATGTTTTTATGCAACTTAGGCAACTCAAAAATTGTTGGTGTCCTAGGAAAAGGCACATCAAAAAAAATAAATTTCTCAATAGAGATACTTTCCTTAATGAATAAATCCTGCAAGGCCTATTTTATTGCCCTTAGGCACCATTCAACTAATTTAAAGAACTAAGCTCTTATGTTTCAATTATTCATTTTTTCATCTTACCATTGTAATCCATCTTACTCATTATCACCACACCAACCCCTTTATCAGGTTTCATGATTTGTATAAATTTCTCACCACTAAGTCTTTTCATCTCTGACTTCTCAGCCTAAGTCATACTATTTTCTATATAATTTCCATACATAATGATATTACTTATGTTGAGTTCACACAAGCTTTCAATAATTCAAGGGTGGCATGGATTGGGGGGTTTTCAGTGCTTGAAATGGTTTTGTAATCAACCTCACATCCTAAAACAGAAAACTCAAACTGAGTTTCCTCACAAAAGGTCTCAAGTTGATTAACATATTTGACAAATCCATCTTCTTACTAGGCACAAATGTGAGACCCTTTGCAAATAAATCACCACAAACCATATCAATTAGTACTGATAAATAATTATATATTTTAAAGTCTTCCCCACTATTTATGTTTTTTTAACAGGTGGTAAGACATAGCCATCATCCATAGCTGGTACTATCAACTCTAAAACCTGGTTCTGATGTTCCCCCTCCTGGCTTTGAAACCTCCTCAGTGGGGTGGATTGTTCTGATAACATATATTCGATTGAGGGGCAGAATGCCTCTGCTTCTGCTGTAAATTCTTCAGGTGTTGGAATGTCTGGGAAGAGATTGGCCCTCTGTCTCTAAAAAAAATCATCATCATCCACATCAGTTGCAAGTTCCCTTTCTCCAAGATGAAGTTTTGATGCTGATACTTTTATCTGATGATGTTTCTTTTTGTATGAAATGAAAGTGCTTATTTCTTTTTATGAATAAATAATTGCTTGTGCTTGCAAATGTTGCTATGAATTTGTTCAGATATAACATCTGTGTGGAAATATTAAGCTCTGTTATTGCAGTCTGTTTCTAACAAGAGTGACTGAATAAAACTACTTTCCTTTCCTGGATCCAGCTGGACTCTTCCATTTTGTGAATGGGTATTCTTGGTTTTTGTTTGTTCTACTTTTTTAATTTGTCAATAACATCTGAGACAAGGAGAGCCAAAAGCATCCTTAAAGGAGGTGATGAGAATTTTGGCAAAAGGTAAGAAGAATCATTCTCAGAATGATAGAACTCTCATCACTGAAATAACCAAACAACTCAGGAGATTATTAAAATCAATGAAATTCAAATTTGAGGCTAAAATAGCTACCCAAGCCAAAAACAATCACAATGCCTTTTTTAGTTAGGCTTGTAATCCCAGAAGCATAACATAGCACTATGCTGAGCTGTCTGTGAACAATGTTACCTATACTGAGGCTGAAGATATAGTGAACCTGCTGTCTAATAAATTCACCTCAAACTTTACCCTATCTCCCCTCCATCTGTCTTACAAGATATATCTGAAGCAGGCTTGGCTCTAGCTATCACATAAGACGAAGTCCTAAAAGTGTTATCAAAAGCTAAAAATACTATATAGATAGGTTGTGACAATATCCTTAGATATATTTTAAATATCATAAAGCATAATTTAGCCAAACCCTAACAGCACTGTTCAACCTCAGCCTCTATACTGATTTTGTTGTAAGTGAATGGAGAAAAGCTCCAGAATTCCCTAGCATAAGACAGGACCTTCCACAGACCCAGGAAATTATAGACTCATAAGTCTGACCAGCCTTGTATGTAAAACCATGGAAAGACTTATAGAACTAATCGAAAAGGACACATGGAGCCTCTAAACACTGGACCCATCTCGGTTTGGGTACAACAAAGGCAGGTCATGCTTACTCAGCCTTGTGGATGTTTTACAAAAGGTCACCAAAGCAATGGATGAGGGAAAAATAGTACATACCTTCTACCTCAACGTGGTCAAAGCTTTCCAGACAATTACCCACTTAGACATGGTAGAAAACCTAAGTAAAATGGAAATAAAGCCCTATGTCACTCACTTGATTGCCAACTGAATCACAGATAGAATGCAGGAAATCAAAATAGCAGAAGCTACCTCCACAAAGAAACCAGTCACAAGGGGAGTCCCCCAGGGTTCAGTGATGGGACCACTCCTGTTTCACATATACTTCTCTGAAAGGAGAACAAGCTAGGAGCAGTCACTGAATCCACAAATGACTTAGTCATCCTGCAGAAAGTTTTTTTTCCAAATATATAACTGGTGTCAAACTCATTGGCTGAATTTAAATATCAAAAATGCATTGTTATATCCTTTGGGAAGTGACCATCCCCTGAGAACTACCATATTGACAATATGACCCAAACAGTTGACCCAGTAATTCAGGATTTCATAACTTATGGGGACAGTGACCTAGATTTTGACCAACATTGGTCCACTGTCATAAGAAAGTCCTTCTATTTAGTGCAGTTATAAGCAAAGGGATTATTCATAGATCTGGAGATGTTATTGTCCCCTTTTACTCAGCCTTTTTTAGGCCAACTATTGAGTATAATGCCTCATTTAGATGTAACTGTTCAGATGTATTCAACAAATGGAACATCCAAAGAGACATCTTACTAAAAAGATACAAGGCCTAAACAATATGTCCTTCATGAACTGACTCAGAGTCTTGTTACTACACTTGGTATCCTTCAGACTGCTAAGAGGTGACATGCATCTAGCAAATAAGCCATCCTTCAACCCAATACTGGTGGACTTATTTCACATCAGCAAGTCAAAAGGCATCAGAAATACTTGGTATGGGGATCTAAACCTCTTCTTCAACATCAGCGGCATGGTTTAGAAGGACATGTATATCTTGAAGAGGATACCATTAATCTGAAATAGACTCCTCAGCCACATAAAACAAAGCTCATCTCTGTCCATATCCAAGTGCAACCTAAATCTATGGATAAGTATTAGAAAATTTACCCCAGGACTGCCTGCTGTACTGCTAATGGAAAGAGACGTAGCTCCTAAATGCTTTATCCCATACATAGCTCCCCTCGAATTTCCTATACTATGATCCCAATTAGTCTCACTAGGGGTACTATATAATTATCAACCTTGGGATGGGTAAGGCCAGTCTAATATCAAATGGGTCAGGTTAATTCAAGCATAAAAAGTAAAACTAGCTAAGCTTAAAATGACCCACAAGAGCAGCTAGCCTTGTACGTACCTATGAACCTACAAATGTGTAGATTTGCATTGAAGGATTTCATATTTCAAAATGCCAGGCACTGCTTACTCCTGTTTAAAATGAAGAGTTGGCACAGTGTCTGATACCAATAATCTAAGTGAGGATAGTTTCATGGTTATCTGCTATGTGTGGGTCTAATAGGCAAAGTGATATTAGATGTTCAGCTGTAAAGCAAATGTTGTTCTAGGGGCAAAAAGGTATGAGGAAGGGAGAGTTAGATCATACCCTCTCTGCAGTTCACAAACAGCCACCTGGAAGTAAATCTGGTAAGCTGTTCTTTAGAACCTTCCTAACACACATCAGGTCCAAAATCTCATTTGGCAAAAAAGTAGGCAGTTCATGAACTAAACTGTGCAATAGTGGACTGCAATTAGTAATTTGTCAGCATACCATGCAAAGTCCTTCAAAAAACTACATCAAATGATTGTAAGAAGCACCTTAATTTTGGCATTTTATAGATCATCAAGATCCTGTATAATTCTAGCACATTTAAACTATAGGTAAATACTGTGAGGTATTACTATTATAGTCTAACACATTTGTGGTTTTTGAATTCACTCCTCAATCAAGTAACTTAATTTATGGAATAATTTAGAAAACTGCTAACAGAGCTGCATTACTGAATGTGAGCTCAATACAAAAATGATGTTGTCAAAGTCAGTAGAAACACTCATATATAAGGAGAATTGCATATGTTTTCCTTTGTGCAGTGACTGCCGCATTTTTGGAATAGGCTACCTATTCATGTGAAACAGAGCACTTCTATGTCACTGATCAAGAGGAACCAGGACGAGCAGACTGGGCACTGTAAATTCTTACCGGGAATAGCGCCCACAACCCTCCTAGATATGGGCAGCCAGTACTAAATGCAATCTTGAGTATTAACTAACATTTGTATGGTATTACATTGGGATGAAGTGGCTAGGTTTGAAATGACCTCCTGGTCGATAGTAATTTCCCATGATCGTATGAATCCTATGATTCATGGACCCAGTATATTCCACGTAATCAAGTTTTATTTGGGGGGAATTTTATTAGTTTTTGTCAGTGCTGTAAAGCATATTACATTTGTTGATGAATAAACAAGTCCAAACTATACTTGTTTTTTTTTTTTGCTTCCTTTGCAAATAAACACTAAAGGTCAATGTAAAAGAAACACTATGTAAATAAATGTGCAAATGTCATATGATTAAACATACATGCTGAGTCTGAAAATGTGAATACTAGTGGACTACTATTTATAAATATAAAAAAATCAATTTAAAGTAAAAATTCATCAAATAAATGTCCCCATCTTGACCACAAAAATTGCATAGAAGCATCCAAATAAAACAACCATCTTTTCTTAGCATAAATTCATAGGAACATGGCATTTAAAACCAGACTTGTGAATCTTAGCATTTGCTCCAGAAAAAAAGAGTAAATTCAGGTTGTGCATTAATGACTGATCTTAAACTTACAAAGCAATAGTTTTCTTGTGTAAAACAGCAGTATTTTACATAATATCATTCTATGTCTATCTATCTATCTATCTATCTATCTATCTATCTATCTATCTATCTATCTATCTATCTATCTATCTGTCTCTATTTATCTATGTTTATCTAGAGATCTGTGTATGTTTATTTCTGATGAAATCCCTATGTGAGGGAAGAAAGCGCTCAATCCTGCTGTTCATTTTATTATTTTAATGTTTTAGAGTGGTAAAATAAAATAAGAAATTCAAGAGATTTCCGTCTCAGCAGTGACTACTTTTTTGGTTTTTGTGGACTTTGCACTGTTGGGTCTGTTTATTTTGATTCTTATAGACCTAGAAAGTTGCTAGAATAACAGCATTTGCCTTAGCATGTATTTTCTGAAGGAAGTGAAGTCTGAAACTCAAATGTGTGACATTATTTAGTTATTTCAATCCTCAGTGATTTGCCAGAAAACCACATATTTTATGAGGAATAAGCCAAAAATACGAGGTGAAAATCTAGACAGTTGAGAGGTATGCTTCCAAAGGGTATGGAAAGCAGCTCCTTTGCAAAACAATGTCAATTGTCATATTAAATGGTGCTTTCTTTAACACTGCCTTAAAAGTTGAAATTATGGCGGGGGTGGCTTCACATTGCAAATGTAGAAGATTTTTTTTTGATGGCCATTTCTTAATATAATAACTAAGTCAGTACCACCTTTTTGCCTTTACTTATGACCAAGTTATCTTTTTTTGTAATATTCCTGGGACCAAGTTGCATATTTTTTTCCTGCCAAAAGACCATCTACCAGAGACCGCCCTTTCCTGGATGACCTGGGCTGCTGAACATCATTAATGTAATAGTTGCAACTCGAGTACCTCCAGTCATAATGACAAGCCAATGTCATCCCATATGGTACAGTAATATCTAACTCATTTCTGCAACAAGAGAAGAGGCAATCAGGCTGAGCCCCAGATTGCCATTCCAACGCTTTAGATTCTCCTGAAGTTCAAGTTCATTTAAGTGCTTGTGAATAAACAATATTAAAAATAAAACCCAAAATACAGCAGGTGAGATTAAATGAAAAATATGTTTGAGCCAGATGTTAGCATCTACAAGTTAGGAGCCCAGACTGAATTTATAGAAATAGACATGGCACATTTGTTATTGTGAAAACAAATTGAAAATGCTTGTACCTACTTCATTAAGGAATGGTGTTACTGAAAATTGATCACAATGGGTGTTGTTTAAATTCAGCACCTGTGTAAACAGAAAGTCAGTAAGAATAACTTGGCCAACACAATTCAGAGACATCTAGACAGCATATGATTGCTGTACCAGATACCGCATGACAATGCAAATAAAACTATGTCAAGGAAATGGACTGAAATCAGAGCACAGACAATGTAGAACTCCCATTACTGATACAGCTATAGCTCTCCTGCAAACATATATTTATGGAGGTGGAACACATGTACATATTAAACAGTTGTTGACAGATTTGAAGGACTGTCCACTTAATAGCCTTCAGCCACAACTCACCATAGGCAGTACTGACAGGTGAAATTCATTTGGACAACTGGAAACCATTATTGGAAAGTTTATACAAACATTTATACATGTGAAACAATGCTTAATAATACTTGAATTATGTAGTATATATATTTTTTGCAGAACTAAAATAAATTATTATAAAGGATTCAGTGAAAGGAATTGCATTAATCATAGATTAATCTGTGTTTTTGGTGTTTATTTATTAAAGATATTTCACAGGGCTGTATATTAAGTGGTATAGGTGCATTCTTCTAAAAACAGGAGCAGTTGTCTCTTTATACACAGTTGTTACTTTTTAAGAAATGTCATGTTTCATAAAGATGTTTAAAAAGAACAATTCAACTTTAAGTATATTATAGTGTTTTAGAAACAAAGTATTAGTTGTCAAAGCAGAGCTGAAACTGTTCCACAAAGCGATTACTAAATACTAAGCCGAGTAAGTAGGCCTTAAGAGATTTCAGAATCCAGGCCAAAGTAGAGCACACCTGTAATCACCATGATAGCATGTTTCACAGATATGGTTCTTGATAAGTAAAGGATAGATAGCAATCACTTGTTGCCAGACACACCCGGGCCACCACTAGCAACCACTGGAGACAGAGTACACTGCCCAGGGAAAGCAGTATGGTACTATAAAATCCATCAGGTAAGAGCACCTAAGGTCACATAGAGACAGTTCAATGTAGACAAAGATTTTAAACACAATGTGATAATAGGCTGGAAACCAATACAAGTTTCACAATATAAGTACAATATACTGGTAATATCATCATCAAAATCATCATCATCATCAACCACCTTGGGGTCAGAGTGGAACGTCAGATGTCACCATCTCTCTCAATATAGTGTCACTCTCCTATCTTTTTCAAAAGTAATGACTGACTATTGCAGGTTTTGACTCACACAATCTTTCCATTTCTTTGCTGGATACCTTTGTTTCTTGTTCCCTTCTTTCTGTCTGTCCTCAACATTACCTCTAGCTTCCTTGACAGCTCTACCTTCACTGTCCAGGTTTCTGTACCATACAGCAGCTCTGGTCACACAAATGTGCTCTACACATTTTTTTTCATGTTCTTTGACACTATTCTGTCACACACTACCCCTATTACTCTATGCAGTTGGCTGCATCCCTTCTGATTCTAGCTTTGAACTTCTAATTATCCATCCCAGTCAAATACTTGAAGCTGTTAATTTATTCCACTTTTTCCATTCTATCTGAATTTTCCTGTTCTTCTGATTTCCCTCATTTATTGTCATTGCAACTGTCTTATCTGTACTGTTTCATACCATGTGCCTTCAGTTTTGCAATGCATTCCCCTATCATTTGATGAGGTTCTTGTTCAGAGTATGCCTGTATTGCTACATCATCTGTATACAGCAACTTTGTTGATCTGCCCTCTCCAACCTGTTTACTAAAGTATTCCATCACCAGTATGAGCAACTATGGGCTCAGAGCGGAACCCTGATGCACAAACACTCCCACTGGGTACCACTCTGTGAATCTCAATACTTTTCATACTTGTTGTCACTTGGTTCTTACACATAGCCTGCACTAATTCTATCAGTGTTTCTTGGACTCCAAACTATTGCAGGACTGTACAAATCAGTCTTCTTGACACCTTGTCATATGCTTTCTTCAAGTCTAGAAATGTCCAGTCGAACTCTTTCCTCATCTCTAGCTTCTTCACTATCTGTCTCATTGGAAACATCAGGTCAGTTGTACTGCATCCTGATCTAAACCAAGCTGCTCATCTCCCATCTGACTTCCTACTACTCAATGTATTCACTTATTAGTCATCTCTCCAGAACATTCATGCAGTGTGACAGGAGTTTGATACTCTATACACAGTTATAACTGAGTCATCTAACATCTGCTGTCTGATCCCTGTGTAGTACCCACCACCTCAGCTCTTAAAGTGAAGATCAGAAAAAGGACATTGGCTCACTCTGTAGCAAGCTGATTGGTATACTTTTACCAAGTGGCTTCCTACTTCCTGTAGCCAATCCACTCTCCTCTCAGATCTTCAGCAAAGTGCAAAAAAAAAAAGTACTTTTGCTTAAACACTAGTAGGCCAACTAGTACATTTATACCAACTGGCTTCGTACAGCACACCCACTTGCCAGTTAGCTCTTCAAGCAAAGAAAAAAAAATGTTGGTACAGTATAATATAATGAAACAAGTGCACTTCTTGATCATGAAAACTTTAAAGACCACGACAGTTGAACCAGCCAAATAATCCAAAACACTTTAATGCGATGCGAAAACTCTCTTTGAACATACAGTAAAACGAAAACTTCTTGATCATGACAACTAACACTTTGCACCTTGCACAGCTGCCCCTTCACCCCACTCTTGCTACATTGCTGCCTCTATACTACCTACAGTTGTGAATAGTCCCTTTGTTCTTGTACACTCACACTAGAATGCTTATACTCCAGTCATTTGGGACATGCCTTTCTCTCCATACAGCTATGAGTACCCACAGAAGTTATTTCTCCCATAACTCACCCAACATCTTGATCATATCTGCTGTGGCCTCATCTGAGCCAGCATTTTTCCTTTGACTTCATTAACCTTATTGCTGTTCTTACTTCTTCTAGAGTGGGCTTATCTTTTTCTTTCATTGTAGGCTGTATCTAGGGTAGTGCAGCTTTTGTGGGTTTACTTCATACTGAACCTGCTGGAAATATTCCTTCCATTTGACTTTGATGTCCTGTGGACTGGTGAGCAGGATGCTGCTAACATCCCTTATGAAGGCTGCCTGATGACTATCTTCTTTATTTTTCTGACTTTGCCTTGCAAATATGATGCACTGGTAATATGGTGCACCATTAAGTAGCCTGTAGTAGAGTTTTACACTTGTTACATATGTTCAGTGTCAGTGTCAAAAAAACATAAGTAAATGGCACTAGAACAACTGATGCAGAATGAAACCAGAGTATGAGCAGCTACCAGCTTGATCATGGAAATAAGATGGAAATAAAATGCTTTAACTATGACCAATGCCTGATCTGTGAATGTCAGCTGTTTGCCCAAGATTGCTCCAAGATCATGCACCTTAATCACTAATTTAGGTATGTTGTTACTAATGATGATGAAAGATGGAAAAGGCAAATGAGATTACTTTCTTAAGGCACCATGATCTGCCATACACTCAGTTATAGAAGTATTATGTTTCAACCAGTTACAAACTAGACATTTGAGTATGGTCCCTAAATCATTGCACAAATATTCCACACTCAACAGTTTGTACTGAGGAAAGAGCAGGTAAAGCTGAATGTCATCAGTGATATGTTAAGCCACCGCATCTTATATGGCCTGGTAATGTGATTACAGATATTATGAAGACAAGAGAGTTTACGATTAAGCCTTGTGGTACTCCATACTTCAGAGATTATAAGTTGAAAGACTTTAACCTAAGACCAATGTCAGGTTACAACCTGAGTGTCAGTATCCAGTCAAGGACTTTGGAAGATAACTACAGTAAGATTGTAAACATTTGATATGGGTGCCTTGATCAACAATGTCAAATGTAGAAGATATATCAGCAAGACCAGAACCAAGTAATATAATTGTTCTCAGGCCATCAGTAGATCATTCACCACCTAACAGTTGTCTCAATACTATGGCAAACTTAAATGTCAGACTGCTATAGTTCCATGAGTCCATTAGTCCAGTAGCCATAAGCTAAGAATCAAGCTGTGAGCAGACAGCTTCTAAATTATCTTACTCAAAACATGAAGGTGCAAGATAGGACAAAAGTTATCAGTGGCATTAGGATCCACATATGGTTTTGTGAGGATTAGGGTAACAAGAACTTCCTTCAAAGCAGATGGAAAAATCCCAGACTTCAAGAGGCTCCAGTCCCTGATAAATTATAGGGCATAGAATAAATATGTGGTGGACAAGGATCCAACCCACAATTTAACAAATGCATGCTTGCAACCACATTCAAGAGCTCATCATAACTGGAAATAGCAAACTTACAAATATGAAAAACAAGCCATGTGAAATACTAGGAAATACCAATGGAGCTAATACAAAATAAACAGCCAATGCCAACTCCTTAGGTGATAGAACTAGTGTGATTGTGAGGCCGGATGTGCTACATGATCAGTCTACTGACTAAAACAAAAATTCTGGCCAGTTAAACATTTCAGATATTTTCCTAGTGAGGTAAACAGTCCAGGCATAATGTTCATCTAAATCAAGTTGTCACTACAAAGGCCCATAAACTTCCAATCACATTCCTATCTTTGTTTTTTATGCCACAAGAAAAATAGCTGCAGTATTGGCATGGAGTGAGGGAAGGAGGGTAATTTTGTTTTTGTGCAATAAATGCCCTTTTTTAGAGGAGAGAAAGGGTAGGGTGAGGAAATGGGGAGATCATGTGAGTAGGGTTGAGGGCACAGAGGTGGCAGCAGGTGTGCAAACATATGCAAGAATGGGCAAGAGAGATGGTAACTTGCTCCAAAGTGTCAGTCCTGGCACTGATCTGCTGATCCATGTCAATTCTGATGAGCATGAAAGCCAGACTGATATGGAAACATGAGTACTGTAACCAAAAGACAAAAACTGAGCTAGGTGTGGAAAACATTTTCAATGACCTTATTCAAAATATGAAGGTTTAAGATGGGCTGGAAGGCAGCTATTGAAGACATTAGAGATCCAGATGGTTTCTTAAAGACTTTAATAACAAGAGTATCTTCAATAGCAGCTGAAAAAAGCCCTTACCTCAAGAACACCTTTAATGCCTAATAGATTACTGGCCTAGTACATTTTGGCTAGCAATAACTTGCTTAGAGGAGCTATGGCCAAATCTGCAAATCATAAAGCACCTGCTTGAAATCCCAGTCAAGAACCCATCATACTATGAAATATCAAAACTCTAACCAAAATGAAAACCAAGCCATGGCAGAAAATATGGAAATGCCCAAGGTGCCAACACAAAATGAATAGCCGACTCACATTTTTCAGAAGCTAAAACTCATTTGATAGTGAGGTAGGTGGGATTGCTCAATCTGTCCACCATGCAAAAATGCATGACTGGTCAGTTGAACATTACTGAAATTTCTTCTGGCAGATAAACAGTCTTCTTATTTGAGATCTTTGTCAAGCATAAGACATAATACTCATCCAAATGAAGTTGTCACTACAAATACCTGCATATCTCAAGTTGTCACTACAATTGCCTGCATGCCTCCAATTGCATTTCAAGCTTTGTCCTTCATATCTCAAGTGAAATTATTGTAGATTGTATCATGGCTCATGTTGCTTCAGTGGGAAAATGAATACATGACTGAGAGCTATCCTGTCAATAGCCAAGGACATGAAACATTTACAGTCACCAATCAAAGCATCAGGACTGCCAGTGAGATCCTTAGGAATAAAGTCAAGGAATGTAGAAGACAATAGTTTGTGGATATTATTAGATATGTTAAAACACTCTCTCATTTTAAGATCAGGAGAATTAGAATGCAGTAACTTTAGTCCAAAGTGGAAAAAGAAGTGTTTGAACAATGAAAACTGGCTCCACCACTAAGTCGGAGGTCCCAATACCCAGATGGAAGATCAGATGTAGTGGATGTCTTAATTTGTGCAATGTATATGGAAGGGCCTGAGAAAATTTGAATCTCTTCATGATACAAATCAATTCTTTAGTAAAACCCATATCACTGACACAGATTTTAAAGTCACTTGCAGCTACAGGGTTCCTTTGGCATGGTACTGATTTCAATGAGGACATCAGTGAATTCTTGTAGGAAATGCCCTCACATAAGTGCATGTTACATAAAAGAGGGAAGAGTGACAGTTTGCTGTTGCTCAAAAGAATTGGTATTAATATTGATCATGATGACCAGCAGTTCTCTGCTTGTTGGTAGCAGACAGACAAGTGGATCATCATTCCCTGTGCCCTCCCTCTCTCCCTCTCACCCAGCAGTGGTTTGAGTCAGCTGTTAATTTCCTCTGCCCACCCTCTGACTAGTTCCTGCAGTTTCTGACTCAGTAATCAAACTAAATTCAACTCATAGTGTGGGATTTATCCCTCTGCACCATGGAACCAGGCACTTTTTATAAATAGTAGCTTAAAATGTATATAAATACAGACTAGTGGAAAATTAATATTCATGATTTATAGTATAAATACAATACAACAATATATGAAGTAAGATGGAACATAGTAAATAAGCTCAGTGCTGTGCAATACCTTATAGGACAGAACATGAGTTTATAACAATTATAAGACAGATACAAATGCAGGCTGTCTTTCATAAAATGTGTTTAGAATAGGAGGGTAAATGGCCAATGAGTCAGTAATTAAATTAAATTAAAATAAATAAATAGATGCATAATTAAATGGATATTACTTATTTCTAATAGATGAAGGCAGTTAATTGCAGCATGCCAGAGAAATATACTGAAGGTCTTCTATCTTGCTGCTAGTAGGGCCTCTTTAATGATCTGAGTGCCTTAATGTTGTGATGATAATTAATATGCATAGGAAAAGTTTCAGTTTCTGGTCCAATGATGGACAGCATTCCAAGTACAAGAGGTTAGATATTATGATGGTTCTGAGAGACTACAAGACTTAGGGGTTTTTGAGCCCAGATCTGCACTGTTCCACCCATGTTTGTATGTTGCAGAGAGAATAGCCTTAAGGGCCTATGACAAAATTACATAATTTGTGACCAGCATGTGTCACACCCAAATAAGCAATACACTGTTACCTCTTGAATGGGGTAATAATCAGTTATTTACCAGGATTCTGAAAACTTAGTCTGAGACCAGTGTCTTCAAGTCTCAACTTATCAAACTAATTGAGACAAAAAAAAATATCTTTTATACAGACAGCCACTCAAAATATTTTCCAAGAGGAAAAAGTGATGCCTTTCTAGTGACAGTAGTCCTTACATGAATTCATGGTATGCAGCTGCTAATCTGGTACCAAGAGCTCAGTTACTGATCACTCTTTTATTGAGTCAGCCAACATTATATTGTTGTAACTGATGGTCAAACATTCTCATTCTTCAAATGAGCTCACCTCCCAAACAAGACAAGGTTGTCCGTGCCAGTCCTGGTGTAAATTTGTGTGCACACATCCAGTTATGAAGACTGGCCTTAACAGTGGACAAAGTAGTGTTTACTTGACCTCTAGTGGTGACTTAATCCATAGGCCCAGAAAAATTTGAGTTAGGAACTTATCCCTCCAGCTAGTCTTGTTTATTTGTTGATGTAGATTTTGGTGGGTCTATATCACAATGTTGAACTAACAAAAGTTTGATCGTTGTAATATCAGACCCTAAAGTCCGAAACCCAACAAAACCGAAAACACAGAACAGCGACTTTTTCCCAGGAAAAAAAAAATCACTGTTCAGTGAAAAAAAAAAATTAACCTTAAACTTAAACTAAAGTAAGGGACTTCACCCCCAAACCCCCAATGTGGGGGGCTGTGGACCCCATGCCCCCCTACTTAAATATACCAACTCCAAGATCACACCACAGTGGAGGAAATAGCAAAGCCCCAAAAACAGCCCACCATTTTTTTTCCCTGGGAAAAAAAGTCAGTATGCCGTGGCTTCACTATTTTCAACTTTCGAACTTTAGGGTTGGATATTACAACATTCGAACTTGTTTTAGTTCGACGTAATGTAGACCCGATTTTGGTCATTGTATGGGTGTTTGTAGAAGCAGTGGCTTTGTAAACAAATAGGCGATCAAATAGGACTGCTTATTTCATGGCTCAAAAAGTGAGACACAGGTCATATCACAACAGCTGGTAGGCTAATGAGCATGAGTGTACTGCAAATTTGTCAAGATAGTTGAAGGATATAAGGCACTTAATTTTCTTGGGAAAAAATCTTTTTGGGGCATTTCCAGTGGATTTGTACATCAGAGGGGTTTTGTATTCATTGATGGGTCTAATAAGGGAATATTGCAGTGGTAAGATGACTTCTTCGGATCTTGAATATATTTCCTTAACAATTATGTGGGCCAGACATAATGACTTGTTGACTATTGTGGAAACATAATGATCAAATGAGAGAGTAGAAAGAGTTGAACACAAAAGTATTCATGTCTCTTATTACTATATCTAACTGAAGAGGTGTGGTAGGAGCAATTTCTTTTCTGAATGCTACTATGCTGCACTTTTTTCTTAAAGTTTCTGAGTATTTTCAGTATTTAAAGGATGTGCACATTCAAGTCCTTGTTGGAGCACTTTAGTATCAGTGGATGAATGCCTAACAGTGTTCAACTTGTGGTCATCAGAAACTTGGTGAACTACACTTCTGTAATATTGATTTTGATGCCTATAAAATAAATGCCAAATATTGGAGGGGGGGGCAACACTGATCTCTGTGATACCCAACTGTTTACAATTTTACATTCAGAGAGGATGCCAACAAGTTTCACAACTTGGGATCTGTTGGATAGCCAGTTTGCAATCCAGCAGACATTAAAGCAATTTACATTAAGTTTATCCAATTTGTCAACTCGTGGCTATGTTAAGATAAACAGCATACTGACTCCTGCAACCAGCTTATGTAATATTTTAATAGATGTTTACTGAGTTCAGGAGACATGACTTTGATATCTCCAGCAACTTTATGTTTGTACTCTTCTTTACATTTTTAATATTGTTCCTAAGTTTCTTGCTAGCATGTTCCAGTGTGGTCTTGAGGAAGGGGTTGGTGATTTCTTACAACTGGTTATTTTACTTATTTGTTATAGAGTTTATTAATGTTGGTGATCCAACAAGAGATATTTATTCCTGAATTTACCATTATATATAGGGAAAAGTGGTAAGTGCTGCTGAAAATTGGAGGTAAATGTGGAACACTAAGTTGGCTCCATTTGGGGGGGGGGGTTACTGGGAATTTTGTGTAGGTTTTTATGAGCTGAAATAGGTTTGCCCTGGAGAGGTTCCTACAGAACATCTCATTTCAGAGTTCAACGATATCACTTGGCCTAACAGAGAATAGATGGATATAATGGATAGTAAGGCTTAGAGCCAATTTTGGACATGGCCTTAATGAATATGTACCTTTAAAACCAATTCTACAAAAGACAGCCCTGCATAGATGATTTATGTGTGTATTTTAATTATTCACATATTTGTATTGTGTTTCATTTTGTTTATATGTTTTACCTTTTTTAATCATTTTTATTTATATTTACTTTTGTAGTAGGTATTTTTTGCAATGATCTTGCACTTTAAATTTAAATTGATGTCATGTGATATAGGTGACTATATAAGGTGTGTATTTTACTCATTTAATTTCTATGCACCTGATGAAGCTATTGTGAAAGCGCTTGTGCTGAATAAATAGAGCTGCTCAACGTTATTGGATTCTGCTTGAACATTTATGCCTTTTGGATATTTTGGAGCCAGACCTTTGCTACTGTTCTGTTTGATATATACCTTCTTGTGTTTCAGCAAAGGTATCCAGTGCTTTATAGGTATTATTTTGTTGTTTTTAAAGTAAATCATATTGAAGCTGAAACTAAGTGCAATCATTAAGATCAAAGGGGAAGAACCAACGCAAATGTGCAAACTGTAATTGAAGAATTCCAGTATAGACATGCAGCAGCAGTCACAGGTGAGTGGCAGCATCCAATAATTACTGCTCACCTTTTAACAGTTATTTACTTCTACATTCTACAGGGTTGGCCCTAATGATTCATGTATGATATTACGAACCGTGTATTGTTATATCCCAGAAGCCTTCTTACCTGTAATGAAAGCAATGCATCTTTTACCAAGATAAGGATATTTCAGTAGAACCCAAGCATCAATCAATGTCAGTAGAGTTCAGATTAGAATCCTCATGTTCAGCTAGAAGCATAGGTTACAGAGTAGAGGAGACTTGCTTTCCCTTAACATCAACAGACTTGACCTTGGCATTGAGCTTCTTGAATGACCAGAATGAGGCAACATGGCTGACATTATTAAAATGAATTGGCCTAGCACCAGTGAAGGTGTATCTAATAGCTATGCTTGGTATTATGGAATTACACATTGTGTGACTGCCCAATAAGAGTTTCATTCTTTTTTTTTTTTTACAGTAAATGTTATTAATTTAACATATTTAAAATATATACACTGAAAGGAAGAGATTCAACATCAAATGCTGTTATGCAGTGTTATACATTAAATCATCAAGGTAATATTATACTATTAATACATTAAGAATCTTGGTATTTCAGTACCAGCATTTCAAGGATATCAAAACCACTAAAAGTCATAGTATGACTTACAGATCTTGTTCTTACCAGTTTTTTTTTCAGTTTTACATAGTATTGTTGTTAAATTTAAAAATTCTTTGAATATATGAACTGAATTTGATTTCCAATTTTTTGTAATAACTTTTCTAGCTACTGTCAGAAGACTCCAGAACAGTTTTTGTTGTTTGACTTTTTCAGATAAAGGAATTGGATCATTCATTAGTAGTATTGATCTAGTTAAAGTACAATCATCAGACCATAATCCCTTAAAATAAAACATACTTATCTCTTCCCAACATAAATTAAAATTTTCACAGTCCATAAACATGTGCCCAGTCAGCTTTTACAACTTTACAACATCTCTGACAGACTGAAGAAGTGAAACAGATGGAATCTCTCCAGAAACCCTCCGGAAGTCTAAAACAAGTCACTCAAAACGTTGGAGACAATAAAGGAAACATTTATTAAGCTCAACACAAGCTTTTCATCAGTTTAAGAAACCAACTTCTTCAGAACAGATACAACGTCATAACAATAGACCCCCTGTTATATCCTTAGACTTCTCACATGATCACAAAAAAGTATTAAAATACAGAAAATACATTGCTATATTAAAACTATGCAAAAACAGTACAATAAAATACGCTATATACAATCTGAATGCACAGAATCAACCTAGACAGAGAAGTTGATTAAAATGAATTAAAATATGAAACGTGCTGACACAAAACATTTCCTGCATGAAACTGCTAGGTTAAAAGCACATAACATATAGCATACAATACTACATATTCTTATTTATGAATGTATCAAACTGAACCATGTTAGTTAATAATAACCCATTCCTCTAACTTCTACATGACTTTAAAACTTCCTATAAAGATACTACCTCTGTCTATTTAATAAACTTGTATCCAAAAATTACATTATATGTATATGTCAGAAAAATACAGCTGAAACTATTGTATACCTATACTTCAAATATTTAAATGGACACTTGTAGGCCAATTGTATCATCTGTTTAAACTTTTAAGTTTCAACAAACATATAATTGATGACATACCATTGATGCCTGGATAATGGTAAGCATCCAATCTTAGCTGCCAAACTAATTCCCTACCCTCCAGAATGAGTAAGTCCGCCCCCCCCCCCACTCTCATCTGACTGAACTTGGTCAATTACTTGTGTTTTGCCTTGGACAGGATTTTATATTTATCAAGGGTTAATCAAGTTCCTTACAGTGTACACAGTCATTTTTTGACTATAGATGTAAAGGATTTATATTCTTCTATTCCCCATTCAGTGGCTTTGGATTGGATTCCAGTCATGATGAGTTCTAAGGAAGCTCCAGCTGAGGAGATTCAATTGGTTAGTGAATTGCTAGACATTATTTTGTCTTGCAACTACGTGACATTTAACAAAAGCTATTTCCTTCAGAAGATAGGTGTACCCATGGGGTCTCCTTGTGGGGCTAGTGTGGCCAATTTAGTCATGGCCTTTTGGGAAAGGGAGAATGTATTGTTCAACCCCTTTATCCAAGACAAGGTGTTGATGTACACCCGTTTTCTGGATGATATCTTTATCATCCTCAAAGGGGATGAGGAAGTGGCCAATTCACTACTAGATTTTTTCAACTCTTCAACTGGGTTTCTTAAGTTCACTTTGTGTTTTGCCTTGGACAGGATTTCATATTTAGATGTAGACCTGATGAAAGACAAAGTTAACAGTCATTTCATAGCCAGAATACATCAGAAGGAAACTTATTCCAACAGTTACTTGCAGTTCAGCAGTTGTCACCCCTATTCGCAGAAGAGGTCCATTATTAAAGGTCAACTGGTTAGAGCTGCAAGGATGGTGACTAAGGATAGTGATTTCTTGGAAGAATGTAAATTCATGAGTAGTCTTTTTCTCAACAGAGGTTACCCAGTAGACCTTATTTCTGAACTTATGTTGGAGGTACGTAGTAAGAGAGAGGCAGGTTTCTACGTACCTATTCTCAATCAGATCAGTGTACCCCAGGGCAACTATAGACCCAGCTCAGTCAAAAGGGAACCCAATCCTTGTAGTTTCATTTTGACATATAGTATGGATGTGAAGGAAATTATTTCTATCATCCAGAAAAATTGGAATTTGGTTACACAGGATGGATCCACTCGGAAGGAACTAGAGGGATATCCGAGGATGATATTCAAAAGGGGCTACAATCTTAAAAAAATTCTCGAGAGGAAATCTAAGGTTTTAAACTTCAGAGTGGGCATGTATAAATGTAATATGTGCCGTTATTGTAAGAATATCACAGTGGGTTCCACATTTGAAGTTAGGGGTACCAAGTATGGGATACAGGGTAGATTTAATTGCACTAGTTCACAAGTTGTTTACTTGGCCAATTGTTCCCATTGCCTGGCTTTCTATGTCAAGAAAACAGATAGAAAACTCCAAGAGCATATGTATGAACATTTGTATGCTATAAGAAAGAGCAAGACGGAGAACGCTTTGGCTAAACATATTACAGAGAACCCACAACATGAATTTTCATTCCAAGTAATTGACCACATTCAGTCAGATGGGAGGGGGGGGGCAGACTCACTCATTCTGGAGGGTAGGGAATTAGTTTGGTAGCTAAGACTGGATGTTTGCCATTATCCAGGCATCAATGGCATGTCATCATTTATGTCTGTTGAAACTTAAAAGTTTAAAAAGATGATACAATCATCCTGCAAGTGTCCATTTAAATATTTGAAGTATAGGTATACAATAGTTTCAGCTGTATTTTTCTGACATACACATATACTGTAATTTTTGGATACAGGTTTATTAAATAAACAGAGGTATTATCCTTATAGGAAGTTTTAAGGTCATGTAGAAGTTAGGGGGATGGGTTATTATTAACTAACATGGTTCAGTTTGATACATTCGTAAATAAGAATATGTAGTATAGTATGCTATGTGTTATGTGCTTTAAACCTAGCAGTTTCATGCAGGAAATGTTTTGTGTCTGCACGTTTTATATTTTAATTCATTTTAATCAACTTCTCTGTCTAGGTTGATTTGGTGCATTCAGATTGTATATAGCGTATTTTATTGTATTGTTTTTGCATAGTTTTAATATAGCAATGTATTTTCTGTATTTTAGTACTTTTTTGTGACCATGTGAGAGGAAGTCTAAGGATATAACAGGGGGTCTGTTGTTCATGGTTCATGGTTCATGGATTAGTACTAAGCTAACTGCCCTTGCGAGCCATTTTAAGCCTAGCCAATTATCCCTTGTGAGACTCAAACCCTGCACCTTGTGTTTGTAAGGCAAACATCTTAACCATTAGGCCACCCTCCGTTGTATCCGTTCTGAAGAAGTTGGTTTCTTAAACTGACGAAAAGCTTGTGTTGAGCTTAATAATTGTTTCCATTATTGTCTCCAACATTTTGAGTGACTTGTTTTAGGCTTCCGGAGGGTTTCTGGAGAGATTCCATCTGTTTCTTTTTATATCAGTTTTTCTTTGGTCAATAGACTGAAGAAGTGATTTTAATAAACTTAAGAGATTTTATAGGGAGTAACAAACATTCTATGTATATATTTCCACATAAAAACTTTTGAGTATAAAGCTGAAGAAATTTGGCAAACTGATTTAAGTAACAAAGTTTTATTCTTACCATCTATTTAGTCACTCAATGCACTATCTAAAAAGTTCCAGAATTCTGCATCAACATTATTATTATTATTATTATTATTATTATTATTATTATTATTATTATTATTATTTATAATTAACTGATATAACGTGGACAAGCTTCCTTTGTAGGTCAATTTACCCCCACTGATAGCATTCATATATTCATAGAATGGGAAAACAGTGTTCTGTTCCTCTTCACTCATATTATCTACAAATTAATTTAATTTCTTACTGATGGATAATAGTAACTGTTCAACAGATTCATCCAACTTATAATCTTTCATTAAATACTCTAGTGCCTTAATGTTTGCTTTTTCAAAATAATCAGACCATATTAATCCATTCCTTTTTAGTGAATTCATTTTAGCATTATTCTGTGTTTTCTTAAATCTAGAAGTGTGTGCAATGGGAAAGCACAAAATTTCCATGATGATATTAATGAAGTTTTAAAAAAGATATTTCTTAAGTGGTTTAAGAATTGATTTCATATAGGTAGGGTCTAAAGACTGAAATAGATTTCCTTCTAAGGTAAATTGTATTAACTAAATTAAAGGATTGTTACATATTTCTAGTTTATCATATTTGATAATCTTATAAGAATTTAATAAAATCTGCTCCTGAATGTTTTCCATTGACTAGTGTAAGCTGAGTCTATCCAGAGTATAATAGAATTAAAATTTGCAACTATAGAATAAGATTCTACATCTGGTAAGCTAATGCCACTATATTTCATCATATATACTAGGGCTCTATAAAAAAATCTGAAATTTCCTTATATCCATTAAGATATTAATAGTTAGTACATTTCATCAGATAAAGGACAAGGAATAGTTTTAAATTAATTCACTTTATTAAGTAATTCTGTAGAGGCATAAATCCTATAAATTCTGGTTTGTGTTCCAAGCACATAAGAATAATGAATGAAGAACAATGATTAATCTTCTGTTTTTACTATTAAATCAACTAAAGTATTATTAATTATCCATCTGTTCAGTGCTTTAGCTGATGCCAGAATTTTAGCTTTCTTCTGTTCACTTGTATCTTGTATACTAGATATGTAATTAAAATCCACTGCTAGAATTAAATTATCCTTCCAATGCCTTTATAGCAAGTTTAAGTGATCTTTAGCTATTCTTGCACCTACTCCAGGGATCCAGTAAAATGACCTAGTGTATAGAGTTTGCCATTACATTTAATTACTACAACTGTATATGTTACTTTGGGATCATTAATAGATTCCATGACCTTAGGGATTACAGTAGATTTTTTTCAAAGTATAGCTGTTCCTCTCCTCTGTTTGTTAAAAGAAGCAGGCAATAGCATTTCATAACCTAAGTTATTTAAATATTGTATATATTTATCTATCAAGTGAGTCTCTTGCAAGCATATAATGTCGCCTCTATTTAATTTTAGGTATCTCATTAATGATTTTCTTTTGTTGCCATTATTTAATCCATTTACATTAATAGACAATATATTAACACTATCTATATTGTGTATTTAAAAAGATTTATTTTAAAAGATAACATGACACATTTATCCAGAGTACTAATGAATTGTGTACTGTAATGCATTCCTCCAACACTATTTTACATTCCACATTTTTTGAATTCTTCCTTTTTAGAAACTAAACTACTAAAACTCATAAATATCAAAAACAAAAACAAGTCTACAACTGTAACTGTATATATTACTAATAAAACATAACCTACCATGGATACCAAAGTTCCTAGTTTGCTTATTGAATAGACAGGCTACTATATTATCTCTCTACATACCGATACCTAAAAATTCATCAAAAAGCTAGCCAAAAGCTACGGTAACTTACAAATAATTAATATAATATTATATATAAATTAAAAACAAGAGACTACTAATTTAGTTATATATTTTGCCATTTAAAACTATCACCCCGTAACTACATAAAAGTTTAATAATCCTCTTCAATTAATCACAAATATTAAATAATCCAAGAAATATTGTACTATATACCTATTTGTGTAATAGTAGTACAAATTATCCACTAAATATTCCTAAATTATTCACTCATTCAACGTTCTTCTTCTTCTTCTTTCAGCTTTTCCCAGTTAGGGGTCACCACAGCAGATCACCTGTCCGCTCATGATTGGCAGTGGAGTTTTTATGGTGTTGAGTTGCCAGCCCGGCGCCCGACCTTCCACAGAAGGCAAACACACACACTCACACCTAAGGCCAATTTAGAGTGTCCAATCCACCTACAGCATGTCTTTGGGATGTGGGAGGAAACCGGAGCACCTGGAGGAAACACACGCGACCACAGGGAGGACATGCAGACTCCGCACAGAAGGCACCCCAGCCGAGGATCGAACCGGAGAACCTCTTGCTGTGAGGCAGCAACGCTAACCATTCCACCACTGTGGCCGCCCCCACAATTTAACATAGTGGGACCTTAAGACATAAAGATATTTGTAAACAGATCTATGACTGTTGCATGAAATAATGTTTCCTCAAAGCACAATTTTGCAAAAGTGAATTTTTACCAAAAATGCACTTTTGCGAAAGACAAATAAAAATAAAAAATAAAAAACTAGAAAACCCCCCCAATAATCACATTTATACAGGGCCCCCTGCACCCCCCAACACCCCCCTTACTTTTATATTCTCAATCCAAGATTGCACTATAGTGGGGAAAAAGGAATATTCCCTTATCCCCACTGTACTGTGATCTAAGCAACAGCCCCTATTGCTTAGTTGCTTTTTTTTATGCGCTTTTTTATTTCTCTTTCATGAAAGTGCATTTTCGATAAAAATGTGATTTCATGCAACAGTCCTAGATCCTTGTAGACATACAGGTGATGGGTTATCTTATCATACTGAACTATTATACAAAAGAAAAAAAATCAGTCCACATATATATTCACAATGCTAAAAGATATACTCATATACCCTGGGATTCAATAACATGAAATCTCTGTGCAGGAACAGTCTAGCTGTTCCTCCACGGAATATGGCCGCCAAGCAATCCATTAAACTATTGTTTTGACGTGCGCAAACTTGTCTACACTATTTCTGCATGGACACCACTGCATAATGCCAATTAACTCATTTGCTGGTGAAAAAACATGCAAACGAGGTGAATTAGTGATTCAGCAAGCAAGCAGGCATCCGTGCAAGAATAGTGTTAGTTGCAGAAATGTATTCGGCTACTAGCTGAATACATTTCTGCAAAAATTAAAGCGGAGGCATGACAGCTCAAATAAAAGCATATATTATGATCTTTAGGCATGCCAATGGCCAAATATATGGCCACTGGCATGGAAAAGTGATTAATTTTTTCTAAAAATAAAACTTTTTTTTGGCCGATCTCGGCTGTTTACGCATAGGGCAGATTGTGCTGAAAACAGAAAAAAAATGTGAAAACACAATTTTAAAGGAAATCTGAATTTTGCCATTATACTCTATGGTATGCAGAATCAAAACAATACCAGGGAACAGTGGTTGTTAAAGGGAAAGGCTCTAGGGTAGTGCAGTAACTACAGACTAAGGCAGTGGGGTATGCAAATGAAGGGAAATTTACTGAATCACAAAAATATTCTAAGTGCCAAACTGCACCTAACCATGCAGGTGCTATAACGTGATCATGTAAGCAGGAGGAGCAGCAGACATGAAAAGGTGGTGTGTCATGCTTGGTGTAAGCACATTGGAGTTCCATGGCTCCCAAATAAGCTTATCTAAACACAGCTAAGCAAGGGTGTGTGTCTCAGGCTGTATTGACTTATTCCATGAAGTGAAGAGCATGTTCGCATCCAGGGAAGGCCATTTCTGAGTGTTTACATTAGCTCAATGGGTTTACATGGTGTGCACTGGACTAAAAAAAAGCTCAGAAATAGCAGGACTGTTTACATTTGGGCACTGGGTTGGCATGGCATACCTCAGGGCTTAAAAGGGGAGGAAATGGGAAGGGAAAACAGGTAAAAAAAGTAAAATAGTAGAATAAAAGCAATCAAGTACAAATTACTTAGCTAGCAGGTGGAATGCATCATAGTCAGCTAATCATACAGGCAGAATCTGCAGCGTAACAGTATAAACTATGGAAACACCTTATGGTCTGGTTTTTCCCACAAACTCTGTACCATTAGTGTACACATGTGGGGAATTTTAACTGGAAAATGTTAGGGGCTGCCTTTGCTTTGATCCAACAGTATATGCTAGAGACTGAGGGTGGTGAGGAAGATAATGCTGACAACTGTCACAAACCCAGGAGGAGGAGAAGAGTGTTCAGACCCAAGGTAACTTACCAGGGGCTACATGATCTGGAGATAGTAGAGTGCTACATGGTGGGCAGAGACATACTGCAGCAAATTATTAAGCTGTGCCAGCCTCAACTAAGACCCAGAGCCAATAGAGGAGAATCCATCCCAGTGGATACCAAGGTATGTGTAGCCTTAAGAATACTAGCTACAGGTACTTTCCAAAGACCTACTGGGAACATCATGGGGGTCTCACAGGCATCTGCATCCAGGGTACTCCACCAGTTCCTGGATGCCATGCCACCACATGCCAGTGAGCACATTTACTTCCCCAACACCTGTGAGGAGAGGGCCAGCAATATGCATCTCTTCCACCATGTAGCAGAATACCTGGAGGTATTGGGTGCAATCGACTGCACGCACATCCACGTCAAAGTACCAACCGGAGAACAGGGTAGGGTCTACATAAACTGCAAGGGCTTCCCCTCCATCAACTGCCACATCATGTGCAATGCCCAGGGCATTATCAGGATATGTGTGTGCTGGCAGCCCTGGAAGCTATCACAACTCCCACATCTGGCATTTGTCACAGCTGTACCAGGCATTTGCCAGTGGGCGCATCCCATATGGCCATCTGGTGGGGAATGCTGGCTATGCACTGGAGCTGTGGATGATGACACCCATCAAAAATGCATACACACCCACACAAAAACACCATAATGAGGCACACGCACAAACCAGGATCATTATAGAGTGTGTTTGGGATGCTCAAGTCATGGTTCCACTGCCTTGACATATCTGGTGGAGCCTTGCAGTACTCTCCAGCCACATGTGCACACATGTTCATAGTATATGCCATGCTACACAATATGATCCTGTGAAAACAGTTGCAGCAAGAACAGCACACGGAAAGACCACATAGCCCACCACCATTGCCCAGGTCCCCTCAGGCACAGAAGGACTCAGAGGAGGAGGCCCCTGAGCCTGCTCCTGTAGGCAGATAGAGGCATGCCAGTATGCTCAGGCCTTGGCAAAGAGGCAATGCATAGCACATGCAGTGACACTGTAGGGTCCCCAGGGACTGACACCTTTCTCTGACTCACACACACACAGTAAAGTGGATGACACACACATCACATTACCTGTAACTTACCATGTATAGGCAGTGTACTGTGTGCATCCAACATAGGCAGTCCACAAGCACGATCCTTACAATTGCCACAGGCACAAGGTAAGTCAGCCTTCTTAACA
>NC_056730.1:637233436-637285936 GCF_019279795.1 Protopterus annectens | reverse complement strand
GTCTGCAGGGCCACAGCCTGCAGACACACAGACACCTGGAACACAAACAGAATACAGCATGTCAGACTACATTCAGTCAGTGGTACTAACAGCAATAATGCATCATGATTAATACGGTATATACACCTTTATGTGTACCAATAACAAATGCAAGCAGACAGCACCTTACACAGTATTACATAGCTACACTGTACTATAATCACCCTGCGCATCAGACTCATATTAGCATGTCCCTGCATCGATGGTATGGATGACAGGGATGTGGCACAGGTATCATATGCACAGGATGTGGGGTGGGTTTTCCAGAGGCCTAGGCTGGGCCATACGGTTGACATCATGTGTGTGTGTGTATTTGGAGAGGTATCCTATAGATGTGTAAAGGTGCTGTATGTGTCTGTATGTGACCTGCCTGTGACACAAATATGTGTGTGTATGTATGCACACAGTGATGCCATGTGGTTGCCCTACACAGGGGTATGTTGGAAAGCTGTGGACTGCACATGGCAGGGTGTCCAGTTCACCATCTCTGGCCACAGACATGGGAACTGGTCCTGCCAGGGGTCTCACTGGCACCACCAGGCCCAAGGTCAGATGCAGTACTGCTTCCTGATGGTGACTGCTGGATCCATGTCCCTAACGGAACTGGCCAGGGCCACATGCCCATGACCTACTTCATTGTGATGTGGGCAGCATCCCCCCTTGGGTAGTGCTGGTGTCACTGCCATTATGGGAGTGTGAGGGTCAAAGGCCCCTTAGACTCTCAGCTGATGTTGGTGCTGACCTACATCCACGTGGCTGACTTCAATCTCCCACCACACGCTCTAGCACAGACATTGCTAGAGGATTGCCAAGGTCTCACACCACCATCTATTCATGACCTCAGTGTTTTGGCATGTGGCCTCACCAAGGTCATGTATGTTGCCATGTAAATAAGGAAGAGTTGCATCCAGCACCATCAGTACTTGTCTGGTATTGCATTCACTACATGCCTGTGCATCCATGCCAGCCTGAAACATGCATCCAATGACACCTGTTGTGGCACTTGCAACAGCAGCTTGACAAGCAGCAGTCCTCCTGCAAGCACCCCAGTCCATCCACCTGTGTGGGACCTCACCTGCACTCTGTCTATGGCCAGTGTGTACACTCACACCTGCCATAGTCACCACACTAGCCTGTTCCATACCACCACCTCCCAACTGTCCATCATCTGTTGCTGCTGGGGGATAGGGCATGTGTGGGCATTGGAACTGTGTGGATGATTGTGGGATGCCAACTGATGGCACAGATTCAGCCCCTGACAACCCCACCTATGCCTATGACCAGCATCATTGTCAGGGTCTGCAGATACACTGACATCAGATTCTGAGTAGGAGGAATCACAACCACCATAACCACCTGTGGAGGGAAGACAACATATATATAAATTAATACCTGCACTATAACATTTGCTGCTACACACATGCACACACATGCACATGCATGCACACACATACAGGTGAGGTGTCAGACAGGCATTACAAAGACCTCACAATAGCCAACTGGTGACATTCCCAACACAGTCAGACCACTACATACACACCTTGGACAGGCCCTCAACATCATGCAGTGCAGCCCTTTCCACTTAATGTTACTACTTATATACAGCTCTGTGATATGTGAATAGTGTTAGGCAATGGGCCTTCAAGTAGCACAAACTGGACCCATGTACACATAATTGCTGTTAACCTGTATAGCACAGTGGCAACTCCTGCAGAAAATTCCTCTCAACTGTGCAGAGTGTCGCTGAATGTCTACATATGCGCCTCATATTTCTGGTCTGTTCGTCATAAATCCTATGTTTGTCTGACACATTACTGGGATGATATGAGGACTTTTATCACTAATTAATGACAGATTTTGAGTTTCACACTTCAAAACCTGCAGTACATTTATGTTACAACAGAACCGGTTACACTAACAACCTTCTAAGCTTACAGTAGATATTATAAATGTAGACACCCCTGTTAACATGCCAGCTTTGTCTGATATATAACATGACACCACAAAAATCATGTGATACCATTTCCCACCTTTAATGTGACCTATAACCTGTGCAATCCAATTGAAGAACAAACACATTGGTTAGGGGTAACATGTAGAAGTTGAAATACATACAATAGGCTGGTTGTATGACTGTGCACACCCTTAAACTAATACTTTGTTAAAGCACCTTTTGATTTCATAACAGCAGTCAATCCTCTTTGGAAGGTGTGTATCAGCATGGCATATCTCGACTTAGCAGTATTTTACAGTCTCCCTTGCAGAAGCCCTCCAACTCTGTCAGACTGCGAGGGCATCTCTTCTGCACATGCCTCTTCAGGGCACCCTACAGATTTTCTGTTGGATGTAGGTGTGGACTGTGGCTGGGCCATTCCAAAATGTTCCAGTGAAGACATTCTTTTTTTGGATTTTGATGTATGATATGGGTCATTATCATGTGGAAAGGTGTAATTCCTCTCCATCCACAGCTTTCTAGCAGACACATGAAGATTGTGGGCCAAAACGGACTGGTATTTTGAACTGTTTCTAATCCCTTCCATCTTGGCTAAAGGCCCACTTCCAGCTTTTGAACAGCAACCCCAAAGCAGGACACTGCCATCACCATGCTTCACCATGGGGATGGTGTTCTTTTGGTGATGCACAGTGTTGTTATTGTGCCAAACAAACCTTTGGTATTGTGGCCAAAAAGTGCAACCTTGATGTCATTACACCATAACAATTTCCCCACATGCTTTTGGGAGACCTGATGTATTTTTCTTGAGAAATCCACCAGACCTGGATGTTGTTCTGTGTGAGAAAAGGATTCCATTTTCCAACCCTACCCCATAGACCAGACATGGAGAATACTGGAGATTGTTGTCACATGTAGTACATAACCGGTACTTGCCAGAGATTCCTGCAACTCCTGTAGTGTTGCTGTAGGTCTCCTAACAGCCTTACTGACCAGTTTGGGTCTTGTCTTTTCCACACATTTGGGGGGATGTCCAGTTCTTTACAATGTCACTGTTGCCTCATATTTTCACCGCCATTTGATGACTGTCTTCACTGTGTCCCATGGTATATGTAATGCTGTGGAAATATGCGTGTACTCTTATCTGGGCTGATACCTTTCACAAATGAGATCCCTTTGCTGCTTCATAAGCTGTATGCAAACTGTGGCTGTTGCTGTCACAGGCAACTGAGTAAATATTAGGATAATCCTGATAGGATAGCTGACCATTATTTGTTGTTAATCAAAGAGTCTCTGTAATTGATGGCAGGTGTGTACCCAAGAAGATGTAATGTTGTAATTATATCGTAAGCTGCTTCAGCACAGTATTAGCTTCAGCCTGTGCACATGTATGCATCCAGCTTCCTGTATGTTTTTTATGTATCATAATGGTTCCCCTAACAGATTTGTTTGTTTTACAATTGAATTATACAGGTTGTAGGTCACATGAAAGGTTAGAAGGGTTCACAAATGATTTATTGTGCTCTCATTTTTGTATATCACAAATACCTGGCATTCTAACAGGTGTGTGTACACCATTTATATGCACTGTATAACACTAATTTATAAAATATGTCCCTAGTTTTGGGGTTTTGTCTCCCTATTTTGTCAGTCTTTGTCCAGATTTCTTGCAATGACAGGTTGTGAGGTATGCTATAGATTTGTGACATATCCTGCAAATAGGCCCCTGTGATGACCACTGTGATGCAATGCAGTTAATCCCACCACAAGTGAACATGCAGATATTGCATAATGGCTGAGAGCAACAGTTGTGTGCATGGACACATGCATGACATTAATATGCCGGGGTACTGGTGAGCCATAACAGGAAAATCCCATACTCACTGGCTTCAGGCTGCTGTCCCACATCCAGACCAGAGGTACCTATGTAATTGTGGGGGAGTGGCATTGTCAGCAGACTCATATTTGGCATTGGCACAAGATGAATGATACTTTTCTGCACAGATACAGTACAAGCTCTGATAGTTCACAATTTGCTGTCCTTCATCATAGCTGTGCACTTGTGTGCATTACTAAACCACATCCACAAATGCAGTTTGAACTGAAATATGCATCCAAATACTCTATAGACGACAGTATGACTGCTACATGATTAAATTGATGGGCACTGTGGCCTTACCTGGATGCTCCTCACCTATTGCCTGGGTGCCACCCACCTCCATGACTTGTGTTTCTTGTGTTGGCTGTTGTGTGGGGGCTGCCCCAAGGTTGGCAAGGAATGCCTCTTTTGCTGTAAGTGGGGTCTGTGTGGCTGGACCCCCACCTGTAGCAGTACGGTCCCTGGCCATGGCAACAGACCTTTGCTGGGCACAATGTATCAGGTCAGTTGCCTGATGCCTGACCTGATCATATATGCAGCCTTTGTGACCCAAGGTGTTAACTCTTTGGACAAGATCACCCCACAGGGCAGTCTACTCCCACAGATTTTGTCGGCTATGGCCGAACAGCACCCCATGGTGCTGGATTATGGCACTGGTGATAGCTGCATTCTCATCTGCAGTATATGCTGGCTGATGCTGCATGCCACCTGGAAGACATAAACAGAGAAACACATCAGAGGACCACAGACATTGCCTAGAGCTATTTACAGAGCCAGCACATCAATATTGCCTATCATTAGCCACCATTTATAACCACATCATACCCCTGTCATCTGTCAGGACAGTATGAACCTGCATTGCACTCCTGGTCCTGATATGTTATGTTCCCTCCAATGAGGGCCAGTACATTGCATAAACCACCATTCATCATTCATGTTTGCGTAGAGGGATGACAGTGGCTGTCTTCCTTGCAGATGGGATGTCAATGGTGCTCAGGCTTTGCTCGCATACAATGTGTAATGGAGCTGGAAGCATATGCCTAAGTTCATGTAGGATGCAGACAGGAATGTTATCAGGTCCCATGGAGACTTGCTTTTGTTGACTTTGATTAGGCAGTATGCACCTGCTGCCTGATGATGAGTGAAGGGGTGTGGGTGCTGTGCATATCCACCTATACTGATAGTGAGCCAAAGGGGTGATGTTTGCTCTAAATCTGTCTGCAGCAAGTTGGCTATAGCTATGGTGTATGTGTATGTGGTGTGATTGACCACCATTACAGGATGGGTTGGGTTGTTGCCAATGAGATTGCAGACATATGTGAAGACGACCTTGTGATTGTCCTTGGTGGATGTGTCCAGTTTGTACTCATAGTTAGCCTTACATTAATCTACCTGTGACCTTATATGCTTGTTCAGACAAAGGTTGACTTGCTGCCAAGTTGATGCCTGCTCCTACTTTGCCTTGTACAGCCAATATAGTGACCAATCATGTGGTTTGTGTATTGCTTGCTGTCCAGCAAAGGGGATTATTATACCTTGATGCAGACAGGTTTTGCTACTTACGTATTATCGCAACCAGATTTTCACGGTAGTGGTAGTTGCTTCCTGACATTAAAATCTGTCCGTTGATGTTGTAATCAACTCATGCAATCTGTTTTCTTTCACACTTATGGTTGTTTTATTGCAGGGTTGCAGGTAAAAATTAAAACCTAAGTTTGGCTGTTTATGTATGCACTTCCCGGACAGCATGTCATGTGAAACCTATTTTGCCCATGCAAAGCACTGTTTTGAAGCACTCCTGACTACAATCTGTGACAACTTTCCCCCCGCATAAAAAAAAAAAAAAAAGAAGACAAAACCAGGAAATGAACAATCCACATATTTTCGTCCCTAATACCTTCCAGAAACATTGAAGTACTATCTGAGTTTGTCTGAGGATACCACCATCAACAACACAAAAATGACCCACTGCTGACAAGTTCTCCAGTCAGAGACAACCCCCAGAATCACCTGCCAACATCATCCACCAACACTTTTGAAAGCCATTCCATACTGCAACTTGCTGTTACCAAAACTTTCCAGTCTGTGTGCAAAGTGTTAGAAACAAAGACATTACCTAAAGCATTCCCATATGTGGTGTGGGTGCTTTTCTTGGCAGCATTCCTTCCATATAGTCACAGTATTCCTTTCGTCAGTAACACAGCAGCCATGAGAAATGAAGCGTGCATGTGTAGTGCACAAAAACAAGAAGAAGAATCTCACATTTATTTCTCTTCCAAAATATATTCCAAACTTGTTTTTCCTTAGTAAAGAAGTGAAGTTACACCTTACAGTGTTTCCCGCATTCCATTTCATTGCAGCATGCAAGTTTTGCTACCATGAAAATCTGGTTGTGATAATACGTAAGTACCCAGGTTTTACAAATAATATATTGCTGAGTCCATACAGCTGTGTAGGTGGTCATATAGCTGTTTGTAGTATGCATGGACACAAGGTCAGAACACAGTTGGAAACCTCTCCAATTTCAACCTGATAATCATACTTTTTCTAGTACTCATGTCTGTGTCAGGGCAATGCAAGAACAAGTAGCTGTAGAAATCTAACTCTGTTGGATGCACAGAAACTAAGATTACACGTGTACAATATGTACAGCTTATTTACCTGACGTTTTGCATCCCGTGTCTGTTGTTATGAGGCAGCCAGGTATACCTACTCATACATACATGTGCACAGGTAATACCTGATATACATTTCTGTTCTATGTCAATATGGCACACTGTATTTACAGTCTTTCTGCTCATTCCTTCCTATCAACCTGTTAGAGCAGGACATCTGGAGGATGCCACACATATCTGGGGGCGATGGGTCTAAATTAGTGACACCTTCTTAAGACTGCTGTAACACACATAAGTCATTTGATAGCACAGTAGCCTTTGCATTCACAGACATACCCTGGAGGATGTCTGACACTCATATGGCTAGAAGAGAGGGGAAAGGCTAGGAGTATGTTAGTGAGGGTAAGAGCTTTTAATGTTGGTTGTATGACTGGTATGGTGACAGAGCTAGCTGATATAATGGACAAAAAGAAGGTTGATATATTGTGTATGTAAGAGACCATATGGAAGGGTGGTAAAGCTAGGTGTATCAGAGGTGGATCCAAATTGTTATATCGTGGTGTGGATAGGAGGATAAATGGTGTAGGGCTTATCTTGAAGGAACAGTATGCCAAGAGTGTTTTGGAGGTGAAAAGAGTGTCAGTCAGAGTGATGTTTATGAATCTGGAAATTGATGGTTTAGTGATGAATGTTGTTAGTGCATATGCTCCTCAAGTTGGGTGTGTGATGGATGAGAAAGAAAAGTTTTGGAGTGAGTTGGATGAAGTGGTGATGACTGTACCCAAGGGTGAAAGAGTGGTGATTGGAGCAGATTTCAATGAGCATGTTAGTGAAGGAAACAGAGGGGATGCAGAAGTGATGGATATGTATGGTGTTAAGCAAAGAAATGCAGAAGGTGAGATGGTAATGGACTTTGCAAAAAGGATGAACATGGCTGTGGTGAATATGTATTTTAACAAGACAGAGGAGCATAGGGTGACATACAAGAGTGGAGGAAGATGCAAACAGGTGGATTATATCCTATGCAGGAGGGCCGGTTTTAAGGAGATTGGAGACTGTAAAGTGGTGACAGGGGAAAGTGTAGTTTGGCATAGAATGTTGGTCTGTAGGATTACATTGATGATCAAGAAGAAGAGGAGGAGGAGTCTGAGGGCAGCACCAAGGATCAAATGGTGGAAACTGAAAAAGGGTGATTATGAGGCTGAGTTCATGGAAGAGCTAAGACAGGCTCTGTGTGACAGTGAAGAGTTACTGAAATTGTGGGTAACTACAGCAGAGCTAGTAAGGGAGATGACTAGAAAGGTGCTTGGTGTGATATTTTATCAGAGGAAGGAGGACAAGGAGACCTGGTGGTGGAATGAGGAAGTACAAGAGAGTATACAGAGAAAGAGGTTGGCAAAGAAGAAGTGGGATTGTCAGAGAGATGAAGAAAGTAGACAGGAATATAAGGAGATGAGGTGCATGGCAAATAGAGAGGTGGTGATGCCTAAGGATGAGGCTTATGAAGGGTTGTATGAAAGGTTGGATACTAAGGATGGAGAAAAGGACCTGTACTGATTGGCTAAACAGATGGACTGAGCTAGGAAGGATGTGCAGCAGATAAGGGTGATAAAGGATAATGAAGGAAACATACTCACAAGCGAGGAGAGTGTGCTGAGTGGAAAGAGCACTTTGAGGGGTTGATGAATGAAGAGAATGAGAGAGAGAAAGGTTTGAATGATTTGGGTATGGAGAATCAGGAAGTGCAACAGATTAGCAAGGAGGACGTAAGGCTAGGTATGAAGAGAATAAAGAATGAAAAGGCTGTTGGTCCAGATGACATACCTGTGGAAGCATGGAGGTGTTTAGGAGAAATGGCAGTGGAGTTTTTAACCAGATTGTTTAATGAAATCTTGGAAAGTGAGCGGATGCATGAGGAGCGGAGAAAAAGTGTTTGGGTACCAATTATAAGAATACAGGTGATGTGCAGAGCTGTAGTAACTACAGAGGTATAACATTGATCAGTCACAGCATGAAGCTATGGAAAAGAGTAATGGAAGCTAGGTTAAGAAGGGAGTTGATAATTAGTGATCAGCAGTATGGTTTCTTGCCAGGAAAGAGCAACACAGATGCAATGTTTGCTCTGAGAGTGTTGATGGAGAAGTAAAGACAAGGTAAGAAGGAGTTGCATTGTGTCTTTGTGGACTTAGCGAAAGCATATAACAAGGTGCCTAGAGAGGAGTTGTGTTATTGTATGAGGAAGTCAGGAGTGGCAGAGAAATATGTATGAGTGCTACAGGATATGTACAAAGATAGTGTGACAGCAGTGAGTAAGGTGGAGGTGGGTTACATCAGGGGTCAGCTCTGATCCCTTTCTTATTTGCAGTGGTGATGGACAGGTTGACAGACAAAATCAGACAGGAGTCCCCGTTGACTGTGATGTTTGCAGATGACATTGGAATCTATAGTGAGAGTAGGGAACAGGTGGAGGAGACCCTGGAGAGGTGAAGATATGCCCTAGAGAGGGGAGGAATAATGGTCAGCCGGACTAAGACAGAATATGTATGTGTGAATGGGAGGGGGATAGAGGAATGGTGAGGATGCAGGGAGTAGAGTTTGCAAAGGTGAGTGAGTTTCAATACTTGGGATCAACAGTTCATCCTTCTTTAGCTCTCTTTGAACATGTTTGTGAAATAGATTTAAGACACATGTTCAATGATAATGCCTTGAGTAGGTCAACTCGGGTGTTTAACACCTCTAAAGAACAACTTGAATTACTTACTAACCTTCGGCATGTACCGGTACGATTAATGAAACCGGATAAAGGGGGTGGGTTGGTAATACTTGAAAACGATGTTTATAATGAAAAAATGTCCCTGGTTCTGGACTCACCAGCATATTCTGAAGCCTCCATTAATGAAATACATACTGCACATAACAGGATGAGAGGTTATTTTCGAGACCTATATCTCGAAAATAAGATAGACTTGGACACCTATAATTACATAGACATTACATTACCGAAGATCCCAGTTATGTTCGGCATACCCAAGGTCCATAAAGACTTGTCAAATCCACCCATGAGGGCCTTAATTGATGGAAGGTCCTCTATGACATACCCAAGTGCCAAACTTGTTGACAAACTTTTGTCCAAATACGTCCAGTGCCTACCTGGTGTATGTAAGGATTCATGGTCATTCTTAGAACGTATCAATAGTCTACCCTTCAACAGTGATGACAACTTCCTCACTGTTGATGTGGTGGACTTATATACTTCAATACCCCACCAGGAGGCACTTGAGTGGACTGCATTGTTGCTTCAAGAACTAGGTGCCCCAAGATTGGAGATCGAATTAGTCACAGAACTATTGGACATAGTCCTGTCGTCTAACTATTTCATTTTTAACAGGAAATACTTTCTCCAGAAACAAGGGGTTGCCATGGGGTCCCCTTGTGGGGCTTCCGTGGCAAACTTCTTTATGGGATACTGGGAGAAGCATTTGCTTTTTGCGTCCACCACCTTAATGGCGCCGGTACAATTCTACACGAGGTACCTGGATGATGTATTCTTGATTTTCAGGGGCGACCTCCCTGAAGCTGACGCCTTCATTACTTCCATTAATTCCACTACTGAATTCTTAAAATTCACGTATAAATTTTCTAGTTTTGAAATTGATTACCTGGATATTAAATTGACCAAAGATGTCGAGACCCACTCTTACACCTCAAATATTTACAGAAAGCCCACGTACTGCAACTCTTTCTTGCATTTCTCGAGTCACCATCCCTTCAAACAGAAAAAAGCCATAATCAAGGGCCAATTAGTGAGGGCGGCAAAGATGTGCAGTACCCTTGAAGCCTTTCAAAAAGAATGTGACGTGTTGCTTGAGATGTTTTCCAACAGAGGTTACCCTGTTCACCTTATCCGTGAACTTACTTCGGAAGTTTATACAAAGAGATTAAATGGTTTCTTTAAAGCCATTTTGAGTAGGAACAATGATGTTATGTCCCTTACTCCACCTTTGAACAACCCAAATGATTCCACCAATATAAACTCAACACTGGTCGAAACACCACCTTATTTAACCTCTTTTGATCCATCTTCTAGTTATATTATGACCTTCAGCCTAGACGCGAAGGCAATTATGACTATTATACGCAAGAATTGGGATTTTATTTCAAGTAATTCCTCACTTCTTGATAAACTTGGCTCACATCCTAGATTTGTGTTTAAAAGAAATAACAATCTAAAAGAGTTATTACAAAGGTCTTCTCCTAAAACACCTTTTAATAGGAAAGTGGGCATGTTTCCATGTGGCTTCTGTAATAGATGTCACAAAGTCAGATCAGGACAGACGTTCAACATACATAACAAAAAATACACTATTAGATCCCCATTAAACTGTGAAAGTAAATCTATTGTCTATGTGGCCTTCTGCGATTGCTGCCCGTCTTTCTACATCGGTAAAACCAATCGTAGACTTCGTGACCGCATGTACGAACACCTATATGCGATCAAGAATAAAAACGACAGCAACGCATTGGCTAGGCACATAATTAACCAACCGGGCCACAGTTTCTCTTTTATGGCAATAGATCAAATACAGGGTAACATTAGGGGGGGTCCTATTCCACTGTTCCTTGAACTTTGTGAACTTGAGTGGCAACTCAGAACAGATGCATTCAATCATCCAGCATTAAATGATAATTGTAATATCTCCTCAGTTTTAAAACTGAGAAGTTATCTAAGATAATAAATTTTATTGCTGTAATGTTTCCATTTAAGGTGCTTATTTATCAACTTTTGACTCATATTGTATACTCCTTTTATGAATTTCCAGTTTGTAAAATAATCCTTGCATATGCTTTAGTAGATATTTACATAGTCTCTAGTTGTTCTACACTGTATTAGATCATTACTTTATTGCTTTCTTAGAGTATTTATCTTCCTAAGAATAGGAGTTTTTTTACTCTTTACAAATATACATATATATATACTTTTTACAGTACTTTCTTAGGGTATATATACATATGCTTTTCTAATTTATATTTATAGGATTTTAAAATGTTGTTTTTAACCATTTTACTGATGTGTTTAAACTGTGGCATAAAATTGTTTTGATTTTTAATGTATTCATATTAGTTCCATTGGTTTTGACATCACTTCCTCTTCCAATTGATTTAAAAACTGACTTAGAGCGAATAGTAGTTGTTTTTTACTCTGAAGAAGCTGTGTCAGTGCACATGGCGAAAACGCTATATTAATAAATTTTTTGCGTTAAGTTACTTGCTTCGCTATTCATTGGATTTGAACTTCAAACTTCATCTCACCACTTGCTGGAGCAAGGAGTCCGAGCCTTTTTGTTTGCTGTTTAATGTTAGTGAAGGAAACAGAGGGGATGCAGAAGTGATGGATATGTATGGTGTTAAGCAAAGAAATGCAGAAGGTGAGATGGTAATGGACTTTGCAAAAAGGATGAACATGGCTGTGGTGAATATGTATTTTAACAAGACAGAGGAGCACAGGGTGACATACAAGAGTGGAGGAAGATGCAAACAGGTGGATTATATCCTATGCAGGAGGGCCGGTTTTAAGGAGATTGGAGACTGTAAAGTGGTGACAGGGGAAAGTGTAGTTTGGCATAGAATGTTGGTCTGTAGGATTACATTGATGATCAAGAAGAAGAGGAGGAGGAGTCTGAGGGCAGCACCAAGGATCAAATGGTGGAAACTGAAAAAGGGTGATTATGAGGCTGAGTTCATGGAAGAGCTAAGACAGGCTCTGTGTGACAGTGAAGAGTTGCTGAAATTGTGGGTAACTACAGCAGAGCTAGTAAGGAGATGACTAGAAAGGTGCTTGGTGTGATATTTTATCAGAGGAAGGAGGACAAGGAGACCTGGTGGTGGAATGAGGAAGTACAAGAGAGTATACAGAGAAAGAGGTTGGCAAAGAAGAAGTGGGATTGTCAGAGAGATGAAGAAAGTAGACAGGAATATAAGGAGATGAGGTGCATGGCAAATAGAGAGGTGGTGATGCCTAAGGATGAGGCTTATGAAGGGTTGTATGAAAGGTTGGATACTAAGGATGGAGAAAAGGACCTGTACTGATTGGCTAGACAGATGGACTGAGCTAGGAAGGATGTGCAGCAGATAAGGGTGATAAAGGATAATGAAGGAAAGATACTCACAAGCGAGGAGAGTGTGCTGAGTGGAAAGAGTACTTTGAGGGGTTGATGAATGAAGAGAATGAGAGAGAGAAAGGTTTGAATGATTTGGGTATGGAGAATCAGGAAGTGCAACAGATTAGCAAGGAGGACGTAAGGCTAGGTATGAAGAGGATAAAGAATGAAAAGGCTGTTGGTCCAGATGACATACCTGTGGAAGCATGGAGGTGTTTAGGAGAAATGGCAGTGGAGTTTTTAACCAGATTGTTTAATGAAATCTTGGAAAGTGAGAGGATGCATGAGGAGCAGAGAAAAAGTGTTTGGGTACCAATTATAAGAATACGGGTGATGTGCAGAGCTGTAGTAACTACAGAGGTATAACATTGATCAGTCACAGCATGAAGCTATGGAAAAGAGTAATGGAAGCTAGGTTAAGAAGGGAGTTGATAATTAGTGATCAGCAGTATGGTTTCTTGCCAGGAAAGAGCAACACAGATGCAATGTTTGCTCTGAGAGTGTTGATGGAGAAGTAAAGACAAGGTAAGAAGGAGTTGCATTGTGTCTTTGTGGACTTAGCGAAAGCATATAACAAGGTGCCTAGAGAGGAGTTGTGTTATTGTATGAGGAAGTCAGGAGTGGCAGAGAAATATGTATGAGTGCTACAGGATATGTACAAAGATAGTGTGACAGCAGTGAGTAAGGTGGAGGTGGGTTACATCAGGGGTCAGCTCTGATCCCTTTCTTATTTGCAGTGGTGATGGACAGGTTGACAGACAAAATCAGACAGGAGTCCCCGTTGACTGTGATGTTTGCAGATGACATTGGAATCTATAGTGAGAGTAGGGAACAGGTGGAGGAGACCCTGGAGAGGTGGAGATATGCCCTAGAGAGGGGAGGAATAATGGTCAGCCGGACTAAGACAGAATATATATGTGTGAATGGGAGGGGGATAGAGGAATGGTGAGGATGCAGGGAGTAGAGTTTGCAAAGGTGAGTGAGTTTCAATACTTGGGATCAACAGTTCAGAGTAATTACTAGTGTGGGGGAGAGGTGTAGAAGAGAGTGCAGGCAGGATTTGGAGGGTGGAGAAGAGTGCCAGGAGTGATTTGTGACAGTCAAGTACCATTAAGAGTTAAAGGGAAGGTCTACAAGAGGGTAGTGAGACCAGTTATGTTATATGGGTAGAAAATAATGGCATTGAGAAAAAGGCAGGAGTCAGAGCTGGACGTGGCAGGGTTAAAGATGTTAAGATTTGCACTGGGTGTGACAAGAGTGGACAGGATTAGGAATATGTATATTAGAGGGTCAGCCCAGGTTGGACGGTTTGGAGACAAACTCAGAGAAGTGGGATTATATTAGTTTGGACATGTGCTGAGGAGGGATGCTGAGTATATTGGGAAAAAGATGGTAAGGATAAAGCTGCCAGATAAAAGGAAAAGAGGAAGGCCTAATATAAGGTTTATGGATGTGGTGAGAGAGGACATGCAGCGGGTAGGTGTGACATAGCAAGATGCAGAGGACAGGAAGAAATAGAGGCAGGTGATCCGCTGTGGCTACCCCTAATGGGAACAGCCAAAAGAAAGAGAAGGAGAATTAATGTCAGTCTTCACAGGTTGCCAATGATTTGCCAGACATAACACAACTCGATGAGTAAATGACTACAAATATGAGGCACACATTTGGTCAATGTGCATAACACTGGACAGTTGAATAGTATGAGCTCAGTATATCACATGCAGTTCAACACAAACATCTGCAACAGTAGTTTACTATGCGAATACCTTGTATAGGTCTCTCACATTCCTGAGACAAACATATAGATCATAGTTGTATTCACAATTCACATATGGATATATACGACATCCCAGTAGCTGGCCAAGCAGTGTCACAGTTAGAATTGTTCAACACACACTCCAGTAGTAGTTATATGTGAGCCATCCTTTCCTGGGTGATTCAGGGGCCTGAGCTGTGATCTATGTTACTGCAGACAGACCCAGATGCTATGGCCATAGGTTCTGATCTGCAATATATCAGTACCGCACATCTTGTTGAGACATATTTGTTGAACTTCCTATTTCCAATTATTACATACCCCCTACTGCATTCCATTACATGCTTACTTGTTTGACATACCTTTTTTGACAGATAAGGCAGGACAGGTGGATCCACTGGGATCTGCCTTCCCAAATGGGCTATTGTGTTGAGGTTTTACAAAATATGTTGTTTAGTCATGAAAAACACATTTCAGGATTAGTTATAACAGCATGCATGGGTGTTCCAATTAACCTCATAAAACAGATTTGAAACAGTTGCATAGCAAACAGAACACATGCATAAATGCAACAGCAGTATACATCATAACAGCATGCCAGTAACATTGACGGCAACAGGCCACCAACAATGGTATTTGAATAAGGTATGTTAACATGCAAGCAATTAAACATATTAACAATAATATAACACAAGTCCCAACATTAGGGTTGGAGCACAATATACCCGTAGTATATGGGTAATAATTATTGATGCAGATGAGGGATGGGGGGAGAGACAGAAAATCCATTAACAACTGTTTATGCTGCTATTTTCCACAACAGTACTGCTCAATAGTCTATGGGTCTGCTCTCACTTTACATCTACCTATGCCCATAGATTCTGTAGTATAAACATACCTATTAAACTGTCAGCCTAGAATGTTGTGAGGCAAACTGTAACAGCTCTTGGAACATGACTAGAGGGGACTCGTACATGTCAAGGTTACATAGCTAGTACAGGAGGGGTACCCTGAACTGCTGTTATGTGAGTGTGCTACTGGCATATGCCAACTGGTCTCCTATCTGTGAGCAGGAGTATTTGCAGCAGTGACCAGTAGCTGTGACAGAGTGATACTTGAGAGACATGTATCGGGAACATACTTCCCAACCTGTTGGAGCATGACATCTGGACAAAGTCATACATAAGAGTGGAACAAAGGCCCATAAATATGAACAGGTTTTAGGTATTGCTCTTACAAACTTAGAAAGTTGATAAAATAACAGGTTTTGCGTTTGCATGGCTTTTCTAATGGATATGACATCTGACACTCGTATATCTATCATTATTTTCTAACTTCAGTCTATAATGGTTTGCCACTGATTTGCCATGGCACCACTACTTTATGTAAAACGGACCAAAAATCTGAGACAAATATCTGGACATTCAGTGAATATCTGTACAGTTGGGAGGTATGATTCAAGAAGAGTGCATATTGCATGTACCTACCCTGCTGTCATTTGCAGGCATGTGGTGGAACAATTGAACAGTTGTACACAGTTTATTAATATACCCTTCAAACAGCTACTGGCAATATTTACTTACCTGTAAAACCTGTGGGGAAAATATCTGTTAACACTACCTGACTGTTTTTACATTTATTCCTGATTGTTTGTGTGTAGATATGCACACATCTTAGCATCACTGCCTGGATTTGAACCATGTCTGTGTGTGCAAACTTAACAACTAAGCAATTTCTCATCACACTGAACTACTGGGGAACTGCTGTTTCTTGTTTCACTGGTTTCTGCCTCATAGTCTCTTGGTTAGACAGTCGGAACCTGTAATCCTGTGATGCACACATGACAGAGAGTGCTTGTATTGTGCATTACTCCTTTGGATTACTATAACCTGGAAAGCAAAGGTTAACATAAAGCAATGCTGCATGGAACGCACTTTGATACTTTACATATTACTATTTAGGGTTCAGAGATTAGTGCAGTATGTATTTCACAGTTCATTTATATCTCATTTTACAGCTACACCATCTACAGTTTCTCCTAACAGCTTTTTCACAGATGAACCTCAGTTAATGTATGTTGTCACAACTAAATATGCTGTGAAGAACTTGTATACATTCTATATATGTCTACAACAACATACCAAAATAAACACAACAGTTTTTTTAGGAGTCTTTATTGTACTTCAATATTCATCATACTTTTTTTATTTATTCAGTTCACACAGTAACAGTATACCTACTAGCAGTAAGCAATGTACTTCTTCTTAGCTATTTTAACAATATACTGAAAAATAGATTTGTACTCACCAGCCTATCAGCGCAGCCTCAGCAGTCTGTCACCATGGGCTTCGATATTCACAGCCCTCTCTGCTGCAGCTGTAGGGGAGAAAAACACACATTATGCATATCTGTCTATCACATTCTCAGGCTAGTATTTGCTACAAACTACATGATAGTGATACTTACACACTACTGGAACATTCCGGTCCCATCCATCATGGATCCACTGGTCCATGAGCACCCCCTTCCTATGCTTTAGGTCAGCATAGTGGTGCTGTACCTGCTCACCAGTCCAGGGGATGCCAGTAGCACTGGTAAGGTCACATGAGAGATGGTCCCAGGCCTCCACTTTGTATTGGGAGCCCTGGTACTGGCCCTGCAGAAGTCTCTCCTCATGGTTTTTACTAGGAGTCCAGCCATGACCCTGGACTCCCGAAAGCTCCAGCATTGCACCCAAAATTGCAATCCCTCTCTTACACCAGCCATTGTATCTGCATAGATGGACTATAACAGATTATGGCTGTATTCCCACCTGTGCCATTTAAATAGTGCAGTATTCTCATCCCTTGCTGTCATTGGACCATTTTGAAAAGGTTAAACTCTGTTAAGCAGTGTGCAAACCTGCTAAGACGGTTTTAACACTGCTTAAAGGAGAAGTTGTTGAGCAGTGCTTAACAGTGCAGAAATCTACTTATCTGAGCTACCTGCTGCTTAGCATTCACATCTTAGCAATGGTTACACCTGCTAAGCATAGCTTAGCATTGCTAACCATTGCTCACTTTTAATTTTTTAAATATATTAGAAGACTGACTTCATTTATTAAGTGTATATGATGTACTTTACATGACATCCCTCTACGTGCTTTCCTTACATTGCAAGGGGTGTGACTATACTGTATGCGTGGTTTCACATGTTATATGCACTCATACTTACATTGTACACCAGCTACACTACCCTGGTTGACAAACACCAGTTACTACATAATTTAGGTTTAAAAAATTATTTTAACACTGCTTTCCCATATGAAAACAGCTTGTCACTTGTGGTACTCAAACCGTGAACACCTACATGTGAAATTGGGACTCTTACCACCACGCTATCTCAGCTTGGAAATTTTAGCTGTATATTTGTATTTATCTCCTATGGGATGTTTCAGCTATAGTAAGCAGAGGGTCATAATGTGCACACCAGCTTAGCTATGCTTAAACATTCCTTAGCCTAGAAAAAAATTATAATACTAGTATTATATTATTATGTTATATAGTGACTATTGTTGTGTTCTGACAAGTCATTGAGGACTGCAGTCAGAAGGTAATGGCATACATTTGGCTTTCAGGTTTCTATCCTTCAGAGATACCGGCTAATACATATCCTGTTTTCTATCAACTTTCTAAGTGTGTGAGGGGAATATTTCAGAGGTGTTTTTTAGTGTTTTTATTTTTATTATTATATATAATTATTAATATTTTTAGTGTTTTGTCCCCCATTATTTGTGCCTTTATCCACATGGACTGCTATCAGGGAATATTGGCATACATTTGCTTTCAGACTTCTCTCTTTTGGTAATTTATGCTGATGCATAACCTGTTTTCTATCAACTTTCTAAGTTTGTGAGGGCAATATGCAAGATGTGTCTCTTTTCAGGGATTTATCCTTCATTATTTGTGGCTTTGTACAAATTTCCTGCTTTAGCAGGTTACGAGGTGTTGTACAGCTGTTTTACAATGCAGGGAGTGTGTCACAGAATCTGTCACACACCCCCTGTATTGCTTTCCTGCTGCTGTATGTATTTCAGTGTCCACAGATACTGAAATTATCATTTATTTATTTTCAGTGTCCGCAGACACTAAAGTTCTGCCATAATATTAGAGTAATTCTCGAATATTATGCCAGATCATAATTAGAAAGTGCCATATGGCTCTTTCTGAGTGCAAAGGGAGTGTTCAATGTCTGTACACTTATTGAATACACCCCCTGCACTCATTCATGGTTCATGTCCGTGTAGGTTAAACAGCAGCATGCCTTCATGAATATGCAAGCCGCACTGCTGTGCTGACTGGCACAAACCACTCCATGCAGGAATAGCACTATTCCTGCACAGAGTTTATTGAATCCCAGGGTTATTCTATGGAGCTAACAAAAGGGCTGAATTGATTTTCAAAGTACATGTGTCTTTATCTCAAACTTGTGTAACACTTTTAATATGATAAATATCAAAATATTTAAAAATCTTTAAGCTTATTAAACTAATTCATAAACATGTGTACATTGCTGAGGTCAAAGAGAATGTCTTGCTATTTCTATGAAGCAAAAAAAAAAAAAAAAAACACTCGCAGTCTATATTGTATTCAAAAGTTAGAATGTGCTTAATTCAAATCTCATTCTCCCTTCCCAGTTTCAAACATATTGAAACATCTGCTTTACTTTCTATCAAAATGGATAACACCCAAATCTCAGCTTTGACTTTTGAAATTAGTTATTTCAGGTAGTATTAGTGAATCTAATCTAACATACAAAATGCAAAAAGCTTCAAAGCTCACATGACCAAGCTTCAAATTTAAACGTTCAGGATATTTTCAAATATTTTATATGATTTTGTATGTAAATTATATGAGCTCTTGTACACTCACATTTCTGCCATATGCAGGTATATGTAATAAATATTTTACTTATAAGCAATTTATTTTAATATATATATATATATATATATATATATATATATATATATATATGTATATATATATATATATATATATATATATATGTATATATATATATATATATATATATATATATATATATATATATATATATATATATATTGTGTGTGTGTGTGTGTATTACCAGCTAATATTATACTGTATATATTTATTTATTTGTTTGTTTTCAATTTTACATTTATTTACCAGGAAAGTCTGACTGGGAACAAAGCCCATTTTCAGTGGAGGCCTGGGGAGAAAAGCTCCACAACAATTTACAGCAAAACACAATGAATAAAAAACATGCAACATAGTGAATAATAATAATGTACAGCAATAATATAGTTTACAAAAATGCACAGGAATGTATACAGTATGTAGCTATAGAGATTTATGAGTAGATTCTTCATAGTCAGGTTTAATGAGATTTACATTGAGAGAATTTTTCTTTCTTTTCATTCTTTTTTATAGTAAGGCTTAAAGAGATACACATTGAGAGGAATATTTATAGCCAGGATTAGAGTGTACCAGTTGATGTTATATAAGTTGAAGGGTGCATTGTCTGAAAGGGTAGAAGGGTCATTGCATTATTATACTTGAGATAGGTTCTAATAGATATAGCTGCTTATATAGAGAATGGATAGGGAAGATGGGGGTTAAAATGATTGTGATGGGCTTTGGGCTAAGGAAAGGAAGAAAGGGGTTAAGTCTATTTGTTAATCTGGAGAGGGGGATGGGAGGATATGTAGGTTATGTGTAATAGAACAGAGGTTTAGTTATATAGACTTGATATTACTAGTAAGAATATTTATATAGAAAAATAAGGGAAGTGGAAGGTAGGAAAGAGAAAAGGTTGTAGGATTTAACCATGAGTGTAATAAGAACACAACCAGTTTTTGCTCAAATGGTCTTTGAGTTGTTTCTTGAAGTTAGAGAGGTTAGTTGTTGATATGATAGATTGAGGGAGGCTATTCCAGAGTTTGGATATATGGTTTGAGTAAAGAAAGTCACCACCCTTATTGTTAGATTTGGTAAATTTATAAGAGGGATTTGTTCGAGGAATGGAAGACTTGGGTGTTAATATGGGGTTGAAGCATTTGTTGGAGTGCAGAGATTTTGTCTTGCTGATGAGTGAGTTTGTGTGTGATAGTAAGTTGAGTATATGTTAGGTGATGGGGAAGTTCTAGCCAGTTTAATGACAGGCAGTGATGGGTTCTTTATGGAGAACTTATTGAAAACTTTTCAATTTTGTTATAGCAGACCTCTAGTTTTGTTAATTCAGTCTTTTTAAATTGGTGAAAATTGGAGAGGCATATAATAAGGTAGCGAGCAACTGAGTTCTGGTTATTTCAAGTCTAGTAGTGGTAGTGAGGAACATTTAATTCTATAGAGAGTCACATTTTATACATGTCTTTTTAATGGCTTGTGCTAGGTGTATGTCAAGTTTCATGTTGTTATCAATTGTTACACCTAGTAGGTATGTGGCACAGTTGATATAGTAGTGTTGTCTGATGAGTGTATTTGAAATGAGGTGGAGGAGTCAGGTGTTTTACTGAGATGGAAGAGCATAAACTTTGTTTTGTTTGGATTAAGTATTAGTTGTGAATCCGATATCCAAGATTCAGCAGCAGAAAAGGCGTGCCACATTTTTACTTTGAGTTGTTGTAAGGTGGATTCAGCAAAGATGAGTGTAGAGTCATCTGCGCACTGAATGATGGTGGCAAGATGGGTAGCAGTGTGTAGCTTGTTGGTAAAATAGTAAAGAGAAGGGACCCCAGGATTAAGCCCTGAGGCATCCCCATGGATACAAGTAGAAGAGAAGAGACCTTATGTTCTATATAACTTGTATTTCTAAAATATCCCATTAAAAAGGTATTTAATCATCAGCTCTTTATTACAGATTACAGTTTGTTTATTTTATTTTTTAACTTACTGATACTGCTCTTTTTATTAATCTTACATAGTCGATATTTCATTCCTTGTGCCTACACACATTGTTCATAAGATGTTTACTATTCTTATTAATTCTAGTATTACAATCAGTATTGACTACATATAAAAGAATAAGTGTCTGTTTAATCTGAAATTGTGTTTTTAGTAATTGTGAATTGCTGTTCTGATCTAAGCTTCATGTCCTGACATTAGAATTTGATTACTGCATGTGGAAATGACAACTCACAGCACACAGCAGCTGCTAATTTCCTGTGTAAGTGTCTCATTCTTCTTAATTGTTTTAAATTGTTCTAATACTTTGATAAACTTACTAATGCGTCATCTCTTTAAGTCAGTTATGCTTTTCAATGTGTAGTTTCACTGATGATCTGCACTCTGTAATTTTTTCTGTGGTATAATGTTTGTTTTTTTAATATTGTTGGAGCTTTTCTCCCCAGGCCTCCACTAAAATAGACCGTGTCCAGTTGAACTTTCCCAGTAAATAAATGTTAAATAAATAAATAAAATAAATAATCAGTGACAAACATCTAACTTTACTTCTTTTCATTAATATGTACAGCTAGAGTTAATAACAAATTCAGCAAAATGTAAGCAGATTATATGTCAGCAACAGCTCACTATAAAGCATTATTATAGCTTTTGTTTTTGCCAATTTTTAACTTCTAAGAAAAGGGAAAATATGTTATTTTGATAGATTTTCACATGTATACTTGGAAAAAAAAGAAAGTTTCTTTCTGTTGTTACAGACATAAGTGATAAACATTGACCTATATTTTCTTCAGAACAGCTCTAGTCAGAAGCAAGGCAAGGAAGAATCCAGAATTCTGACACAACTGGAACATTTTTTGTTCTCAAGATTTTTTTAAGTGTTACTTGCTTCATAAATGACACATGAAACAAAGGTGTTACACTGAAACAAATAAAACAAAATCACCAGCACTTTTACACTTCTAATTCACATAAGTTAAATAAATAAAATGAAATTATTAACTTATATATTCTTAAAGTTACCAATTATTTTGCTTATAATTTAATGACATTCTCTTACTGGAAGTGTTTGTTTAACATTTATAAATACATTTATAAATTTAGTTAAATGAAATATATTAAGTTTTTCACTGTAAATATAGTTAAACAGTAAAACTAACCAGTTATATTCCTTATCATGAAAAATGTTTTAGCTTAAAATATAAATGCATATGTACATATCTTTTGAAGCTTAAAGTCCAATACAAACCTTTTACTTAAATGGTAAACCTATTGTTTCAGAAAATAATAGTCATGCAATCAGAGAATAACAGTCACTTGTTTTTATGATTTTAAATTTTAGAAGCAGTTTTCCAGGAATTCAGCTCACACTGTCTCTTGAAGTATATATTGTTCCAATCCATTTCTTCAGTATTCTTAAGTATTTTACTTTTGCTGATAAAAGTGGAAGCTTGCTCCAGTGTTTAAAATATTTTACTTCCTTCAGAAAGCAATAATTTGATCTCAGCAGGAAATACCTATGTGTATTTAATATTGTTCTTTTTAAGTTCCTTGATCAGTGGAAAGCAGGATTTTCTTGTACTAATTACTTTATTGAAATAATCATTGTCGGATCTGAGCACATGTTCATCTATTTTTAATAGGTGGGCTGGACCATGCTGTTTTTAATTTTTGACATTTTATAGGCTAGACATAAACTTAACTATAATTGAATGTGGTAGTGAGTTTTCCTTCTTTAAAGGTGCTTCCATGGATCTATGAGTCCTTTTAATTTTAACATATAAAGTTTTGGATATAGTTAATGTTTTATCTAGCCAGATTGTTAAGAAGTTTCTTATACTATCATACTCATACTTTCCGGGCATACCATACATTCTAATGTTATTTCATCTTGGTCTGTTTTCTAAATCATCGACTTTATCTATGAGCCAGTTATTTTATTTGAAAAGAAATTTAGTCTGAGACTCATCTTCAGCTATTCTCCCTTCTTGATCATTTAAATCTTCTTCCATACTGATGATTTGTGCACTTTGTTGATTCTTAAGAATATCTAAATGTCCCACCTTCTTTCTGGTCTCTTCTTTGAAACTTTTTAGATTAGTCTCCAGTTTGTCCATTTTAAGTAATACATCTTGCATAGTAGATATTAATAAATGGATGTCTTTTTTTAATACAAGAATCCTGTGTCCATTTTTTGAGTATCTCATGTTGAAGTTTCTTCTCTCTGAACCAAGATGTTAAAATTCGAAGAGGAAAATTACAACTTTTGAAGAACTTGAAGCTATAAATATTTTCTCTGACTATTAGTAAATACAGTTTGCAAAACACATATCTCCAAATGTATTTTTTTATTATATTTTCTGTCAGAGAAACATTTTTAGTCACAGAGCTTTCACTTGTTTCTGACCTCAGTTATTCATCTTGGCAATGTCCCAAGAGTTACATTCTTGTGGGCTCTCTTACATCACATTGAGGTTATGATGGTTAAACCGCAAAAGAGGTTATGATGAACCAGAGCCTTGACTCCCTAACTCCTATATGGTATGAAATATCACACTTCTGGCAGCCTATACACATCTTACATTTATTTATTTTATTTATTTATTTATTTTACATTTGTTGACTGGACTAGTCTAACTGGATTTATGTCCATTTTCAGTAGACTCCCAGGGAGATAAGCTCCAAGAGATTACTAGACTACTAACATACATGTACTAGTTGTTATACAGTTAAATACTGCAAATTTTAAACAGTTCAGGAATCTTCACAGTTTATACAAAAAAAATGTTACAAGCATTAGATAAGATATTTTAGACTTCATGTACAAGACTTCATTAGCAACTAGAAAGTAATTGTTAAAATAATGCATACTTCAAGTTTCAACAGTTCAGCAATGCTCACAGTTTAAACAATATTTGATTGCCTGCCTTAGGTAGGATGCTTTAGAATTATATGCAGAAGAATTTAACTAGAGATAATTTAAAATACCTATTAGGATAAGATATGTTTCTGCCAAGGATAGGCCTTGATCTAAAAAGACACAGATAGAGCAGGAATTAGGTCTTAAGAGAGGGTATTTGGGATATAGTATGAGATTAGTCTGGATTTGTATAGGGACATAACCAATGGGTTTTAAGATAGAGTTTCAGATTGTGTTTTAAAAGTGTAAATGAAGACAGTGATGTAAGTTCATGGGGGAGTTGGTTCCAATACTTTCTGACTGCATTTGAGAACAGAGCATATCCTGCCATGTTATTAGATTTACATGTTGATACAAGTAGTTTATTAGATGAGTGTAAAGTTGAAAGGTTCTTATATTGGGTAATGAGACTAGCAAGTATTGGGGTACTGGTAGGTTGGAAAAATGTTTTGTGCGCAATGGTGAGTTGTTTAAAGTGAATCTGATTCAGAAGCTCTAACCAGCCTAATTGTTTCAGATTATGGCAGTGATGGGTCCTAAAGGAGGAAGCAGTAGCAAATCTGGCAATGCTATTGTAAGCGTTGGCTAGCTTGTTAAGGTTATTTTTTGACATGTTAGTATATATGGAAGAAGCATAAAGAAGTGTGGAGATAAGGTGGGAATAGGCAATAGTGGTTCTGGCTAGTGGGGAGAAAAAGGGTTTTATCCTATAGAGGGAGCCTAGTTTCCTGTTGACAGTTTTTATGGTATTATTGATATGGGTTTCAAAGTTCAGGTTGTGGTTGCCCCTAGAAGTTTAGTTGTGGGATCGGGAGATATGAGTGTACCATTATTGGATAAGACTGAAAAGTTCATTGGGAGTGATTTATGGGTAGGAGTGAAGAGGAGGAGTTTTTTTTTTTGGGGGGGGGTTCAGGAGGCGGCAGCATTGTAGAAACCAATTTTCTGTTTTATTGAACATTGTCTGAGTTAGAGTCTGTAGTTGGGATTGAGATTTAGCTGAGTAGATTATTGTCAAATCATCTGCATATTGTACTCAGTTCATTAAAGGAATAGCTAGGTCGAGGTCATTGATAAATATTGAGAAAAGGAGGGGGCCCAATATAGAGCCCTGAGGAACACCTAGGGTAACTGGGGGATGGGATGAGAGGTTGTTGTCCCCCAGCACTGCCTGCTGTCTATTATCAAGGTAGAACTGGAACCATTTTATAGTCTTTGTGTCCAGAGAGAAGGATTTTAGAATATTGAGAAGTAAGTGGTGGTTGACCATGTGGAATGCTTTTGAAAGGTCAATGAAAAGTGCTGAAGAGAGAAGATTGTTATTATGGTTTTTATTGATGATGTCAGTGAAGAATAGGAGTGCAGCTGTTGTACTGTGGAAAGGCCTGAAGCCATGTTGAGATTTGGCCAGTGAATTGTTCTGGAGTAGGTGGTCTAGTAACTGTCTGTGGATGCACTTTTCCATTATTTTAGCTAATGGGGAAAGCAGAGCTATGGGACAATAGTTAGAATATTCTCTGGAGTTTCCTCCCTTGCGTAGGGGGATAATGTAGGAGATTTTCCAGATGGTGGGAATAGTGCTTTCTTGTATGGTTCTATTTATCAGCAATGATACAGGATAAGCTATGACTTTGGCTGCCTTTTTCAGGTATTGAGCAGGTAGCTGGTCAGCTGAGGGGGTAGTAGGTTTTAGTTTACTTAAGAGGTTGCAGATGAGGGAACTTGGGACAGGTTGCAGGTTTAGAGTTGGGAGAGAGTTAGTAGTATTGGTTGTAAGGGCAGAGCTATCGGCTGTTAGTTGATTAGCAAGTGTTTGGATGGTCTCAGTGAAGAAGGTATTAAAAGCATTAGCAGTTTGCTTTGGATTGTCGGAATTTGATCCTATAGGGGGTGGTGTTGCAGATTAGCCTTGTTGAAGTAGTCTGTTTATGCTAGCCCAGATCTTTTGTGGACTATTTTGGTTGGCCTGTTGGAGGTGGAAGTAAAAGTTTTTTTTATCTTAGAGTATAGCTTTCTTAGTCTCATTTCTTTTTTGCCTGAATTGTTGTTGGTCTACGGGGTTTTTAGTTGTTCTCCATAGTACCAAACTTTATTTCTCTGTTGAATTTTCTTCCTGGTTTTCTTTGTAAGCCATGGGGCAGGTTTAGATTTCATTTTGATGGAACGCTTTGGTGCATGGTGGTTAAGGATTGTTAAGAATTTTGAGTTAAAGTAGTTTGTTGCTTCAAGTGGGAGGTATTTTATAGGTGACCAATCATATTCTTTTAGTTAAGCTTGGAAGTTATTGGGGCTAAAGTTTCTGTTGCTTCTTATTGTTTTATGTATGGTTGGGTTGTGTGATCTCGACCTTTGCCTGATTATGTAAGTGAGAGAATGGTCACTTACATCATCAGGGAGGGTCCCTACATTATAGAGTTGTTGGTGATTATTTATTAGAATCCAATCTAGGATGGATTCTTTGTTATTGGGTTTATTTATTCTGGTTGGGGAGTTAAATGTTTGTGAGAAGCCATTAAGGTTAATATGGGAGGTTGGTGATTCAGTAGAGCAGTCCTTCCAGTCTATATTAAAGTCTCCAAGAATTATTGTCTCTTGGGTAATTCTTGTGGAGAGTTCAGCAAGGATACCTTTCAGAGTGGTGTTGTTGTTACCAGGGGGCAAGTAGATACATATTATATTTAGGGATTTGCTGGGATTAAGTTGAAGTTTGGTGCTAATGATTTCTGTATTGTTTTCAGAAGAGGAACCAAGATCTAGTATAGATATTTCTAGCCCTTCTTTATAGGGGATAGCAACACCCCCTTCTTTTTTTACTTTTTGCTCTTGTCTCAAAATGTTGTACCCAGATGGAATAATTTCAACATCTTGTGTTGTGGGTTTTAGCCATGTTTCTGTTAAACAAAGTATATCAAAGGAAAGAACATCCAGGAGAGCATGGAGGTGAGCAATTTTATTATTTATGCTGTGAATATTGAGGTGAGCTATATAGAGTGAGTTGGGAGATTTAGATAGTATATTTGGGATAGCAAGAACATGTATTTGTGGTTCTGTGCTTGTTTTTTGCCCTGGTCCTGGGTTAGGATGAATGTCCCCATCTAGTAAGGAGAGGTATAATAGTTTGTTTAAGGGATTGTGGAGGTTAAAGTAATGGTGAAGAGGTTTTTTAGGTTTTAGATAATTGTATTTGATATGGGTCAGTCTGTGATATTTAGCAGGTAAATAGCTAGGTAAAGATGTTATATTTATGTGTTCTGGGGAGTTAATTAGAGGTATAGTACTTGTTTGTGCATTAGGGAAGTTCAGCTGTAAATATTTTGACTGTTCATATGAGGTTAGCAGGTAGGTTGCTGTTAGAGAAAGTAGGAGAAAGACAATGATTAGGAGCCTTAGTTGGATTTGGAAAGGTCGTGTTTGCATAGTGACTAATAAGCTTACTGGTGTTCTTTAAAGGGGAGGAGTTATACTAGTGGCGGTTAGAGAGAGGTGTATGTAGAATATTAACAAGATGACTATTGTGATTGCATTGGAGAGGAAGAGGGTGTGGTGAGGATGTAAAAGCTCAGGAGCAGTAGGGGTGGGTGGGAATTGGGGGTAGTGTAGGGGAGCAGAGTGAGCTTGCAGGGCGAATGGAGCGGGTAGAGACAAGAGAGGTAAAGAGCTGAAAAGAACAATCAGATGAAGCAGGGATTACAGTAGGTAGGTAACCCTAAATATTGGAATAAGTTAAAGGAGTAGATCATAGAGCTATTTGGAGGGTGTGTGAGAGCTAACCATAAAAAGAAATAGATGTTATGGGCTACAGTTTAATAGCAAGTCTGTGGATAAACAGTTTATAGCAAAGGTGTAGTACAGGCTAGGAGAAGGCTTCAAGGCCTGGAAGGGACAAGTCTGCCACCTGGTGGCCCAAATTAATTTATTGTAAGCAGGGTAAAAAAGGAGGGAGTTTAGGTTCCTAATGCAAAAAAAGGAGTAGTGGTTCAGAGTGTCTTTAAATGGTGGAAAAAGTAGATTAGACTGGTTACAGAGTGGGAAGGGAGAAAACCTGCTGGTTTTCCTGGCTAGCGCTTTATAACCACCTAGATCTAATAATAAGTTTTAGGCTATACTGGCCGTGATAGTTTAGACACATACTTTCATGCTCCCTTTACTGAGAAAGTACAGGGATAGGTTGCTCAACTGTGGAGACTGAAGGGAGTTTGGACAGGGTCCTTGTTCTTCAGGTTGTTAGTTTATGTGTCCTAGAGCAGTGTACTCAAATTGGAGAGCTGGGATTGTTTTAGGAGGAAAAGAGAGAGTAAAAATAGTAGAAACTAGATACTTAGTTTAGTATCAAAGGCATTGTGATTAAACAGAATATTACAAGCATATAATCACGGAGAACTGTACAAAAATGTAGTTCAGGCTATGAAGTTCTCAAGTTGTCTAGAAAGATGCATCACTCCTTATAAGTCTTCTAATCAGTATTATAGCAAGTCCTTATCAAAAGTAAGTCAGCAAAATTCTGGTCATAGCTTATTATTCTAACTAGGCTAGGAACAAGACTATAGGAAGCTACAAGGTATATATCCAGTCAGGTAACAATGATAGCTGTAAAGTTATCATTAGCGCTAATACTATAGAGCAATAACTATAACTATAGATTAACTATAGCTTACATTAATAATGTAGTTCATGCTTTTTATTAATAGCTCATATATATAAATAAATAATGCAGATAATAACTCTATATGTAAGCCTATATGTGCTTAATGAACATAAGTATTGTAAAAGCATAGCATGGTTAAATAAGCATATACAATTATTCCTGTATGAATGCTATCTGCCAAAACATTTATAATTGTTACAGCACTCCCAATGTTTTAAATCATAGACCTGAAACAATAACCTTGGGTGGATATTGCAAGGAAGTAGATTTCTATAACTTAATGCAGGGACCTTGGACGTAGTAAATATGTGGGAGCGTTAAGAAAAGTAAAGACTCAAGCATTAAAAATAATACATAAAATGACCACTCATATGAGGCATCTGATTTAAGGTGGTGCAGCTTTTACATCAATGTTTAAGACTTAAGAACACCCTTCAGGTAGTGTACTGTAAAAACAAATTCACTTAGTAATACTTAAAGTCAGTATGTCTAATGGTACACTAATTCATTGAGGACTAACCAGAATTCTTATGTAAAAGCTGTAAGTGTGGATATTTAGCTAAGGCAAAGCCCAAGTTTAGAGTTAGCCTCTCCATTCATGTTTTCTTTTATTGTTATCTATATTGGCCAGTTGTGGTACAGTCCTAGCGTTTGCACCTATACCTTTTATCCTTGTTGAAATTTACAAATGCTACTTGTGTAAAAAACAGCCACGTTCATACATTTCATATTAAATTAGTTAGTAGAGGTGCGGTTAGTGATTACCATAAGCACCTATTACTCTAGATGCAATCTTAAATGTAGGCAAGTACGTCTCCTCATTTATTTCTTAGTTTGCTTTTAAACTATATTGGCTAGAGTATTCCGTTATGGCTTTCCGGACACTCCACTAATCTGTGGTGAAGTTGTAAGTAAGAGCCAAATTATGACTTCGCACAGGTATCCCAGCCCCGATACCACTCTGCTATTGCGTTCTCTAAACGTACATGGAAGTTATAGCAAATTGGTCTTATTGCGAAGACAACAATACAGAGACCAGATTTAGTAAGATGCTGTTTAAATAAGGTTCTTATGTTTAGAGCAGCATGAGTTAGGAAAACAATAATAGTGTGGAAAACAGCTGTGGCTGAGCACAATTGTACAAACTCTACGTGTACCTTAAGGTAGTACCATATCAGATATGCTGAATATAGTGTGGTGTCTTACAAAAGGTGGAAATTACGACAAGTTCCTTTAAATGATAAAAACAAAATTGAAGAGAAAGTGTAATAGAGTACTTCGTAATGGGATTCTTAGAGGTAGAGCACCGTAGGTTTAAAAGTTATTTAGTTCTTCCAAGTTCCTTAAGTGGGGTTGGTCGATAAGGACTCTCCACATGGATGGCGCAGTTTGAGAAGCCTAGGTTTAGATTGTTCTTAAAATGAGATGTGAGGTACCCTTTATGTGACTTCTTGGTGCCACATTAGCAGGATTGCGTATTGGTCAAATTTATGTAAACTACAGCAACCAGATAATATTGCTTTGCTTAAGAAACATAGAAGTCTCTTAGCGTATGCACCAAAAGTTCTACAGAACTCACTTTGAAGTACAGTAATGCTACACTGCTAAGGCTAGCACTCTAACACATTGGAGAATAAAAGTGCACCATTAATAGGAGACACCTAAAAACTACCTCTCAAGGGAGTGTAATAAAAAGTTAAGTATTCATATATGAATCTACACCAAAATAATAATTAAACATATGTTACCATGAAAGCCTCACTTCCTTCTTAAACAGTACATACTACTCAACAATAAGGCAATAGTTCAGTACTTACATTAGCCAGGATGCTGCACCAGGAACACACAGCAGCTGGGGACAGTTCTATAAAGGAAATGGCAGCCCAGGACAGCATGTATTTATGGGAAAAGTGGAGGATGTGAGGTAGGAGGGTGGGAGAAGGAGAGATGAGAAAAGTGGAGGATGTGAGGTAGGAGGGTGGGGGAAGGAGAGATTAGGGCTGAGAACTAGGAGAGGTTAGTACTACTAGAAATTGGATAGGCTGATAGACGTATAGGTAAAATACCAGTGTGTAGAAGTATGATGTGAAGACAAGGGTGGAGAGAGGGGACAGTGAAGTAATGATGAGTCAAAGTCTTAGCTAGGTGGGGGGGGAGGAGATGGTATAGGTTAAATAGGGAGAGAGACAAGAGAGTTAAGGAGCTGAAAAGAACAATCAGTTGAAGCAGGGATTACAGTAGGTAGGTAACCCTAAATACTGGAATAAAGTTAAAAGAGTAGATTATAGAGCTATTTGTAGGGTGTGTGAGAGCTAACTATAAAAATAAATAGTTGTTATGGTCTACAGTTTAATAACAAGTCTGTGGATAAACAGTTTATAGCAAAGGTGTAATACAGGTCAGGAGAAGGCTTCAAGGCCTGGAAGGGACAAGTCTGCCACCTGCTGGCCCAAATTAATTTATTGTAAGCAGGGTAAAAAAGGAGGGAGTTTAGGTTCCTAATGCAAGAAGAGGAGTAGTGGTTCTGAGTGTCTTTAAATGGTGGAAAAGGTATATTAGACTGGTTGCAGAGTGGGAAAAGAGTAAAGCTGCTGGTTTTCCTGGCTAGCACTTTATAACCACCTAGATATAATAATAAGTTTTAGGCTATACTGGCCGTGATAGTTTAGGCGCATACTTTCATGCTCCCTTTACTGAGAAAGTACAGGGATAAGTTGCTCAACTGTGGAGACTGAAGGTAGTTTGGATAGGGTCCTTGTTCTTCAGGTTGTTTGTTTCTGTGTCCTAGAGCAGTGTACTCAGATTGGAAAGTTTCATGCTCCCTTTACTGAGAAAGTACAGGGATAGGTTGCTCAACTGTGGAGACTGAAGGTAGTTTGGACAGGGTCCTTGTTATTCAGGTTCTTAGTTTCTGTGTCCTAGAGCAGTGTACTCAGATTGGAGAGTTTCATGCTCCCTTTACTGAAAAAGGTTACATCCCAGAAAATTTCTGAAAAATAAACTTAAAGGGCATAAGACAAACAAGTGCAAATATTTTGTGAATAATAAAATATATTATAACTGTACATACATCAATGTTATCAGTAAGAAGTGCTCTTTACACTGATAATAGTGTATTCATAGTCCTTCCATAAATACTATATTATATTATAATCCACACAAACCTAAATTTATATTTTTTGCTAAACTTTCATAAACAAATTAGCATATCTTGGAACCTGTACAATCTAAGCATATATTATCAGAACATTTTTGTTAACCAGACATAAACTTTCGCATGGCAACAAGAGAGAGATTCCTCTATGAGTGCATGATTATTGAGATAGTTACAGAAATATTAAAACATATGCTAAATTACATAAACAGCAATACAAATAACATTGAATTTCTTTCCAGATGCGCAACTTACAATGCAAATATCAACGTCATTTGTCTTCAACATCATCTAATTTTTAACCTGATGTCATGCAACAGTTTTTTTAAGTGTTAAGTATGCCTGAAATATTGTTTATTTTCATATTAACTAATAAACAACTAGAAATATGCTAGGTTGAGTGTTATATAAATGGACATTGACAATGAATTTTCCTGTCTCCCACCATAGCATATTACTCCACACCCCTCAATAACATTTAAGGCTCTCAGTTAAAGAAATATGACCATAAATATGAAATTATGAATAATAAGTGACGAACAGTGATTAATTTCTCTACTGCAGGGCAACCTAGATTAACATTCTTAATGTCATTGTGTTAATAAATCCTTGTCCTTTATAATACTGACTATTATTAGCTAGTAAGTCACTTAGTTAAAGAAGCCATATCAAAAAGGTCTGGATGCTATAAGGAACTGTGGGTGTGAACTAGAAGTACATAAAAGGTGCTATAGGCAGAAGACACTAGTGTAATGTGAAATTGTTCCTGGAATAGTTTCACTATGCTTGTGTCTGCATATCCTCAAAAAGTTTCAAGGAAGTGAGAGCTGGTGTAGAGTTGATGCCCATAAAGAGCATAGTCCCAAGGTACAACTATATGACCAGATGTTTGGGGCAATAGCTACTCAAGATAGAATTCCCCTTCATAAATATCACCAGAGCATTGTTTTCAACAAAAGTTGGTCACCTATTCATCTTCATGGTCTTTTGTCAAAATATTTATGTGCTATACAAAATGACAAACCAGTCTCTTCCATATATTTAGTTACCACCAGAAAGGTGCAGTCTTACTGATCATATAGATGCAAGGAATCAGGAATACCCAACAGGACTAAATCATCCTCCACAAGGAAGAGGAAACCTATCTGGTGGACATCTGCAATAAATAAACTCTATAACATAAGGACAAAAAAAAATGCTGTATAAGACCAAGAAGGAGCAGGTGCCCAATTGGAAGCAATGTCTCCTTAGCCTGAACAAGCAAATAAGGGCACTAGTGAAATCCTCCAAAGCAAACATTGAGTCCAAATTGGCCACATCTACTAGAGACAATCATAAGGCCTTCTTCACATATGTCCACAACCTCAAAGAAAACACCCAGATCTGTTCAGAACTGGTGGTCAAGGACACCACATATACAAATGCCGTAGATATAGCAAAATTGCTGGCTGAAAGATTCAGCGAAAACTTCAACCCTCTGTCCCCCATCAGTAAATAAGGACATCCCCAGTACCTGCCACTTCCCCTTATATGTAGGGAAAAGGTCACCACTGTTCTCTCAAAGGCAAAAAATACAACATCCATGGGACCCAATAACCTCCCAGGCTGCATCCTATGTGAACTCAGGCAGGAACTTGCAGCACTATTAGGTGGCCTATTCAACCACAGTCTGAGTAACAGCTTCATCCCAGCTGAGTGGAGTACAGACACTGTCATCCCTTTACACAAAGGTGGAGCATCCACTGATCTGGGAAATTATAGACCCATCAGCCTAACTAGCCTGATCTGCAAGGCCATGGAATGGATTATCATGGACCTCCTTAACAAGGACATTGGCAACCTGCAAACACTTGATCCCACACAGTCTGGCTTTGTCAAGGGGAGGTCATGTCTGTTAAATTTGAGACAGTCACCAAAGCCATGGATGAGGGCAAGACAGTGCACACCACCTACCTTGACTTGGCCAAAGCCTTTGACACGATTCCTGACTCGGTCATAATAGATAAGCTCTCTCAACTAGGCATCAATCCATATGTCACCAGATGGGTAGCAAACTGACTCACTGATAGAACCCACCTAGTCAAAATAGGGGAAACCACCTCAAGCAGTAGACCTGTAGCAAGCGGCGTACTCCAGGGTTCAATCTTGGGCACTCTGTTATCTGGGATATACTTTTCTGACGTGGAAGCCAAACCAGTGGGCTATGGCTGACCAAGTTCACAGATGACTGAAAGCTGGGTGCTGTCATCAATTCCCCTAGGGATGTGGACATCCCCCAAGAGGGTCTAACACAGACAAATGACTGGTGCCAGAAACATGGTCTCAAGCTGAATACCAAAAAATGCTTCATCATCCCCTTTGGGGAGAGTGATGTCTCCACAAATTATCACATTGATAACAATGTCCTAAGCACGCAATCAGTAGTGAGGGATTTGGGCACCCAGGTTGATAGCAACCTGACTTTTGACCACCATGTTGCTTCCATTGTACAGAAGCCTTCTACATAGCACACCTCATAAGTAAGGGTGCCTCATCCTGGTACAAGGAGGTCATAACATCCTGGTATTCTTCCCTTATAATGCCCATTATTGAGTACAATGCCCCTTTTGACATGTACCTTGCAAAGCACATGCAGCAGGTGAACAGACCACAGAGGTTTCCCACCAGGAGAATCCAGGGCCTCATACATCTACCATACACAAACAGGCTAAAAGCTCTATCCCTCTACTCAGTTTCATACAGACTCCTCAGAGGTGACCTCTGTCTGGCATATAAGACAATCACGGACCCCACCTTGATGGGACTGCTGCATATCCATAAGTCAAGCTCCATTCAAGTAACTCTCATGCGTGGCCTCAACCTGGTCTGTGACATCAACAGGACTTTTTGGCAGGAAAGATTTGTGTCCCAGAGACTCCTCCATCTATGGAATAGACCCCCCCTCCTCGTCAAGTAGAATACCTCTTTACCCCTTTTAAAGTGCAACCGGGATAACTGCATGGGAAACAGAAAATATACCCTTAGGATTCCAACCATGTCCCTTCTGGACAAGGGCATTGGGTGCTGACTTGTCTAAACATGGACTAAACTCTTAGCTAGGCTTATAAGGCCCTCAGGGCCAATAACCTAGTAACCTCCTGTAATCCTATGATCCTATGATTAAACCAACATCCCAGCTCAGTTGCCATTTACACTGTTGATATTCCAGAAGAAAAACTGGAACATCAAATGCTTTTGGGCAGCAGTAAGGGCAGAACTGGTCCTTGACACCCACAAAACTGGAGGACACAAAGGGGGCAATATTGAAGGTAAAATGCCCTGAGCTAGTATTAATATCACTTGAGCTAATACATATCAAAAAGTTCTCAATTCAGGAAATTGGTGAGATTTTGAATATTTTATAGAAAGGTAGAACTTTAAATGTAATAGCAGGGAAATGTTACCTCTTTAGTGCTTGTGAGTTGCCCAACAGAGACAGTCTTTAGCCAAACTCTCCACCATTCATTCATGCAGATGGGGTTCAAGATCAGGTCATTCCAAAATGAGCAGATTCAAAACTATTCCTATTCATTATTATATAGACAAAATCAATAAATGTAGAAAAATTTACAAGTAGGAGCTGTACTAGTAAGTTTATGGAGGATATGTGCTTCCTTTGTAGAGACATAGTGAGAAGCATACAAGAAACCCAGGGAAAACACTAGACAGATTCATAATAGATAAAACCAGAGTGAGAAAAATGTATTGCATGTGGGCCTACATTTTCTTTCACTCATTACATTCACAGCTTTTACTACATAGCCAAAAGATAGCTTAAATCTATCTATAGAATACCTGACCATGTATTTCAGGAAATATAGACAGTCTTTGAGTGAGATGTCCTTTACTAAATATTGCCTTGTCCAAACTTCCTCTGTTACTGTTACTGATTCACTGTTTCTTAAGGTATGTTCATAGATTAGTACTAGGCTAAGTGCTCTTGTGGGCCATTTTAAGCCTAGCCAATTACCCCATGTGATAATCGAACCATGCACCTTGTGTCTGTAAGGTAAACACTTTAACCATTATGCCAACCTCCCACCCGTAATGTCTTTACATCACCGACACAGAAAACTGACATGACCTATTATTTTGGTGTCCCCAAAACCTGAGCAGTACCACAACATCATCATCAGGCCAATACGATATTAAATTTCTCTCCTGTATACCTACTCATCTTGTGCACTTATTTTAAAACTTCTCCACTGAAACCATTTTCCTTTTTTTGGTTATCACATGTCTCAACTTCTTTTCTAAAATCATTATCATCATAAACCCCACTTTTTCAATTATCTACATGGGGTTGGGGTGTTGTGACAACTGTTGCTATTTTTCTCAATTTTCCTAAAAGTACTTCTACATATGATCAATGTTTTTTTAAGGAAAATATTTTTTATATATACTGATCAGCTGAAATGGTTTCTAGTGAAAGTCTTTGTGACTTAACTTCAGTCAGTGGTAACCTCACTGGTAGTTATGTTTTCAGTTAAAGAACTGAGAGTGCAGTGCCCCTATATAGAGAATGCAGGATCTTTGTCCAATGGAAAACATTTATTTCAGAAGCCTATTTGGTCATCAGTCTTCATTGAACAGGCTCCAGTATACCTTTCTTCAGTCAGATAAACCATATCCTTCTAAATCACTGAAATATGTATTGCAATTTTACTAATTTCTATTCAGAACATCACTGTGAAATAATCCCTTTATATATATATAAGAGCACATCTAACAGGAATATTTTTGTATTTCATGGACAGGGAAAATATATGACTCTTACCCTTTCTCTAACACTGTGCATATTTCAGCAACATGCTATCTGTGTCCTAAAGAAAAGGAAAACATTAAAATATGTTCTGTCAACACTGTAACAATGAGTTGGTAACTCAAAGTAACAGTATGTACACCACATATAATATGCGAACTTCAGTCTACTTGTGTTTGCTGCCATGTGGCTAGCAACAGGTAGCATGCTGATTCCAAGTCCCTTCTGTCACTGCCACAAGGGAGACATTGTATATAATAGAAAACTGGTAAACCAGCTATATTATTTTAAGTGTCTTTAGTTTTAAACATGAACATCAGAGTTTTGTTCTAGGGATATGGATCCTACCCAATCGTGGTTAACAGTGTTTGATTTGTATTCACTGCCAAACTGACATTAAACTCAATGTGCCCACGCACATATCTCTGTTACAGCCAGTTACAGCCTATATATCTAACTAAATGTGAAATCAGTGTTTCAATAGGTCAAATCTTTTATGACAGACATGACAAAAATATTGACATATCTTATTTTCAGACTTTTTACTGCCCTTTAATAATCCACATTGGTGTTAACAACTGGCTTGGGAACTATTATTATTTTTTTTACCACAACCACACAAATGGTACGCATGACATCATACCGAATGACATACTAACCAGATGTACTAAAAGCAAAGTTTCAGACTAATTATAGGATAGGGTAAGTAATGAGGTTTATTTTTCTATGTGTAGTCATTGGGGTCACTAGGTAAGCAGGCTGTCTGCACTGAACTGCATACTGTTTCTTTTTTGAGCATAGTAAAGTTAAAAGTTCTAGTCCCTGGTAAAAGAGAGTTCAGGAAATATTAGCTGTAATGCAATTTTGAATCAGTAAGGCTTTTTTATTGTACAAGTCATTTCAGTAATTAATGAGGAGTGTTTATTTGGGTCCATAATGATCAAGAGATTTGCATTTTCTCCTAGTTGTTTTACAGAAAATAACAGAGCCAGGATTTAGATCTGTCTACTATTGCTGGCAGTAAAGTTCAGAAGTATGATACTTCATGTTGGTGGCAGAGAGAAATTTCAGTTTATCCCTAACCTAAGTGACAACTTTATTTAAAAAAGTGTGATAAGTTTTATTTGGACAGGTGAATTGTTAATGACTATTTTATTATTTTTTATATAGAATGATATTTCATGTTGGTGCCAGAGAGAAAATTTCAGTACTTCCCTAATTTGAGTGGCAACTTTATTTATAAATTATAATAAGCTTTATGGGGACAGGTGAATTGTTTATGATTGTTTTCATATTTTTATACAGAATGCTTATGCCTATGGGCAAACTGTGGGAAAGCATTTTGTGAACAGTGCTGTTGATAAAAAAATAATTTGTGATACTGTCAATGAATATTTAAGTCACTTATATGAAATACAGTGGAAAATGCAGGAGCATATAAGAAAATTGCTAATTAAAACAGCATCACTGCTTCTGCTTGGCTTTCCTACACTGTCTAGAGAAGAAATTTGCCAAGTGTCATTAACCCACAGGGGAAAAAAAAAGATGAACAACACAAGGCTGATTGCTTTTCTCCACAGGAAATCATTGCCGGAGTGATTTCTAATTGTGTACTAGCAATAATTCACTTTTTATTGAGATTTTTTTCCTTCTTTGATTTAGTTTGACAGTAGAATTGGTATATACATATATATATATATATATATATATATATATATATATATATATGGATTTACTTTATAATCATGAAATATTGAAAGGTCGAATTTCAGTATATCGAGACCATAAAGTCGAATTCACAAAACACTGACAGCCCAAAACCACGAAACTTCAAATGCGAACACACACCATACCCCACACCACACAGACACCACAATATGCATACTACAAAAAAGAAAACACACACAAACATAACCCCACACATCTACAAACCTACACTACTCTACACTGCGCCCCGCCCACATCTCCCTACTTATATATACTAACTCCGAGATTGCGCAAACAGAAAAAGACAATAAACTCACATCCAGACATTCTACAGTCCCTCGCACACACACACACACACACACACACACACACACACACACACACACACACACACACACACACACACACACACACACACGCACATCACATATATACAAACACCACCACATCCAACACTTAAACACTCATACTTTTATGCCTACCCTAACCCACACGTACAACGTACAAACGCACTCACATATACTCAAACACCTGCCCAAAACCATTATAAAACACTCACTTACCTTAGATTCCACCTAAATCCACACACTACACTGGACACCATTCACACAATACACTACACATCACGTAACGTACAGCCATAACCGTGAATTCAACTTACCCAGATTCGCGATTATGCACTTTCGCTATTTTGAAGATTTGAATTTATGGTCGCGATATACTGAAATTCGACCTTTCAGTATTTCGAGATTACAAAGTGAATCCATATATATATATATATATATATATCTCTGTATAAATATATATATATATATATATATATATATATATATATATTTATTTATACAGAGATATATATATATATATATATATATATATATATATATATATATATACAGATAGAGCTATAGAGATATAGAGAGATATAGATATATAAGTTAGGGCCTGTAGGGGGCTTGCCCCCTGCAAAAAAAAAAAAAAAAAAAAAAGAAGGAAGGAGATTTCCCCCTCCTGGGCATTTTTTCTATTTGGTTGAAGCATCGACTTTTAGGAAGTCAGCCTTCCATAACAGAACCCTTCTGCTTCATACTGTTCTGTACAGTTGCACGCCATTGTCAATATCGCCAGTGATTACAAAGTTTTCCCTTGTTTTATGTAAATTGTAGTCAGAGCTGATTACTTGTTGTTATTGGCTAAAGGGAATTCAACACATTATTTTTCTTTTGTGTGTGTGTGTGTTTAATACATGTGAAATGCTTTCTCACATTGATTAGGCATTTTATTTCTTGAGGTAACCTTTACGATCTCACCCAGGAATCCATTCACATCATGAATCAGGTCCAGGTGTACAGGCTCGGTCTGGCAAGACCTGACTAACCTATTGTAATAATTCTGTAGTCTGTAGTGTTCCTTACATTCTTATAATCAGGCTGTTTTTTACTGCAAACTTATTTTACACTGCATATCCCTACCACTAACTCTTTTCACACTGCTACTTGTAATGGGTATGATTATTGTTCTCATTTGGCAGGCCTTCTGTTAGAACTATTTGCACTTGGTTCAAGAGACCTCTGCTGTGGCAACTAGACTGGTTTCCTTCTTCAAAAGGGCTGTAAATGTTATGTAGCTTGGTGTCTGACCAGAAGGAAGGCTGTATCAAAGGGCGTAATTGCGCTTTTAGGTCAGTATTGCCCACCTTGTTTTATTTGGTCAGCTCGAATGTTCCATAATGCATGCTTGCAGGGACAATTTTCAATGAAGTAGTTGAACCATTTTGGTCTTGAAGAGATGTTTATTTCAGATAATGACATTTGTTTTCTTGATTCCAGTCCACATCCAGCTACCTGTAGCTCTTGCCCTACTAGACTGGAAAAGATTTCTCTGGAAGTACTAGACCCATTCATTTATCACAACATCACATCCACACTTACAGAGGGATTTTTGTTTTTACATCTTTTTTTAAAGGAGACATTTGTCATGCCCATCCTTTAGAAGGCAGGCTTGGCTTCTGAAGATAGGAGTAATAATAGATCAATCTCTGACCTGAAACTTGTCAGCAAAGCTTTAGAGATGGCAATGTTTCTACAACTTGTAATCTATTCAATCTGTTCATATCTCTCAATTTGCAGATATCAATGCAGATACCTAATAGCATAACTACTCCTATTTCCAATAAGATTGTGAGATACCACCACTGAGAAACAGACATTTAAAAGACATGGCGACAAAAAGGCACAGATATAGCTCTGATCCTCTTATACCTATGGTGCATCTTGTTAACTTTCCATATCATATACAGCAAAGGCATAGCAACTGTAACGACCAACAGCAAAAGGCAGATAGAAATTAGAAAGGGGAAAATGGTTCATTTGCTGCTTGTATCTTTTCTTTCAGAATAATGTCATCCTCTCTAAGGAGCTCTTCTTTATGCCAACATACCCTAAAAACTTTGAAAAAAAATGATACAGATAAATAAATGTACACCATAAATAGTAAATTATGATAAGCAACTTAATGAGATAAGATAAAGGCATTTCTGAGAGTGCTTCCTGAACAAGCAAACCAGTGACTAAAAATAGCAAAGGTGACAAATGTCATTAATATCATTAATAAATTAAAAATGTATTAATTAAAAATGAATTTTTATTAATAAACTCTCCTGAACCAGTGGGATGGATCTAAAAATATAATACTGTTATAATAAGAAAAGCTATTAGATTCCCTTTGAGATCATACCCCCAAATCTAATATGTCAATGGCACAAAAACAGTATGGAGTAGAAGCTTATTACCCCTTAAGTAAAGAGACATAAGTAAATAAAAAAAAATGCAGTGCATCCATTGACTTGTTGCATTGTACCCCCCACCCCCAGTTTAAAATGTGGTGCCAAACAGAGTGGCTAACTCAAGTACTAGTAGTACCCAAGTACAGAAACACTGGAATATAAACAGCTGTAAAAGCACTGAAGAACCAGTCCTGGAGCAGAATTCACAATATTCCTACTACTGCAATTTTACCACACTTTATGGCACCAAACTATGCAGAAATTTACTAGTAACACTGTTTATAGAATTAAATTTAATGAGTCTCAAATTTGGTATTAGTTCTCAGTTCTGCCACAAATGCAAAATAATTTATAAGATTAAGACCACAGACAGTGTTCAAAGTACAAACAGCTAGTTTTAAAAACAAATTCTACTTATGGAGATAGAAATACAGTGTAATGTACAAACTATGCTAAAATCTTGCAGTAATTCATATCTTCCCACAACTGCAAATAAAGCTATGAGACTAAGGCCCCAGAACAAAAAATGCAAACTTATAACTTTTTTTGTCTACAACATGGAAAAAAGCTGAAAAGTACAATAAAATGTTACCACACAGGTTAATTTGAGTGTAATTTAAAATATTTAAGCATAATTAAAATAAAATCTTTTTCCCTTTTTAATTAAAAGCTTGTTTCTCACAGTTCATTGCTTTCCACACATCTAAGAGTCTTACATAATTACATGAGTTATCTGTTTAACTGATCTAGCTACTGTATAATTTGTCTGTTTTATTCTATTGATATTTATTGTTTTAATTGTAACTAAATAAATTCCACAAAAACACCAGGGCAAGGCTTCAGATACCACTTGTATTTTTTAGCACTTTCATTCTTTTAATTGTAAAACAAGAACTTCATCAGAAGATACAAGTAAAGGTAAAGAAGCAATTTAAAAAGATTGTCAAAACAGTGGCATGACATGACTAACCTAATCAATATCAAGAAAACAGTGTTGTCACTTATGCAAATGCATTAGCAATGATCTTACAGTGCAAGTATTAAAGATTAAAAATAATTAAAGGAGATATCAAAATATTAAAAACTATCAACATAACGTTTGCATAAGTAAAAAAAAAATTATGTTAATATACTTGTTACGTTCATGATTAAAAACATATATAGAATGGAGGGTGAATGCTCTTACCTCAACATTAAGCAATTTGAACATCTACAGTTATGGGTAAGTGCAGATTGTACTTAAGCATTATGGGTTGAATATTAAAGCATATCTATCCAGAGAGGAAGAAGGATATGGATCCATGATCCCCTGGAGAATAGTCCCAGTGAAATTTGGCTTGGGCCTAGAAAAGGAACACTGTTTGAAATGCTTTCTAAAGATATGTACAGAGGACCAGGTACCAAAGAAAACAAGGCTCTACTGGAATATCAAAAAAATATATATATCTGTGGAGAATCACCTAGAAATTGTCTGTTAAGGCAAAAGATGTCTCTTTTTGCATCTCAATAAGAAATAAATAGCTGAGCAGCTTTTCTAAATGGCTTACTTTTCTCAAGATGGTAACTGAGCTGCCAAAGCATGTCCAGAGTATGCAGAATCTGTTCTCCATGTATTTTAGGTTCTGAGTAGAAAACCAGGAGATTGATGGCTTGATTCAAAGTAAATTGTGAAAATACTTTAGGCATGAATGAGTGGGTTGTTCTTAAAGATACCCTAGCCCTATTAAAAATCAGATAGGGGATTCGCCCATTGTGAGAGCTTACAACTCGGATACTCATGTTGGAGAAATTAGAGTAATGATGAGTACAGTTTTGTAAGTCCTGAACCTTAAATCAACTTCATGAGTAGGTTTGGAAGGTGACATAATAACATTTTCAGGCACATAGTTGAGATGCTGAGGAGGAGCAACCTGTCACAAGGCAATCTCAATTATAAAACTCCTTTCAGAAAATGTTTCTCAATAACCAGTGAAGAAAGTGGAGGATCCATGGGCAGTCATGCTGAAATACATGCATATACACACATACATACATACAAATATTTCAAGCAATAGCCTGCCAGTATACCAAAACAGTTTTTTCAGTAAACGTGTCCAGGCTCTTCTTAAAAATATCTAAACTAGTGCTTGCGTTAATGTGGTTTGGTATTCTGTTCATGCATCAGCTGCTCTCTCAGAGAACCAATCAGTATATAGGTTGTCTGATGATTCTCTACTACTTGTTGATAACCCCAGACATTCCCAGGGATAGTTGTTTCTAAATCCCCTATATACCTAAATGAGATCTCTTCTTAAATATCTATAAGAGAAACTGCACAGGTCCAGATATTTTAATCTTTTGTAATAACTTAAATTTTCACATCCATGGATACGCTTTGTATATTTCTGCTGTACTATTTCCAGTTTACTCATGTTTGTTTTCTTGTAAGGTTTCTATATTGCTATTCTATATTCAAGTTTGGGTCTAGTGTAATTAACAAACAATAACTTCATCATTTTGGATTTGATAGATTTTATGAATCTTTTTATACAACCTATAGTTCTATAATTATCATTAACCAATTGGTTGATATGATTAGAAAAACTCAAAGCTGGATCTACCCATATACCCAGATCCTAAAATGAATCTACAGTTTCAATCAGTGTGCTGTATTAAATATTCACTTTTCAGTTTATGTCTCCCAAATCTCATATGCTTAGTTTTTTATGTATTTATTAGAATATTATTCAACTGTATCCAAACGATCAATTTAGTCAATTTTTTGTAGACATACCTTATCTGCAACACTTGTAATCAGTTTATCCAATTTCAAGTCATCTGCATACAGACTGTAGAACACCTCAGATGAAAATATAGATCTGAAAGGTACAATCTAAACAAGTAAGGGCCTAGAACAGAGTCTTGTTGGACACCCTGACTGTAACCAAGAATTTCACCTTTCCAGTTGCAGTATGATACTTGCCATGTCCTATTTATAAGTCATGTAGCTATCCATCTTATCAAGAGTAAATCAATAGCTAGTTGTTACAATTTATTAACCGGTGTTTTGTGCATGATCCTGTCAAATGCTGACGTTAAATCTATATAAATTACATCACAGCACAATTTTTTCATTCATAGCTGTTATTATACTGTTATGCAACATCATGCTACAGGTGGTAATAGATGTATTTTGATGTATTTTCAACATATGGATGCTGATATATGGGTTCAAGTCTCAACCTTTCCACTTCTGACAATAACTTATCCAATATTATCTTCTCTATTATTTTTCCACAACATGAAGATAGACTTAAGGGTCCGTATGACTCTGGGTATGTCCCACTCCCCTTTCCCTTAATTGCAGGTTTAATAAGCACATGTCTCCAATCCTGAGGAGCATCCATCTGTTGTGTATGTGAATAAATTTTAGAATCTACACACAGTTTGTCAATTTGTATGTATTTACTCACACCACATCTTATGTATCTATAAAACAGTTTCCGATTATGCTCAATATCTTTATATAATTTTTCTTCAAATTTTTCTTGATCTTGTCTCATACTATGCTTAATTTGCTTGTCAAGCATGTTTATTTCAGTTTTCAAAGCTGTAGTTCAGCCTCTTTTCCATTTCTTATATGTTTTGTTTCTCACCTTAATCAGGTATCTTGTTCTTATGAAAATATATCCTCATGACATTGTATGCTTAGATCCTGATGTTAAACATTTTTTGAGTTTTTTGCACTCAAACAATTTTCTTTTTCCACATTCCTTCTCCAGTTTTTGACTGAACGTATCACTCCAACTAGTTTTATATAGTGACTGTTTTGCTTCCATCTGTAATTAATCTTCTGTGCAATGGTTTAGATTTCAGTTTGTCTGGATTATCTAGCAAAATACTCTCCTTTTATAACCCCATGATCACTGCATATCAACGGCGGTAAAACTTGACATGAAGTAATAGTAGTTTCTTTAGGAACACAAATGATACCTAGTATGTTCCTTTTCTTGGCAATTTTTTTTTACAATCTGAAACAACTGCTGTTCATGAAAACATAAGTTGTGAATAATTTCCTCACTAATGTTTTTGAATCAATATTAATCTAGTCTGTTTCTAGTGAATTTATGTCCCCAGCCACTATTATTATATGGATACAAGATGAACCTTTACAGAGGAATAAGAAAGGACAGAGGAAAGGAACTCACACAAATATTTGAACAGTAGCAGAAAATACTTGAGTGATACCTAGTTGTATGTTAGGCACCAACAAGAAACATTTCTTCCACTTAGCAAAATAGGATTTTCTAGTCACAGAGTTTCATGCCTCCTTTAGTACCTGTTGCATGTCTTAATGAGATAAGTGCCTAAAAGCTTTTAAAATTAAATCATCCAGGCTCAGTTTAAGTTGATTGATGTAGAAGTGTATCAAATTCCCCGTCTTGTGTGAGCAGATTCAGTCTGTGAGGGAACTTGTGGCAATTACTTTTGACCAATTCCATAAGAAGGGAGAACCAATGTTGCCTGGGCCAAAATGTGGATCACCACAATTATTCTGGAGTATCCTTTGAATCTTCAGAATTAAACTGGATATCAATGGAAAGGGTGAAAATGCATAAAGGAGCATTCCCTTCCAAGAGAATGAAAACGCATCTATGGTCCAGGCTTGTTGCAAGTAGCTCTTGACCAAAACATGTTTAGTTGTCTGTTCTGAAAGATAGAGACCAGATCTATTTGAGTTTTTCCCACAACTGGATAAATTCCTGGAAGATCCCCCTTATTCAATTTCCATTTGTGAGGGTCTGCCCTGGTCCTGCAAAGATTGTCTACCACAATGTTTTACTCTGACAGAATTTAATGTTAAGGGGTATGGAAGAGTTATCTCCCAAGCCATCATAGCCAGCCTGCATAGGGGGTATGAACTTGTACCTCCCTTCCTGTTGATATACACATGTCTATGGTATTTTCTGTAATCACTTGGAGACGTCCTAGGGATCAAAGGTGAATGGAAGATGTTAAGGCATAGATCACAGCCAACAACTGTTTTAGGCTGATGTGCATTGATCTGTCTGAAAGATTACACAGGCCTTGCAATTCTACACCTCTGAAAACTGCTCCCCAAGTAAAATCTGATGCAGCTGTGGTGACAGATTGGTTTGGAGTCTGAGGAGAGAAGGGGAGACCTAGGTTCAGTTGAATTTGCTGTCTGCACCAATGCAGTTCTCTTTTTATAAAGTCAAAAACTGAAATTTGATACTCCACAGAATACAAATGCTGGGTCCATGTGTTTTTTTAGAAAGCATTGTATCTTTCTCATGTGTAGTCTGGAAAGAGGTGTCATGACAACCATACAAGCCACGATCCTAGGAAATTGTCTTGCAAAAGTCTGAGATTTATTAGGAAAAAAGTTAGATGAATATCCATTTGTCTTGTGTTAAAAATGCCTTTTGAAGAGAAGGATATATATATATATATATATATATATATATATATATATATATATATATATATATACGGCATCCCAGAACACAATCCTGTGAGATGGAATCAAAGAGGATTTTATAAGATTTACCTGGAAGCCCAGATTGGTCAAAAAAGAAAAAAACATGTTAATGGCTCTTGACACCTGGATAATGACTTTGTAAAGATAAGCAAGTCATCTAACTAACGAAAGATATAAAAGCCATTCTGTCTACAGTAAGCCATGACTGGGGCTAGATATTCTGTGAATACCCTTGGAGCTGAAGATAAACCAAAGGGTAATGTAGAGAACTGATAATGTGACCCAACAAAAGAGAACCTTAAACATTTCCTGAAGTTTATGACTGAGAATATGTTAGTAAACATCTTTCAGGTCTAGAGTTACCAAGTAACTGATATGAGGTATGAGAGGTAACAGGTTATGTAGGGTCAACATTTTGAACTTTGGAACTTTGACACATAGATTTAGAAATTAAAGATCTAGTACTGGTTTACAAGAAGCATCTTTCTTTGGTATCAGGAACATTCTGGATTAGTAGCCTTCACCCATTGGATGAAAGGCAGTGGTTTTATAACAACCTGGACATTGTTCAGAGGAAAACATTCTGTTTGATTTTGAGGGTGGAGACATATTTCCCTGAAAGGAGGTTTTTGTATTCATTGTCATCTGTAACCCTCCCTTACTCATGACTTTTATCACCCAGAAGTCCAAACCAATCGTTATTCAAAACAGAAGTGTTGAAGGAGAGTTTTTGAGACAGATTTGTACAGATATTGACTGGGCAAGAGGAAAGTGGGTAACTAATTCTGTACTGTTGGTTAGTCCCTTTTTTTCTTTTTGTACAGGACTTTGGGAAAAGTGTCAGTTTATTTGTTTTTTTAATGTTGTTAACCTCTGACCATCTCTTTTATTGTATTTTGTTTGCATGAAAAGGACTGGCTTTGTTTATTTTGCTTTTGTCTGTAAGGGGGAGACAACGAATTCTGAGGACTGCACCCAAACATACACTAGTTAACAAAATATGCTAGAATTTAAATTTAAGAAAAAATATCACCATGTTTTTTTTTTAGTTTTGAAAAATTATAGTGTCTAGAAAAGTGCACAGACCAGGGCTGCACTTTTTGTCAGGAGCAACATTCTGAAAACTGATGTACAATTTAAAAAAAAAAAAAAAACAGCTACGCCCTGGTCTGAGCATTGTACATTTGAATATATAACAATTGGGTAGCAGTCTTACGTTATCATTGTAATATGCTACAGAGATGATGCAGTGATTTTCAGTGCCATGTGCCTATTTGCCTTGACTTTCTCTGGTGTGAGTTTGATTTTCCTTGATCTGATAGCATCATATGCAGGCTTTGCACCTTTAGTAGCAAAAGGCTGAAGAAGGCATCTTCTTTTTTTGTCCCATATCTTGAGAGTAGTTCTGCTGTAATAACAAGTATTGGTGCATTTGTCAGTTTCTTATATACCTAAATACCCCACTATGTTCCCAGACATACACATGGATACTGTATTTAATTTGATAATTAATGAGTTCCCTTCTATATCTCATTTCCAAACAGTAAGACAATCATTATGTAACTATCTTAAAGGAAACAAATTCATTCTAAATGAATAACTGTTTCATTCACATCTTAAAGTTAGAAATCTTTCATATTTTTGAAGGCATTCTGGAGGTTTTTCATATAGTTCTTCACATTTCTTTAAATGATAAAATAATGGACAAAAAGAAAATCACATTTTAGTTACCAATATATATATATATATATATATATATATATATATATATATATATATATATATATATATATATATATATATATATATATATATATATATATATATATATGTGTGTGTGTGTTCTGCTTGCTTTTTTCAGAAGATAGTCCTACACTTAGTGTAGCATATCTGAGTGAATACACTGAACAGGCAGTGTGTTATGTTTGATCTTGAACAAAGAAACTGTACACTAAATGTACAAGTTCTATATACTTTGTGATAAAACACGAACTAAGTCCCAAAAAGCAGCTAGAAAAAAGTTTACAGAAGCACAAAAGCCCAATGAACTTCTTCTTACAAGTCTAAAACATACACTTGGCAGCCAATGCAGCTCGCTTACTGCCTCCCCTCTCAGCCAACAGCTAGGTTCAAACAAAATTCGTGAACTCGATAATAAAATCAATACTTCATTTAATCACAGTGGTTGAGCGCTTTCACTTGCAAGAGGCAAGCTTCATCAGAACAATAATGATAAAAAATCCACAGTTTAAATACAAAAAAAGGCGCCAAAATTGGCTAATTATAATTAATTACATCATTAAAAGTTATTATACACTAAAAAACATGCTAGCATAAAAAATGCAAACCCCTATACAAAAATAATTGTCTGTTAGGGTATAAAAAACGCAACAAAGATGTGTTGCTAAAAATCTTCATAAATCCAAACCTAATGCCAAGTGTATGTTTTAAAGTTGTTTTCAAGCTCGTATTGGTTACCTTCTTACAAGTCTAATAGGTCTTGTAGTCATAAAATACTTCTCCGTTGATGAAAATCCTTTAATGCGAAGCAACAATAAAAATACACGGAAAGTGAAACACTCACTAGTAGTAGAATCCAACATAAAAACAAGGAATAAATCAAGCGCTTTCACCCGTTCCTATGACGGGCTTTTTCAAGATAAATTATTACCATTTCTTTGCTTGCTTAAATACAATACTACTAATTCAATTACTCAATTAAAAAGTTTTAACAATCCAATTAAATCAATTATTGGGTGAAATTTCATTAATGCTTAAGAAAAAGTCAACTGCTGAGCGTATTCAGTTAACATAACTTCTCGTCAAACATTATTTTAAAAGCATTTCTACTGTGGTACATTCTACACACTGTTAATTGTACTTGTTAATCAATGATGCTTTGTGAAACATTGCGCTAAAACTAACAAATTATTACTCTCAATACTGGTAATGTTCTTAAACCAATGTTTGTGTTAAAATAAAAATAAAAATAAAAGGTAATGTTTTAAAAGAACCCCTCCGCTCTCCTGTTGTCTGCCGCGGGTACATTTGGCCATGAAACCGAATATTAGCTCTTAAATCAATTTAACTGACTTCTAGTCCTTATTTTGCTCTCTGCTTATTTTATTAGCTATGAATTGTTAAAAGTCAAAAAGTATGTTGGATAATTCATTCTCTTCAGTTGTTGAAGATGATGATGTTTTGAGAATAAGTGATCACGTACTATTTGTTCTTACATGCTGGAACCATTGACAGAATGTAGTGTGTTTTTAGATGTTAGTTGGACCTAAATAACATATTGTTTCGTTCACATTATCTTTGCTCAAACTTCATAAAATAAATTTTGAGTTAGCGATAGTTATTCTGTCGTAACTTTTGTTATTCAACTTAAAGGGAAGACTTGTGTCTGGTCTAATGTTATCGAAATCACATAAAGCTTCAGTATTATAATATTGTTTTGACAGTAAGCAACCTTTGCTTAAAATCTGTTAAAACTTGTACTAAAAGTTTTTTAAAAAATATTCATTTAATAACATATAATTTGTATATCAGTAAACATGCACATAGATTTTGTTATGTGACAATCTTATTGTGTTAATCAATTTCAAACTATATTAAATACATTATTATTAGTTAACATCAAAATAGATATCTAATAAATAAATGATGTATAAATATATATATATATATATAATTGTGTGTAACTAAATAAATAAATAATAATATGAATATATAAATACATAAATATAAATATATTATGAATATGTGTTTGAATATATATATTAAATGTATGTTAAACATTTTAAAAATGTGCTTATATTTAATCTGAACGTTAATATTTTAAATATTTTAAATATGTTAATATTTTAAATATTTTAAATATATTAAATATAAATTGTGGGTATTTTTTACTACTTGTAACATTGTGTCAATAATTATCATTTCATTAAAAATATTGTTTCGTTTAAAATTATTAAATCGTTTTTAAATGAAAGAATGCTGTAAACTCTTGCAAAATTAATGTAAAAATGTACTCTTGATCAAGTAATTTTTTTGTTATAAAAATTCTTATGATATATAGAAATTTTTAATCCTGAAATGTACCTAGCATATAACTTAAATTTATCATAGTTTTGCCCTTCTTAGTTTGAGGAGGCTTGTAATGCTAATAGTTTCATTGAGTCCTGGGAATTTTGAAGCATTTAATCTAAGTTGCCAATTCAACTCCTTAAATTCAATGGTAGCTTCCCAGTCTCCCCCTCTAGGATTAAGGGGAACCTGTTCTATAACCATAAATTTTAATGTCATGTTAGGGCATGAAAATCACATTTTAGTTACCAATATATATATATATATATATATATATATATATATATATATATATATATATGTATATATATATATATATATATATATATATATATGTGTGTGTGTGTGTGTGTTCTGCTTGCTTTTTTCAGAAGATAGTCCTACACTTAGTGTAGCATATCTGAGTGAATACACTGAACAGGCAGTGTGTTATGTTTGATCTTGAACAAAGAAACTGTACACTAAATGTACAAGTTCTATATACTTTGTGATAACCTTTATGAATCTCATTGATTAAATATTTGTTTGTTTTGCTCATTGGAAATCAATTTAATTTTATAATTTTTGCATTGTAAAATAAAACTCCTTTTAGAACTAGACAGCAGTACAGTCTGTGATATTAAAAGCTCTACTCCTGTTCCTGGAAAGTTGAGCAGTTGCTTCATTTTGTGTTTTCTGTGGTTGTGGTGGCATCATGTTTAAAAGGGCCTAAATGTATGTTCAGTAAATTGCAATAAAAATGGAGCATGACCAGTATTAAAAGTGTTAAGACATGAAGAACTTAGCATGTATAGTTAAAGAGATGAAGTTTGTGTGTGCATGTGTGTGTGTATGTGTGTGTGTGTGTGTGTGTGTGTGTGTGTGTGTGTGTGTGTGGGGGGGTGTTTATTTTGAGGAAATCTATGAAGCATCAGTCGTATATTTTCTTTCAAACTTCATCAACCCATGGGGAACTTGACAGCAAATGAACTCTGTGCAAGTTTAGTGCAAAACCGACATGGTGTGTACATTTTTGCATGATGAGCAACAATGCTAATTGCATATGCATGTCACTCATCATGCATGCACAGATACCATTGAGGTTTCATGTTGCTGGACGGGAAACTGTGTAAAGCAGCACAAACACATTTAGACATGCAGACAAGTTTACCTACAGGCAAACCTGCTCTGGGAGATTGCAAGGGCAGACACAATGATCACCAGGGCTAAAATTAATGAAATGACTGCAGTACTAGCACTATAGAAAAGTGTACTCAGTACAATGTACACTACAACCTGTTTTTGGCATACTGAAATAGATGTTTTGTGGTGACCATCATGTGTATGTAGACTGCATTATAAATACACCAGTCAGGGGAAGTGTGCTCATTAAAAAGGGCCACAGGCATGAGTGGTAGGAATGAAGAAAGGGGAAGAGGACAAGTGAAACATTGTAATGTACAGCAGATAAGGACATGTCAGTGTACATACACCCCAAAGCCAAGATAGTTGAAGCATGTGCAGTAATCACATGTGTACATAATACAGTATGTACTGCTGTTTGCACCTCTCCTGTGTGGGTATATTCATATCATCACACAGTTATTGTATATTATATAA
>NC_056730.1:637093436-637230936 GCF_019279795.1 Protopterus annectens | reverse complement strand
GATTAGCATGGATGCAACTGTGGATGTGTATAAATAATCGTGATGATTTCATGTCCACATTAAGACATGTTGAAGACGATCTCAATATCTATTGTCAGTACAAAGCTTTAGATGGTGGAACAATGCATATCTGCTATTAATTTTTGCAGTGTAGTTGACATTTGGTAACTACTACTGACATATCCTTTTAGAAGTGGATGTGTTTAGAGCACACAAAGACTGAGTAAGTATGTTTTCAGTCACTAACAAGTGCTTTCCCTTTGTTTGTACTTTTACATGATTTTAATGGGATGAAGATTAACTGGGCATTAAACATTGTAATACATGTCACTCAGCTCTTTCCACAGAGCACCACTGAGCAACTAGTTTGCACAATCGCTGGTAAAGTGCTTGCACCTGTGAGCTTCACATTTAATGGATACAACTTGAACTTGGGAATTACTTATGCATATATCCCAGGCTAGAACTAGTTGACAGATTCTATGGTGTTCATAGTGTTGTTTATATTGGACATGTTGTGTCATAACTTCTATGTTATGAAGAACTACTGCTATCATCTGCCCCATTTGTGTGGAGTTAACTGGCAAGCAAATGCAGTTCTCAGCTTAAAAGGGAAAATAGTAATATTTATATTAGTTCACCTTCCATCACACAAACATGCTAAGTGGTGAGGCATGGCTGTCAGGACTTTGGATAGTACTGATTGCAAGAAATACAGCTGCTGCTTAGCTTTCCCTGTGATAGCAGGTGTAAGAGCAGTGAATTTATTTTATTGCACAGATGGCAGAGGGTTTAAATACAGGTCAATCTAATTTTATTTATACACATGGCATCAGGATGGCATTACATAAGTAATTGTGATAATTCCTGAACGTTTGAGACTATGGTGAAGTACTGTATAAAAATAAATAGCAATCAAGTGATTTATGTCAACAGTACACATATGGATTTTTTTTATAGAGCAATGTAAATAACTGCTCAAGTAAATGTTTCAAAGTACTGCCTTTACTCTGCTTTACCTCTGTGTTCCTTTATCACAATGAGTTTAAGCAGCATTGTGCTGAGTTAACTGCATTATGCCATAGGACATGAAGATCCATTCTTTGCCACTCGGCATTGGTCCACAATGCCAAACTCCAAAAAATGCAGAGGACAAAAAGTGAAGATCTTTATTAGGGATTTATTATTTATATATGTGTGTGTGTGTGTGTGTGTGTGTGTGTGTGTGTGTGTGTGTGTGTGTGTGTGTGATTCTATTTTTTGACCAAATTAAAGGTGTGAATAGGAAAGTGGGGAAATAGGGGGCAAGGAGAGAGAAGAACAAAGAGGAACCATTATAGGAATTTTCAGGAGAGAATTAGGAAAGAACCATAGCTATCAACTTCTTTAACAGTGTGATATGGCCATGTTTAGAAAACTGGATGAATTTGGACTGTCACTGTAACACAGATGGGTGACAACAATGCAATCATGTTGTATAGCTAATTGAACTGAATCAAGTGTGCCCAGAAGACGGATGTGTGCAGTGCAAAGTTATGTATGGGATGAATTTTTTTTGGTGGGATAGATGCCCAGTTTTTTTACTTTATTTCAGCAAGAGAGGAATAGAGGAATGCTGGGTAAGGGACATACGTATGTCAGGGTCAGGTAAGTAGGGTAGGTGAAGAAGTGGGTGTAGACAAACAGGACAAACAAGACAGAGACAAGGATAGTGAGGGACAAAAAAAGGTTGGGGGACACCATGATTGTGGATAAGGAAGGGACATCAGAGGCCCACGCTCATCAAGCATTGGGACAGTGAGATTCTAGTGTTCAGCCTCAGAACTGTCACCATTGTCCCCTTTATCAAATTCCTGTTGGAGTGCTTGATATTTTTGTTTTCTCAGCTTTCCAATGAGCATCTTCTCCATACAGCTGAGGTGTGCACCAGTGGTACATTCTACAACCTCACACCCCATGCCTGGCAGCTTCTGGGGGGTGACAAAATCCCCACCTCCTCCAGTACTGGATGGTACCACTGCACCAGCTGCTGGGATAATACTACCTGATGTTGAGGCCACACTACTGCTGTAAACGACATAAAAAACACACCACTCCACACCAGGAAACAGTTGGAAAGAAGCTTTACTGGTGTATCTGGTACCTCGGCTTGCGTCTTTAAGGAATATTTTCCACACAAGCAGCTCTTCATTACATACATTAAATAATTAAATAATTAGATCCAATTAAATATAATTACTTCTCAATAAATATAATTATTACAAATCAAATAGAATGCAATTGTTGTCCCATTGAGATAGTTCATCACTCCATATTTTCATTAAAGTGCCCTGCTCTCACAATATGAACTATATATTAAGTTATAAGCATGTATATAGTGCTAGTATATTTATTCCTATACTATTTCAACATTGCTACCTTTCCTACATTGCATATCAAAAATATATATTCCATTTAACATGTAATGTTTATCCTCAAATAATCCCTTTAAGTGGAAATCTAACATTTTTGATAAGGGTTCTGTTTTCTGAGGATAAAACTCATGTATTAAAGGATTTCTGGCACCTATTAAAATGTATGGCAGAAAACGAGTTTAAAGAAAACATTAATTTTTTTTAAGTATAGATGTTAGGGACCTATTTTTGAGTATACCACATGAGGAAGGAATGGAGTACTTTCAGGAAGCCTTGAAGGAAGGAACTAGATTCTCACAGGATACAATCTATGTACGGGCTACACTCATGGAACTAGTTTTGAAAAATAACTTCGTATGATTCCAGGGGGAATATTTCAAACAAATTCGAGGGGTAGCAATGGGTGCAGCAGTGGCACCGGTGTTTGCCAATATTATACTTTGGCAATGGGAAACTAAACAAGTGTTGAGTTCCAGGTTTAGGAAAAATATTTACAGATATTACAGATTCCTGGACGACATCTTAATATTATGGGAAGTTGGGCTTGAAGAGATAAAAGAATTCCTAGAGTACATCAACACTTCTATAGGATTTTAAAGCTTCACCAGTAAAACAGAGTGTGAAGCAGTTAACTACTTGGATATTCACCTGTATAAAAACAAAAGGGAAGGATGTTATGAATCCTGTATATACATGAAGCCCACCTACTCAAATGGTTTCCTACATTTCAAAAGTGACCACCCTTTCTGGCAAAAAAGAAATTTGGTAAAGGGTGAGATGATTAGAATATGGAGATTAACCACAGGTTCAGGGAACAGTTGGAAGAACTAAAGGAAATGTTCAGAGTAAGGTGTTACCCTATGACTATGCTGGAAGGACAAGAGAACTATGTGGTGAACAAAAGGGATGAGTGTTCCCCTCCATTGTTGAAAAATCCAGAGAGTGTGATGGGGTGAACAAAACAGATTGTGAAACTAGTTGCTGTGTGTTAACATTTGATCAGGATAGTTCAGAAGTACACAAAATGCTGGAAAAGAATTGGAATTGTCTTTTTGGGGCATTCGGATTAACAGAAAAATTGGGCAACAAACCAAAAATAGTGTTCATTAGTGGATCTAATATTAAGAATTTGTTTGAGAGGAAAAAAGATAAGGATAGGATACCTTTAGGAAGGATGAGGAAATGTAATGGATGTAGGGAGTGTAGGCACATCTATGAAAGTAGGAACATAGTTGTAGAAGGCTACAAAAGAATAATTCTTGTTCTAGGAAACTATAGCTGTAACACAAAGCGAGTAGTATACATAGCCCTGTGCCAGACATGCTGTGCATACTATATAGGAAAAACAGAAAATAAATTAAAAAAGAGAATTTATCAGCATGTTTATACAATAAGGAGACAGGACAAAACCAATGTCCTGTTTAGACACAGTGTATGATGTAAGGATTTTAAAAAGTTTCTTTTCTGTGTATTGGAAAAGGTGGGCAGACAGGAGAGAGGGGGTAATGCTTCTTGGAATACAGGGAACTATATTGGCAGGTTTTGTTAAATGGTACTGTATTCCCTGGAAATAATGACAGAATTTCCATCAGTAGTTTGCTGCAATTAAAGGCAGACATGATCTGATAGTAAGAAATGGAAATACCATTTTTTATAATTAAATGTATACAAGTATTATATATATATATATATATATATATATATATATATATATATATATATATATATATATATGGGTCTAGGTTATAACATCGACAGATGGGAAGACCGACAGCGAAATCACCAACGCGAGAAGATCGATGGATGAAAACACCGACGCGGAGAACACCGAGATGGGGAAAGGATGTGTAAGTATGCGGTAGTGACGGACGTTAGGGTGCGAGTAAGGTAAGTGTGCGATGTTGGCGGTCTGTAGGGGTAGGGGTGGGTTAAGTGAGTTAGGGTTAGGGCGCGAGTTAGGTAAGGGTGCAGTAGTGAATGTTTTGGGTTAGGGGCGGGTTAAGTGAGTTAGGGTTAGGGCGCGAGTTAGGTAAGGGTGCAGTAGTGACTTTGTTTGGGTTAGGGGCGGGTTAAGTGAGTTAGGGTCAGGGAGCGGGTTAGGTTAGTGTGCGATAGTGACGGACCTTAGGGTTAGGGTTTCGTTAGGGTAGTGGATAGTTGTGTATGTAAGGTTTAGTGTTTGTTTGTTAGGATTTAGGTGTGCTTGTGTTGTGTGTGTGGTTTTGGTCAGAATTTGTTTTGTTTATTGGTTGTTGTGATGATGTGTTGAGTGTGTGTGGTGTCGTGTTTGTGAGCTGTCGATGATGTGGTGTCGGTGATGTTGTTGTCGATGTTGTGTGCTGTCGGTGTTATAACCTAGAACCATATATATATATATATATATATATATATATATATATATATATATATATATATATAGACATTTTTTAAAAGGTCTTTAAGTTATGAATTTTAGATGGCTTGATTCTAATAATGTGATTTTTAAACAAGCAATTGCAAACTTGGTTGGTCTGTTTTTGAAAAAAAATGGATTTTTAAACACGTGAAGAAAGTACACTTAAGGTAATGTAAAGTTTAATTGAGTGTAAAGTGCTTCTACTGGTGCAAATAATTTATGTGAATTGTATAAAAGGGGGAAGTGGGTAAGGTTATTGTATCTGATGAAGTTCCGTTTTTTTGAATGAATAAAGGGAATGAAAGCACTTATTACCTTACTCTGCCTGGTGTCTGGTTCTTGCAAGGAATAACACTTCTGTATCATGTGTGGATACATATTAAAATAAAAAATAGAGATAAGCATGGGGTAAGAGATAAAAAAAAGAAAATGATAATTCGAGCCATCATATGTCACATATAATAAATTACTACAGTACAAATATATTTTTACTACAGTACAAATATATTTTTACTTTTACATTAACTATACTTTATAAAAATAGGACTGAGGACTGATAATTGTTTCAAATAATCCTTGCAATATGCATTTATTGCACATATGCTTTTAAAAATAAAACATATTAAGTTAACAACATTACATTTATGCCAATTTTGTTGAAATTAATATTTATTATTTTACAATGTATTTGTTACTTGTGGGATTTGAACCAACAACATCTGAATGCATTATTACAATTGATTCCTACAACTACTTTGAGCTACATAATGAAATGTGTATGCTTGATTTTACAATTAAGATATGCATGCTTAATTTGCTATTAGTGTATAGAATAGCAATACTTTTAATAAAATAATAATTAATTTGTGCTGCATACATACCCCTTGTTTCTCACCGTTTTTCCAAGTGTTCAGCATGGGCCTCCCTTTTCACTGAAATCTCCTGGAGCTGTAAAATAAAGAGGAGAGAAAAAGAGAAGAGCATCATGCATTCCAGTCTTGGTCATTCCCAGCTTTGTATATAATTTCAACTATCTTTATCTGTATGCTTACACAACTGTGGGATGTCAGCAGTCCTAAACTCATCCAGCCACTGGTTGAGTTGTCCTGTTGCACATTTTCAGGTCATTGTAATGGTGTCTACATTGCTCTCCAGTTATTGGAATGCCAGTTGCACTGGAGACAGCCTTAGCAAGACTATTCCAAGCCTCTGACTTATATTGAGACCCCGGTACAGTCCCCCTGCAATTGCTTACAGCTGTGTTGCTTTTTAAGGAGTACAGTGAATATTATGGACTCTTCTACACCCCATCTTTGAGCCCTAAATTAGGCACCTTCCTTCCTAGCTCCTGCCATGTCCACACAGGTCATACAGCAACAGTTAATGTGTTTTCCAGCCAATTCATAATATCACAAGAGAGAAAACCTGCACAACCATGCCAACTTAGTTTGCTTGATGTTAAGAAGACAGCAACAATGCATAACAGAGAGGAAGGCAGTTTATGAAATAGAAATTGGTAATGTGACAGTTGGCATTAGTTTATGGGTTGTATGCTGTTGCAACTGTTAGATTACTTAACTTTTCAGACATACATTGGGGCATATTCATTTTATGACTTGACACATTTTTCTGTGGATTTACACACTGATAAAAGTAATTTGTACAATGTGGGATTCAAACCTATGTCAAATAGAGAGCACATATTATTTCAGGTAGGTGTTTTTGCCCTCCTTGCTGCTGAAGGAATGTTTGCCAGGCATACTCATTAATTATATAGACACCCTAAACAGTGAGTGATTAATCATGCATGTGCATAACCTGACAAGATCCTGGTTTATACATTCATGTGTATATGACTAGCATTAAAGTATGAAGTTATCCCAGAGCAGAAAAAGACACTTTTAATTACAGAAACATAATTGTCAGTATATCCTCTGTCACACATATAATACATATGATGTCCATTGCTAAACATAGTAATTGTTATGTATAATTACCTTTATATTGTCCTTTATTTTTATAAATTGAGTGTAACAGCATAAGTAAAATCTGGAGTGTGATAGCTTAGAACCCTGGCTCAGCCGTATTGTGAGCATAAACTTACACCAGTTGCCACAGGGAAGGCTAGATATTAGGTTTATTTTTTATAGTCAATACTGTTCAGAGTGTTTACTGCAACTGAAGACTAGTTTGTTAGACATAAGGCATGCTTATTAGTTATATATACACATTAAAGAGCTGAGTGATTAATCATGTATGTGTGTGACATGAAAGTTCAGAAAATGAATTTTTAATTGTAGAACCATAACTGTGCTGATACCCACAGCTAGACATGCTGTGTATGCTCAATCCACCTGCTCTACATAGTTATTTTTATGTCTAATTATTTTTATATAGTTAATTTTTATCTAAATTACAGTGTACCAGCATTAATAAAATTTAGAATTTACTGGATTAGATCCCTCACTCACCTGTAACATGGCCATTAACTTACATCTGTTGCCACAGATAGAGCTACGCAGCAGGTGTAATTTTTACACTTGCTATTGTGTTTGAGTGTTGACCGCCATGCAACTCTGCTTAGCGCATTTGCATGAATAAAGACCACACATGTTACAAAGTATCTGTTTAGAAATTGAAATGTCTCTTTATTGTCTGCAGGTGTTGAGAAAGCATGCTGACCACTGTGCAACACTGCTTAGCATGGTTGTGCTATGGAAAACAAAATATGTTACAATGTATCTTGTTTGAAATGGACAATGTCTCCTTATTGTCTGCAGGTATTGTAGAACTGCAGGTGTTGTGTATGTATGTTGAGAGTCATGCAATGCCGCTTAGTGTGTTTGCATGATGGAAGGCAAAGGATTTAACAATGTATCTTTTTAAAATTGGCAATGTCTCCTTATTGTCTGTGTCACTGTGGCATAGTTGTGCGTGTGGAAATGAGACAGGAAACCTCAACATGCATTATTATTATTATTATTATTATTATTGTTAAAAAGTGATTATCAATTTTTATCAAAAGAAAAATGTGGGACTTGAACCATGTTCTACACATCCTATGTGCTTTGTGCTTCATCATGTTTCCCAGGTGTGCTACACATTTAGTTGATTCACATCTCTAATTTATGCTGTCCTTGTCATAGGAGCAACTTCCATTAATTTTAAAATATTTATCAGTTTCTTTGCATTTGCCCTAAGCTGCACACTGTGCAAATATTAATATTTAAAAAATAAATAAATAAATAAAACAGCATTGTAAAATACATTTTAACATGCATTATAGATTTTTATACATATCTGTATTTGAATTGTCATAATAATGATTTTGCAAAACACGAGTAGTGTCTTATCTCTGTTTGCTACAGAAACAAGTTTGCAACAGGAAAGCAAATCATGTGCATGCAAGACATTTCCATTTTCTCCACAGTATTAAAAAGACATATATACTTGTACACTCTCATTTGCACATGTGGCTTGCATATTTAATTCAGTGAGTAATCACACAACTGTTTCTGATTATGTTTGCACCAATGCAGCTCTGTCTTCTAGTTGTATTGTGTTCATTCTTGTCTTATCTGTCCTGCACTCTGACACATGCAGTCTACAGTGCATTTTGTATCATCGTCTTTTAACTGTAGGATAAAAATCCATGACAGTGGAAAACATTTTTTTCAGCAAAAGCGGGAGGATTTGGCTATTAACGAACAAAAATGAGAAATGTGTGCTTTTTAGTTCCATTTCAAAGCTTGCTAAAGTCACTTATACATTTTGTAAGTATATCCTGGTTGACACACCCAATGCAGGTAAGGTACTCCAATCATTGTTGTGTCTTCCTTCTCCCTCACACTAATCATTCACAGCTGCAATCTATTAGCAACCAACAGTGAGGTAGTACCTACACTATGTTTATATCAGCTACATGAAGTTAAAAATTTGGGATTCAAAAATTCTAATGTGTTCACACCTCATTTGCATCTTTATCATGCTCAGATGCCTGAATCTACACTATAGAAATGTAATAGTGTGGCTAGGCAACTTGAAGGTGAAGAAACTTGTGTATTTGGAGAACACAGAGGTGAGGAAATTTATGTATTTGGAGAACATAGACAATTGCTATTCCTTTTAATTTATCTACAGAGAAGGCTTCTAATCATGCTAAAGTATGATTGTAAGTACATTCTAGATTTTGTAACATGTTACAGACCAAATTATATATGTGCAGTAGAAAATTGAATTGTTATCTGTATGCACTTCTTATGGTTCACTGTTGGCATAGGCATTTTGGCAGGCATTTACATTTCTCATATAGCTAGGTTATTAACTTTTATCACAAGTGTTATTGTTAATATTGTTATCTTACAATCTTCTATGTTATTTCAGGGAAATGTAATGTACTATGTCAATGACACAGGGTGTTATGCTTCTAAGATGGCCCAGAGACACCTGCAGGAAAATAGTGGGCACAGTGATAGGGGACTGGCAATCATATAGGTTCATAGGTTCATAAGATGATACTAGGCTATTGGCCTGGAGGCCCTTATAAGTCTAGCCAAGAATATCATCCATGTTCCCACAAAGTCAGCACCTGTTTCCCCTGTCCAGCAGGAATACAGATGGGATCCCATCCAGTGATCCAGATTCCTCTTAAAGAGGGCAAGATAGGTACTCTGCTTGACATGGAGAGTCTATTCCACAAATGGGGGAATCTTTGGGACACAAATATAACCTGCCTAAAAGTTCTATTAATATCACAGAACAGATTGGGGTCTTGCATGTGGGTTGTGTGAGTGGAGTTTGACTTAAGGATATGCAGCAACTCCATCAAGGCTGGATCTGAGATGGCCTCGTATGCCAGACACAGGTCAACACTGAGCAATCTGTACGAGACTGAGGAGAGGGACAGGGCTTTTAGTCCGTCTGTTTAGGATAGGTGTTTGAGACCCTAGATTTTCCTAGTCAGGAACCTCTGTGGTCTCACCAGCTGCTGCATGTGCTTGGCAAGGTACACACAGAAGGGAGCATTGTGCTCATTAATGGGTCTGATAAGGGAGGAGTACAGGGATGTTATGACCTCCTTGTTCCTGGATGAAATGCCCTTACCTATGAAGTGGGCCATAAAGAAAGCCTTCCATACGATGGAAGAATGTGGTGGTCAAAAGTCAGGTTGCTATGAACCTGGTTGCCCAAGTCCCTCACGACTGATTGTGTCCTTAGTACATTGTTATTAATGTGATAATTAGTAGGGCTGCCATTTTCCATAAAGGGGATAAAGATGCATTTCTTGGCATTCAGTTTGAGGCCATGCTTCTGGCACTAGTCATTAGTATGGGTAAGGCCCCCTTTGAGGATGTTCACATCACTAGGGGAATTTAAAACAGCTCCAAGTTTGCAGTCATCTGCAAACTTGGTCAGCCACAGACCATTCACTGCCTTTTGTGTCATCCTTGGCTTCCTGTCCCCACCATCCACCACACACACACACACACACACACACACACACACACACACACACACACACACACACACACACAACACCCCGTACACATGATGATAACTGTGGCATATCCTTGATTCTGTCTTTTGGACCTAGGGACACATAAGTCTTTTGTCTGATGCACCAGGTGCACAGCTGACCGAGTGCTTAGTATATATGTATTTGTGATGCTCTAGTACTGCTTTCATACAGGTTTTTGCACTGTATATATCTTTGATGCACAAGGCTTATTAGTTGATAGAGAACACATCTTTTGACATAAGTCAGTGCTGTCACATATTGATGTAAAACCTACCCAAATTCTACTTAGGTACATTAGCAAGTAACAGTATGCAAGGATCTTCCATTTATTTGTGTTCTTTGCCATTTATTTTCCTGTTCTAGATTCATCACTTACCTTGATTGTCCAGCAGTTAGAAGTGTTTTAAATCAATGCTGACTCTACAAATCAGCATGCTGTCATGTAGGCTTTATTGAATCTGCAGCAAAGTTAAATATATAAAGTTGATGCCTTTTTGGATTTTTTTCTTTTGGGGGGAGATCTTTCTGTAGTATATAGTGGTATGTAAACATATGTAAAAGATTGTTTAAAAGTACCGGCATGGATTGTAGGTCATAGTTTCTGCATATCTGGCAAAGTGTCATAAAAGTATGTATTTTCATGTGATTACTGCATATATCCTATTTTCAATACATTTTTATTTGTTATTCTTACTAATAGCTTCTCTAGTCTTTGCATTAATCACTTTTATTTGACAAACAGGACACTGAAGGATGTACATTACAAATTTATCAGTCTTCAGATGTTACAGATGTCCAGCATTTATTTATTTATTTGTTTATTTTGATTGATATTGCCCAACCCACAATATTTAGCTCAATTCGGAGCAACAAGCATTTTAACATACAGCTATTCCAAAGTGAAATTACTGCTTGTAATTGGTCTCCCCTAAAAGCCCTACCACTTGAAGAGGCTGTCAAATACTTCAACTCTAAATTCTTAACTATCCTAGACCACCATGCACCTAAGCCTACCATTAGAATTAGATCAAAACCAGCTCCTTGGCTTTCTAAAGAAACCAGGCAAAAAATACTACTCAGAAACAAAACCTGGGATATGTGGTGAAGTGCTAAACTTACAGCAGATCAACAAGTTTTTAAACAACTGAGAAATATGACAAAAAAAGCAATACTCTCAGATTAAAAAAATGTCTACTATAAAATGCAGCAAACACAGCAAAATAATCCACAGAAATTCTGGGCAAGTATCAATAGACTCCTGAACCCTGGTCACTGCAGTACACCAAGCCCAACAGACACTAATCTCAAGACCCCAATCAAAATCGCTAACACCTTTAACACGTTCTTTACTGAGGCCATACAATCCCTGGCCAGCCAACTATCCCTTTATAACTCTAGCTTTCTTATCCCCAATAATAGCCCTATTCTCAATTTCAAATTACAACCCATCTCAACTAATTTTATCTTCAAACTCATCCAAAAACTGAAGCCTTGTACTCCTTCTGCTGACAAGATCCCAGCTGAATATTTGCAAAAAGCAGCTACATCTGTAGCCTATCCCATATTGATTCTTATAAATAGAACCATTAACGAAGGAACCATCCCAGACATATGGAAAATTTCTCACATTATTCCTCTACATAAAGGAGGTAACTCAAATGAATACTCCATGAATACTCCAACTACTGACCTATAGCGTTATTATCTCCTTTAGCTAAAATCATGGAAAGATGCCTTCATCACCAGCTACTGAACCATTTAATTCAACATAACTTACTAGCCAATACCCAGCATGCTTTAGGCCATTCCATAGCACCACTACTGCCCTTCTTTCCTTCACTGAGTCTATCAGCAGAAACCGTAATAATAACATTCTCTCCTCAGCTCTCTTTATTGATCTTTCAAAAGCTTTTGACATGGTTAACCACCCTTTGCTTATAAATATACTAAATTCACTTTCTTTTGACTCACTAGCAATACAATGGTTCATTTCCTACCTCAGCAATGGGCAGCAAGCAGTGCTCTGGGAGAATAATCTATCATCCCTCCTGCCTGTCACCTTGGTTGTCCCCCAGGGATCAGTTCTAGGCCCTCTACTTTTCTCCATATTTATAAATGATCTGCATTTAGCTATTCCACAAGCTACTTGCATACAATATGCAGATGATTCCACACTTATTTATACAGCCAAATTTTCTTCTGAATTACAATCTATAACTCAGAAGGTGTTTAATACAGTAGAATCATGGTTTTTAAAGCATTGTCTCCTCTTGAATCCCAAAAAAACAAAACGCCTACACTTTTCTCCTATCCGTAAGTCCACACCATTAGACTTCTCAGTCATCTCTAATAATGGTATCCTCATTTCTCCTGACTCCAACACTAAACTCCTTGGAATTACAATAGATAACAACCTTAACTTTGACCTTCACATTAACAACACTATAAAAAAAGTTAACAGAAGAATGAGCTCCCTATATAGGATTAGACCCTTCCTTACCTCTACAATTAGAACCACTATTGCCCAATCACTTCTAATCTCTATACTGTTCTATGCCTCACCAATTTACACTAACCTAACTAAAAGCAACATGCTCAAACTAGCTAGCTCCTATAATAGCATTGCCCGATTTGTCACTGGTAACCCCTTCAGAACCCATTACTGTCACAATCTAAAACAACTTGGTTGGTTTGAACTACAGAATCAGCTTCAGTTTAACCAACTTACCATAGCCCATAAGGTCCTCAATGATCCAAACAAAACTCCAATACTCTCCAACCTTATAATCCCCTGTAAAAATCTCAATACCTTACGCTCTTCTAATAAACTATTAGTTAGCATAAACAAGTCCAACAACATGGCAGGTGACTCTCTCTTTTCAAACACAGTTGTCAAAAACTGGAACCTTCTACCGAGTGAACTTGCATTACTTCCTTCTCTACCCCTCTTCAAACAAAAATTCAAATTATTCCTTAGAACACACTGGCTATATCCTTGTAGTAACCGTGACTAGAATTTCACCTCTGTTTCTACCACTTCCCAGTTTCTACTCTAATCTAGACAATATTGTTTAGCATAAATGAAAACTGAACAGTAAAACTACTGTAACATTTAAGTATTTTACTCCTCTGAAGAGTCATGTCCTATTTTCTGTTTTTTGTCATTTTATGTACAATACAACGTATTTGATATAACTGTCAATTAGTATTTTATTGTAATCTACTACCTAGTTACTTACTATTTTGTTAGCTATTTTACTGTAATCTTTAACCTTGTTATAACTGTGGTTAGTTTGGAGCTTTTCTCCCTGGGCATCTACTGAAAATGGACATATAGCCAGTTAGACTAGCCCGGTCAACAAATGTAAAATAAATAAATAAAAAATAAATATATATTTATTACATATGCTAGTTTAACTCTTTATTTCATAACCTTGGTCTGCATTTTTTGTGAGATAGCAGATACTGTGCTTCATACCATGATGTGTTTAAGTGACTCTGACATACCAATGGATTGTACATATGTTTTTTTAAGTTCAAAGTTTACATTTTTACAAGGTCTTTGAGAGTAATCAGTAGGACCACTCTCATATGCCATGCTTATGATGACAGTTGTAGATCTATATAGCTGAATATATATGTATGTATTTATTTATTTACTTAAATACTTAATTACAAGAGGTTCGCCCGTTTGATTCTCGGCTGGAGTGCGGGGAGTGCCTTCTCTGTGGAGTCTGCATGTCCTCCCCGCGGTTGGGTGGGCATTCGAAAGACATGCATAAATGGGCATGCCTTCATTGAAGGATAAACATTGAGCTGGCACCTCAGCATTCGTGAACATCTACTGCCAATCATTAGCGGACCAGAGTTCCGCTGTGGCGACCCCTAACCGGGAAAAGACAAAAGACAACAACAACAACTTAATTACTTGATATCTGGAAAATCCAGTTTGGCATGTTCATTATTGATGCAGTCTGGAAGCAAAAAGTTCAATACTTTGTCAGATGGTCTGAATTATGATGCAGGCAGTGGCTCTACACTAAGTAGACTGCATTGTGAATAGATGTTACACTTAAAATATTTGTGGCTCTCTGCTTTCATTTTGTACATGTAGAGCATTTTTCCATTTTTTGCTCAATTAATTCTGTTAAATGCTGTGCAACTGAATCTTTTTTTTTCTTTTTTCACTTATACAATTACTGTGACAGACAGGCATCCCATCTAAGATTCCTTCATCTCTCCGTTATGCTATTTGGTACAAGGATAGTCTGCAACTTTCCCACAACAGAAAATAGAAAAAAGTGTTGGAGAATGAATGAATGAATGAATGAATGAATGAATGAATATACAAAAGAATGGAAGAAACATGTGAAAATATTATTTTCTTTCTTCCATAGGTGAAATTAAAAGTTTCCTTTTCTAATTTTAAAAGAGAGCTCACTGCTCATTGAACCATTAAAGTAACTGCTCACAGCTTAATTTGTGTCATTTTTGGCATTTTTGGTCATTCTAGGTATGCAGAACAGGGTTCCTATTATTTCCACAAAGAGGCATTCTGTCAAATGCCTCTTCATTGAACTTGAAGCAGAGAAATTTGAAAACTTTGAACGGCCACATAAGCGGTTTCTTTCCTAGGGAAAGAAAACACTTGGCCATCCTCGTCAATTTGCCATTTTCCCTGCTGTAGTGTGATCTTGCAGTTGGTATATTTAGTTAGAGGGGATGTGGTGGAGCACAGCCCCCATGTTGGGGGGTGTGGGGTGAAGCCCCCCACTTTGTAGTGTTGGTAGTTATTTGTTGGTGTTTGTAGGGCAAGCGATTTCTTTCCAGTGGAAAGAAATCTCTTATGTGGAGGTTCAATATTTTGAAAGTTCGCAGTTTTAGGGTTGATGTAGAGGGGTTTGATGGAATGCCTCTTCGAGGAAATAGTATAGGCCTTCGGAAAGCTAGAACAGCAATCTCAGAAGTAAAACTTTGGGAATATTTAGTGCCATGTCTCTGTAATTGTTAGCATTCATATTTAGCCATGAATAGCTCTCTTGTCCATATCTGTTGTGAATCTCCCACTATACATATACATGCACACACACACACACACACACACACACACACACACACACACACACACACACACACACACACACACCTACTTCACAACCTTGAAATTTCAAAACTACAAACTGCAAATGGTCGAGACTATAAGATCGAAGTTTTGAAACTTCGAAATTGTAATAAAAAAAATAAATAAAAACAAAATGTTTTTTTATGCTTTTGCAGGAGGGCAACCCCCCTGTACCCCCCATGAAATAAATATACCAAATGTGAGATTGCACAACAGTGAGGAAAATGGCAAATTTCCCATTCTGAGCTGTACAAAGATCTCCATTCAAAATGTCTGAAATTTCAAACTTCGATCTTTTGGTCTCAATTATTTGCAGTTCGAAGGTTTGAAACTTCAAGCTTGCGAAGGGAATACACACACACACACACACACACACACACACACACACACACACACACACACACACACACACACACACACACACACTATCAATAATTGCAAGTGTGCTCCCACAGCTCAATGGCTAAACATTGATTTGGCTTTAATTGGAACTATTTATCAAAAATGTCATTCAATGTTGTGCATTATTGACTGCAGCAAAATTTTCATAAACAGTTATTTTGCAGGTGGAAATCCAGACTGAACCCTTGCATTTGGATCATGCTCAACATCTTTAAATATACTAATTATAAAATTATACAACATTGCAGGAGAAACTTTAGTAACCCCACTGCTATAGTATCTCACTCAAACAAAACAAAGGACTTGATAAAAATAACTGTTAATTTACTTTTCATCAAAACACCTCTCAACAATGTGCAGGATTCCCTATTTCCTTGTCATCTGAAAAGGGACTAGATCATTGCCCTAAGCCATCGTCCATCAAAGGCTGGCTAGACCAACTAGACTATACTAGGACTTTCTCAGCTAATAGGTCAGTAACCTTAGCCTCTACCCACACTCAAATAATTGCTAAAAATGAAGATGTAAACTTGATGGCAAAAATTCCTTTCAAGATTTTAGAACAATGAACTATAATTTCCACTATGATCTAGTTAGCATAAATCCAAATATCAAAAATGTAATTTATGCAATGAGATGCAAACCTGCACAGAAATTAAACAACAGTGGTATGGAGAACATAACTTAAAGTGGAATGCTTACATAAAAAGCTACTTAAATGCAATGAATAGCAAAAATATAATTTTATTATTCTGTTTTCCGTATTCATTAATATGTTTTATTAGTTGGGTTGTCTTTTCAGCAGAGACCCAGGAGTATTGCACGGCTAAATATTTTTTTAAGAATTACACAGTATGCAAAAAGAAAAGGCAGAAGGAATCTATTTGAGGATGACTGGATGAAACATGTTAGCAGCTTGCAACCTTAATCCTCTGTGCTATTTTGCAAGACTGCACTAATTTAAGACAAAAATTAGCAAGATTATGTGATGTATTTGAAATACAGGGTTAATACTAGGCTTTATAGAAATTTTATTGGACTTTAAGGCACATGCTCTGCATATTCAACTGATTGCCATTTGGTGGAAAAATTGGTCAGATGGCTGGGTGGTAGTTAGACATATACAAGAAACATAAATGTGTAGTGAGGGTGCCCTGGGAATGCATACCCAGTGTGTTTGTGTCAGATTGATAATTTCCCATCTCTAAATTAGTTTCTGCCAAGAAACAGGGGACTCTGGGAAAATGGACTCTGGACGGACCCTGTTGAACACTTTAGAAGCTGAATCAACAGCAAAAATCTGTGGCCAGAAATTGATCAGCTCTTATTATGTTGGTAACCATTGGACTTTCTGGTGTAAACAGCAAGAACAGGAACTGTCAGAGTGCAAAAAGTATCTATCTATCCAGTACAAATAGAGGGGTCCTCAGAATTGACTGATTTGTGCTGACAAGCCAGAAAGGCAGAAACTGTGGCAGTCACTGAACTAGGTATGGGAAGGACTTGATGAAGCCATAAACAATGATTTTAAAATGGTGCCAAAGAAAGTCTTAAACCATCTAGCAATTCAGGAGTGAGAGGTAGAATATTGCAAAGTCTGTTCAGAGAAATGGACAAAAATAAAATCCTGAGCTTAACTGTGAACATTGCTATGAGGCAGTACTATCACTTTGAAGAGCTATTGAATCCAGTGTTATCCTCTGAGAGGCTGTATTAAAAACAGATGTTGTAATGAATCCACTTTACTAGGTGGGGTCTTTGCAGTGATTAACCACTTCCTCTGTGGCATGGCTTTATTACTGGATGAGATCTGTCCAGAAATACTGAAGCTATAGGATACTATTGAGATGTCATGGTTACAATCTTGTCTGGGATAGTACCTTTTGACTTACAAACTGGAGTACTAGTCCTCATGTACAAAAAGGGAAGAGTAGGGTTTTCTAGTTAGAGAAGGATCACAGTCCTTAGATTCCATGTGTAAGTACATATGATTGGATGTTGGAAAGGAGATTTCATTCAGTAATCAACACTCAGAGTGAGGAATAACAACATATGTTCCTTCCTGGTCATGCAAAATTTCATCAACTTTTTAATTTTGGTCAGATATTGGAGGGACCATGGACATTTGTCCATTCTGGCTACATTTGCACTGTGGACTTGGTGAAAGTATATAAAAATGTACTCAAGAGCATTTTGTGGAAAGTGCTCCAACAGTCCAGTGTCAAAGGTCTGCTGCTGTGTGCAATTTGATTTCTGTATTTGGGGAGTAAAAGTTGTGCTTACATTCTCTGCATTTATGTTGGGAATAAGAGTCCTCCAAGGGTATGTCTTGTCTCTCCTCCTGTTTGTCATTTTCATTAACAGAATATCAATATACAACTAAAGTCTGGAAGTATTCAGTCTAGGAAAGTAAGCATTATATCTTTCTTGTTTGTACTTGATTTTAAGCTTTTAATATGAAGTGAATACAATTTTTGGCATGGACTTCACTTATTCGTGACTGATTATTAAAATGGCTGGAGTGAAAATTAGCATCTCCAGATGTCATGGTTCCTACCTGGAAAGGAGTGTATTGTTTTCTCTAGGTGAGGAGGCAACAGCTACCTTAGAACAATGAAGTTAAGTTTCTTGGGGTCTTGATAATGAGTGAGGGTAGAGAGAATTAAGATAGTGACCATCACACTGGTATACTGGCAACAGTATGGCAGATGCAGTAGTAGACTGTGGTGGTGATCATGGTCATGAGGTTTTGATAGTGACCAAAAGGATGAGATCATGGATGCAAATAGTGGAAATACTGCTCCTTTGCATAATATTTTGTCTCACTATACATGACAGAGTAAGAAGCTTAGCTGTCTTGGTTCAGGCACATTTTGAAGCTATCCCCTGGGAACCTTGCCAATGGGAGGAAACCATGGGTCAGACCTATGACATGCTGGATGCTTTATATTTTTCAACTTGCCTCAATGCAGCTGGGTATCCCACAGCATGAGTTGGAGAGTCTTAATGAGGGACAGGTAAGTGTGATCTACTCTGCTCAGCTAGCTTCCGCAGCTACTCACCACACACACACACACGCACACGCATACACGGACACACTCACACACCACCAGGTCGAGTGGTTTAGAAAACAGCAATGATGAGGATGCTTTATTTACTTTCGTTAACCATGGTAAAGATCTGATCCACAGGTATCTTTTTCAGACTCACCTCAGATACCTGTCTGGTTATATGATTTACTCAGTGTCATATAGTAGGCAAATAGAGGTTGAAGGTATCAAACACTGGATTACAAAAAAAAGCAGCTACCTAACCGCTGACAGTTTGAATGATCTACACTAACAACCAGGCTTTTAAAGATTAACCTTCTAATACTGGATAAGATTAGTCACTAAATCAGAGGAAGGAATACAAAGCAAGACTTTAGATGGTGTGAATAAAATAGAGGAAATAAGACAAAGAATAGACGTTTATATTATTAAAAATAGTTACAGAATGTTATTGTTAACTTGGTGCTTACAACTTAAGGTGCTTCATCAGCGCAAAAGAAATGGCATATATTGAATGGAATAATGTGAAAGGGTTGGAAGGCTAATTTCATTACTTGGGGCCTTGCACAGAGAAGTCACTGATACTAGAATACTGTTAGTGGTGTTGCATAAATAGTATTCAAGTATCAAGCGTAGATAGCTTGGAGATGGACAGCAGAAAGTTCATGAGAAAAATCAGGAAGTATTATTGCTCAGAAAATGTAGTCAAAGACTGGAACAATGTCTCTAAATATGCAACAGGTACAAAATTATATATTTATATATATATATATATATATATATATATATATATATATATATATATATATATATATATATATATATATATATATATATACACACACACACACACACACACACACACACACACACACACACACATATATATATGTACACACACACACACACACACACACATATATATACACACACACACACACACACACACACACACACACACATATATATATGGGTCTACTTTAGTTGACCGAGACGCCACTTCGTCGACACGCAGAAGACCGAGACCAAACGACCGAAAACACACAATACCGACAACTCACAAAACCGAACACCATAACACCGACACACAAAACGTAAACTACACATTACACACAACTACATATCCGCTAACCTTAACCCAAACCCTAACCCTAAGGTCCGACACTACCGCACACTTACCCTACCCGCACCCTAACCCTAACTCACATAACCCACCCCTAAACCTAAAGTCCGTCACTATCGCACACTGACTCTACCTGCACCCTAACCCTAACTCACTTAACCCACCCTAAAACATAAAGCCCATCATTATCGCACACTCACCCTACCTGCACACTAACCCTAACTCACTTAACCCGCCCCTAAACTACACTCCGTCACTATCACACATTTGCCTTACCCAAACCCTAAGTCCGACACTACCGCACACTCACCTTTCCCGCACCCTAACCCTAAATCCCTCACTATCGCACACTTACCTATCCGCTCCCTAACCCTAAATCCCTCACTATCGCACACTTACCGACTCGCGCTCACATGTTCCCCATGTCGGTCTTTCGGCTGTCGGGATTTCACCTTGTCGATCACCTTCGTTTTCGGTCATTTGCTCTCGGTCTTCTGCGTGTCGGCGAACTGGCATCTCGGTCAACTCAAGTAGACCCATATATATATATATATATATATATATATATATATATGTGCATGTGTGTGTGTTTTTTTACAAAGAATGTCAAATGAATATGTCAGCCCTTATCAGAAAAATGATTTGGGCTATAGATGCTTTTTTGTTAAGTAAGACCTGAAGGGGGAGGTGTGTCTTGCAGACTTTGTCTGCTGTTAGAATCTATTTATGTACCAGGTAAGTTCTCTGAATGATTGCAAGATTAATATAGAAACATAGTTCTTATACAGAGCCACGCAGGTAACATATCCTACCCTAACATATTCTCTTCCCTTAATGCAGAGGGTATATGTTTTTTTGGTTTGTTGTATTTCCTTGTATGTATATGGAAATTAAAATAAAATTATGCAAAAAAGTTTATAAAAGCTTGCAGAGTGGAATAATAAGTCTAGTGTGTATCAAATTAGGGAAGATAGAGGCAAAGAAAGTCTAGATCCTCAAATATATGTCTATGGATTGGTGCAGTGGATGGGTGTGATTGAGCTGCTATGCGGGTACCTATCATCAAGAGCTACAGCCTTTTATAACTTCATAGGTTCATAGGTAAATACTAAGCTAGCTGCCCTTGCAGACTATTTAAGCCTAGCCATTTTCCCTTCTTGTGCTCAAAATAACCTATTCCATTTGGTTATAGACTGGCCTTACCTATCCCATGGTTGATAATTATATATTACCCCTAGTGAGAATAACTGCGATCGCATCATAGGTAATTTGAAGTGAACAATGCATGACATAAAGCATATAAAAGCTGAATATCTCCATTAGTAGTACATGGGGCAACCCTCGAGCAAGTTTTTTGTTCCCCATCCATTGATCTAAGTTGTGCTTGAAAATGGACAAGGATGAACTTTATTTGATGTGGCTGCAGAGTCTGTTCCACAGCAGTGGTACCCCTGCAAGGTATACCTGTCTCTAAAATCTAATCTGCTAATGTTGCAGAAGAGGTTTAGATCCCTAGCTTGAGTATTTCTGAAGCCATTTGATTTGCTGATGTGCAGTAAACCCACATTTATCCACAATTATGTAGAGGTTGGAGAGGAGAATATGTGACATAAACAAAGGAAACAGCAATTAAGATTTCAGAGTTTGAATTTTGGGAAAAAGCATTGGGTGATGATGTACATTTTTAGTAATATTTTGGGATGGGAATACACTTGCTTTTGACTAAAGCTGTAATATTATAAATTAGCATGGCTTTCTCAGATACTGCAGTGGTGGTGCTGCGGTAGCATTGTCGCCTCACAGTAAGACATTGTCCTGTTCGATTCTCAGCTAGAGCATCTTCTGTGTGGAGACATGCATGAATGGGCATACCTTCGTTGAAAGTTGTGCATCAGGGCCGGCAACTTGGCACATAAAAATCTACTGCCAATCATTAGCAGACCGGAGTTCCACTGTGGCGACCCCTAACCGGGAGAAGCCGAAAGACACAACAAGTATGGCTTTCTCAGAATTAATACTGTGCAACATGAATGGCATTTTTTTCCAGAGTCTGTATGTGTGGAGAGGAGATTTGATTTGTTGGTACAATCATAGGATCATAGGAGGTTACTAAACCATTGTCCCTGAGGCCCTCATAAGCCTAGCCAAGAGTTTAGCCCATGTTTAGACAAATCAGCACCCAAAGTCCCTGTCAAGCAAGGGCACAAGTGAAATCCCAGGGGTGTATTTTTGTTTCCCATCCAGTTATCCAAGTTGCACATAAAAAGGGATAATTTGGTACTCTTCTTGATGTGGAGAGGGAGTCTGTTCCACAGATGGGGGAGTCTCTGGGACACAAATCTGCCTGCCAACAAGTCCTATTGATATTACAGACCAGGTTGAGGTCACGTGTACAGGTTACTCGAATGGAGTTTGACTTGCGGATATGCAGCAGTCCCATCGAGGTGGGGTCTGAGATTGCTTTGTATGCCAGGCAGAGGTCATCTCTGAGGAGTCTGTATGAAACTGAGTAGAGGGATAGGGCTTTTAGCCTATCTGTGTAGGGTAGATGTCTGAGGCACTGGATTCTCCTGGTTAGGAACCTCTGTGGTTTCTCTAGCTGCTGCATGTGCTTTGCAAGGTACATGCTGAAGGGGGCATTGTACTCAATAACTGGCCTTATAAGGGAAGAATACAGGGATGTTATGACCTCTTTGTCCCTGGATGAGATACCCTTACTTATGAGGTGGGCCATGTAGAAAGCTTTCTGTATAATGGAAGCAACAGGGTGGTAAAAAGTCAGATTGCTATCAACCTGGGTGCCCAAAACCCTCACTACTGATTGTGTATGTAGGATGTTGTTTTTAATGTGATAATATGTGGAGACATCACTCTCCCCAATGGGGATGATGATGCATTTTTTGGCATTCAGCTTGAGGCTATGTATCTGGCACCAGTCATTTGTTTGGGTGAGACCCTCTTGGAGGATGTCAACATCACTTGTGGAATTGATGACCGCACCCAGCTTGCAGTCATCTGCAAACTTGGTCAGCCATAGCTCACTGGTTTTGGCCTGCACCTCAGAGAAGTATATCCCAAATAACAGAGGCCCCAAGACCAATCCCTGGGGTACGCCGCTTGTTATGGGTCTACTGTACCATACTGTATGGAATCTCTAACTACACCTTGTAATGCCATCCTAAATATTTTGATACTATGCAATCAAAGAGTTTATTCCTGTTCTCTAGCACAAAATGACATTTTAATTGTGTTTTCTTTATTATGATTGTATCTGTAAATAGACTATGTAATGCGGAGCTTTTCTCCCTGGGCCTCCACTGAAAACAGGCTCCCTGAGCCCAGTGAACCTCCCCAGTCATCAAACTGGAAATAAATAATAAATCAAATAAATACTGCTTGAGGTAGGTTTTGATTTTGATTAGGTGAGTTCCATCAGTGAGCCAGTTTGCTACCCATCTGGTAACATATGGATTGATGCCTAGTTGAGAGAGTTTATCTATTATGCCTGAGTGGGGAATAGTGTTGAAGGCTTAGGCCAGGTCAAGGTAGGTGGATTGCACTGTCTTCCCCTCATTCATGGCTTTGGTGACTGTTTCAAAGAAGTCAGCCAGATTTAACAGACATGACCTCCCCTTGACAAAGCCAGAGTGTGTGGGGTTGAGTGTTTGGAGGTTGCCAATGTTCCTGTTAATGAGGTCCATGATAATCAGTTCCATGGCCTTGCAGATCAGGCTAGTTAGGCTGATGCGTCTATAATTTCCCCAGATGAGTGGACACTCCACTTTTATGTAAAGGGATGACAGTGGCTGTTCTCCACTCGGCTGGGACAAAGACGGTACTCAGGCTTTGGTTGAATAGGGTGCCTAATGGTGCTGCAAGTTCATGCCTGAGTTTATGTAGGATGCAGCCTGGATGTTATCAGGTCCCATGGAGGCTGTATGTTTTGCCTTTGAAAGGGCAGTGATGACCTGTTCCCTAGAGATAAGGGGCAAGGGGCATGTACTGGGGATGTCCTGATTTATTGATGGAAGGGGCAGAGGGGAGATGTTTTCCCTGAATGTGTCAGCCAGTAGATTGGCTATATTTGCAGCATTTGGGTATGTGGTGTCCATGACCACCAGTTCTGAACAGATCTGGGTGCTCCCTAAGAGATTGTGGACATATGTGAAGAAGGCCTTATGATTGTCTCTAGTAGATGTGGCCAATTTGGGCACAATGTTGGCTTTAGAGGATTTCACTAGTGCTCTTATTTGCTTGTTCTGGCTAAGGAGAGATTGCTTCCAGTTGGGGACATGCGCCTTCTTGGTCCTGGACAGCAATTCTTTTCCTTTTGTTATAAAGTTTATTTATTGCAGATGTCTACCAGACAGGTTTGCACTTCATTGTGGAGGATGATTTTGTCTTGTCAGATATTCCTGATTCCATGCATCTATATAAATGCTCATATAGTACTTTGGTGTAGATTTGGACATTGGTGCCAGTTCCTACAGTGTGGAGGGGGCTGTAAAGCTGTTTATACCATCCCTCAGAAGCTTGTAGTCAGCTTTGGAGAATTTTTTTTGTTTGACCCTAGCTAGAGGGGGGTCAGGGGGGTTGGTGACTTTGAAAGTGACCGCGACTGCTTTATGGTCAGATCTTACCAGGGAGGATGATACCGTAGGGGTGCTACATTGGTTGCTCATGTTGGTTAATACTAAGTCCAAGATATTATCATCTCTTGTGGAGGTATCGACTAGCTGTTCCAAGGTATTTGCAGTGATAAAATCTAGAAATCTCTGGGCATTTGTGTTCTGGCATGAGCAGTTTTTCCAGTCTATGGTTGGGTAATTAAAGTCACCCAGGATCAGGGTAAAGGGTTGAATTTTGATAGATTTGAAGAGGTCCAGATAGGTGAAGTGGGTATCTTGAGTCAAATTTGGGGGCCTGTAGCTAGGTATAATTTGAATAGGGGTCTTGTCAATGGTTAACTGCACCTGGAGTGTCTCCTGTGTGTCATACTGTTTGATCAGCTTGGAGGTGTGTGTATGTCTTTAATATATATTGAAACTCCACCTCCTTTGGTTTTGCTGCCCACATTTTGGAGTCTGAATGTATGATAGGATGAGCAACCAGGTAAGGCTGGGGTGCTCTACACAGCTTTGAACCAGGTTTCTGTGACTGAACAAATGTCAGCATCTTCCAGTGTTAAGAATGCTTGTAATAAGTGCAGTTTCATGTTTAGACTCCTAGCATTAAGCAGCATGACCTTTAATTTGCTTTTTGTTGAAATTTTTATGTTGGTAGTATTGGCCTCATGACTTTTCCTAAAAAAAGGCACAATGGGGGGTGGCATGGGCCTTGGCCAGAAGCCTGAAGCCCAAGTGAAACAGATGCAGGCCACCTCTAGCAAAGCATCGTGGTCTGTCAGTCATATCTTCCCAGGCTGTCAGGCAATGGATCTCCCTGGAATGACACCAGAAACTAAGCCAATTGTTAAAGTCAGTCATTTTCTGTTTAAATTGAGGCATCATTCTGGGTGACGGTAGAATGTTGCTTAAGACTAGGGGCATACCTGCCTGGGACACATATGCAGCAAGCTCAATCATGTCTCTCTTTATATAGTCCAGGGAGGTACATCTCAAGTCATTCATGACAGAGTCATAACAGTACCTGTTGTTGAAAGACTTGAGTGCATGTGTGATATGGCAGAGTCTGGCATCTGACAAACAACTAACCATGTAATGTTTTGTAAAATTAATCAACAGTTATATTCTGTATAAAAAATATCACAGGAGAAAACCAAGAATAACTTTTGCTGATATTCCAAAGATACTGTGAGTGTTCATTAACTCAGACCATGGCTGAGATGTTAATGTAGCAGTAAGGAATTCATTTGGTTGTCTAGAATTAATTACAGCCTTTTCATGTGTATTTGTACTTGCGTTGGCATGATTATTCTTTTTGGAAATGTTGATTTTATTCTTGCAGTCTTTTGTGTTCCTAGTAAAGTCAAGTGTGTTTGTTTTAAATAGGTGTTTTGGCTAATAGCCAGCCTTATGCACTGACTTACGATTAAACAGTATTAGTCAGTATCACACAGAAGCATTTCTCCCTGTATGTCAGCCTGCTGTTTTCTTCATTGTAAACTACTGTAATATTTCATCATTTTTTTTTTTTTTAATTTATTTAACATTTGTTGACCGGGAAAGTCCGACTAGGTTCCACAGATCCTGTTTTCAGCGGAGGCCCGGGGAGAAACGCTCCAGAAGCTCATTGATCATCATCAGATCATTGATCCATGGAACTGGTTTACCTCTAACTGTCATCCCAACTAGGATAGTAAATATCCTGGAGAGGCTGGAGAATGTTTATCAAATACGGTAATGTTACGAGAGCTTTGTGATAAAGGGCCAGTCAGCATTTAATAACATTTCTTACACTTGTCTGACCTTTGTTCTATTAGCAATGATATTGTCAAAATTACTTTTGGAATCAAATTTACAATGACAGTGCAGACTTTATTGAAAACAGAAGACTCAGCTACATGACAGGTGCAATATATATCTGTGTCTGCAGTTAAAAGAAATCCATCCAAAAACAGAATATTAATTGTGGGTTTGGATCATTGGCTTTGGTAACAGACACAAACTGCATTCATCTGGAGTTCGGTACAGTACAGTATTTTTTCTTTTAACCATTGCAAGATGAAGTATCATAGTGTCACTGAATTATTAAATTTTATATGGAACAGCAATTAAATATTTTAGAAGATGTGCATGTATTTTCGATAAAGGGGGCCTATTAAATGCCTATTAAGAAGTCAGTTTGCCTTATGATCAGTGTTATTTGGGGACAATGCAATAAGTATACAAGCAACAGTTTTTTAACTGATTAAAGATTTTATCACCCATATAAGTTCTAAGTCATTGATTGTAAAAGATAATGGAGGAGTTAAAAACAGACAATGGGATTATCCTGTGTTATTGTCACACTGTCAGTTTGCACACTAGTGACCAGGCTTGGGGAACTGGAAATCCTGTGTATGACACTTCTCATGTTAAGAGATGTTTCACTGATATGTCTTATAGCTGACAGTTGGGAATTACTTATGAAAACTTTACCTGAATGATATTAACCATTGTTAAATTTCTGCAGGAAAAATGTTTGCTAACAGGATCATTGAGTATGAGTTGATGTCCTTCTTTGCCTTGTGTGGCAACATTACCTGGACAGAGTAAGTTAATATTTTAAGTAGTATTTTTCAGAGGGAAGAGATGAGAAACATGTACTCTGAAAATTACATCCTAAATTTACCCCATGTAAGTGTTCTTTTCTAAGGGATAACAGCCAGTGTTAGGCCTCACTCCTTCCCTGCAGCTGTTGGCTATCTGTAGCCTTGTATTAACAACGCAAGAGAAGACCTGGTTTGTATTTCACTACTGGAGTACTTTCTAACACTGGGAAAGTGTATCTTTACCAGATGTAACAGTCAACAGGCACAGGTAAAAATATTTTAGCATTACGCACAGGTAAAAATATTTTAGCATTACCAACATTATGATACTCTTAGCCAGCTTTATTAAAAAACCCTATATGGTTAATTCTGCAGGAATTATTCAATGCACCCAACGTCTTCAGGACAAGCAGAGTTTACATTTTATTAGAAAATATGAAATGACAATGCATCTGTTAGCAATCAAATAAAACTGCCATGTGTGTTGCAGACAAAACAATTTGAGCATTTACCAGTTCTACCCTTTTTTCATACCAAGTAAAGAATAGAAGATTACTACAGACTACCTCAACAAATGCATAAAGTCCTCAGTGCAAGACTTCATGTGCAAATTGTATCCAAAGAGATAGCTTGATTATAGTGCAGTATCCAAATATTTAAATGCAATAAAGAAAGGATAAGTTTGAAAGTGATGAACAAACAAGCAAGATTACCTTTTACCTAATCCTCTCTGTTCTTATTCTCCTACCTTTAATCGCCTTCTGAACATACTTACTTCTCTTTATTCTCCATTACTAATAGCAGACATCCTTTTTACAATCTACCATTCCACTAACATCACACTTTCCTTGCACACTGTTGTTATTATGCTTCTTACTCTATTTATGTATGTCATTATTTACATATTTTGATAAAGCTGCATTTATATTACTTGCTGTACCTCTGCTTACACTAAAAATCTCTGTATTATAGATGCATGTAATAATGTTTATATCTGTAATGTATGTATATAGTATTATTGTATTTTATTTTGTATCTTACTAACTATTGTGACTTGTGACTTGTACCGTGGAGCTTTTCTCCCTAGGCATCCGCTGAAAAAGGGCTATGCTCAGTCGGACTATCCCAGTTAACAAATGTCAAATAAATAAACAATACAGGTCGGGCAACATTTATGATTTTCCATTAGGGCACAGACAGCAAGTAAAATATGCATTCCATGTGAATACTCACACCTTAATTTCAGTGACATTTTCACAAAGAAAGCGATATAACACAGTGAAATCCTTGGCTTGAAATCCTGAAAGTACAGTCAGTTTTTTGATTTACAAAGCAGCCTTATAATACTGGGCTTATGCTGTTATACAAGTAGCTACCTGTTAGTACCTTTTAGAAAGAGAGTCCCAGCCAGTCAGTCTGTAATAAATAAATCTCTTTTTCTTTTTAAGCTAGCTAGTGACATTTTCACAAAAGAAACCAACATGACACCATGAAATCATTATCTAAACTACAGGAAAGTATTGCCTGCCTATAAGATATAAAGAGGCAGCATTACAGCACTGTATATTTACACTATCTGATTAAGTAGCTACCTGTTAATGCCCATTAGACTAGGTACACAGCCAAACATTCAGTAATAAAATCAATAAAAGCTGTGTGTTTCCTTGAAACTGGCATTTCTAATGTTTAAAAACATGTAGGAAAAAACATTAAACTGTGCTTTATTTTGGGTTTTGCTTTCATAAGCAGTTTTGTAGCCAAAAATCTTGTTTTCTTTCTATTAGCTTAACAGGAATAGTTGCTTCTAGTCCAAATATCTGCTTATAGATCAAGAACATGTAACATTCCCTAATTTCTTATGGATGTAGCTATAAATAAAAAAAAATCCATACCAGACTTTTTTTGAAGAGTGTAATCTTTTTTTCATTTTATTTTTTTTAACCCCATGAACTCTTATGAGATCAAAGTACTCTTTTTTTTCCTCTGCTCAGTCTTCTTAACTGCTTACTTAATGGGATAAGGGATAGCTGCGAATTTTGCACTGTGACCAATTTCAGTATTTTTTATTTTTATGTTTTTATTTTTATTATTGTGCTTATGTTTTGCAAAAAATCCATTGGCTATTGAATGATGTTCTTGTATGAGCTCATTGCCTACCCCAATGCCCAGTGTGTGCTTTCATGTTCTGCATTACCTTCTTCAGTTCTTTATAGCGTTGCCACCCCTCCGTTTTTTTTCCGGAGTGCCCGGAAATCAGTAGGGCACTCCGGTTCTCCGGTTCTTGTACTCGGAGTCCGGAAATAGCGACGTCAGGCTTGTCAGCGTATTAAAAAAAAAAAACATTCCCGTCTTGGACTCTCGTTGATTGGCTGCTTGCTGCAGACGAGGCTCGTGCAGCAAGCAGCCAATCAACAAGTAGAGTTAGTAGTCAAAGCCCTGCAAAGCCCGCGAAAATTTAAGAATATAAAGCGGCGCTTCAGCTTAACTTTTTACCTTTTACTTTTGTACAAAGGGTGCTGCTTAAGATCTGAAATTCTTGCTTGGAGCCTTGGACATCGTCTTCAGTGGATTGCCTGCTGCCTGGAAGCCCTGCCTGCCTGGAAGCCCTGCCTGCCTGGAAGCCCTGCCTGCTGCCTGGAAGCCCTGCCTGGAAGCCCTGGTGCCTGGAAGGATTGCCTTAGCCCTGCTGCTTGCCTTGCTTGCTGGAGTCTTGCCCTGGCTGGAGGAGAAGTGCTTTGGACTGGGTGGTGGTGTGTTCCCCTGCTTGTTGGCCCTTTAGCTGCCTGTTCTCTGCTGCTGAGAGCTTGTTTTAGTAGCCCTGCTGCTGATTTTTCTGGAGGTAAGTGGATTTTTTTTTAGTGGATTAATTCTTTGGAATTAAGGTAGATTTTCAAAGATTAGTGTGACAGGGAATGAAATATTGCCAGCACAGCTACTAGTGAATTTTTAAAATATTAAATTTATATTAATTCACTAGCTGTGCTGGCACTATCTCATTCATTGATGGTGACAAGATGTGTGTAACTATCTAGATGTTCAACATGTGGTGATTAACTAGAACAGTTTCTAATCTGGTTTTGGACTTGGTTGCAGTGAATGTATAATGACTTCATGATTTGTATAAGATGCTTGGACTGTAGATCTGTCTTTCTAGTCTGTCATCACCGTGATGTTTACCTTGACCTGTGTTTCTTCCTAGGGTGTCTTTCTAGGGTGTACAGTCTTCGTAGTATAGTGAGGCTTAAATGTAGCTTTTTGTCTAGTTTGTCATCACAACTGTTTACCTTTTATCTGTGTTTTCTAGGGTATACCGTCTATACCAAAGCTTAGCTCATTTGATGTTACAGTGAATATATGATTACATGATTTGTATAAGATGCTTGGACTGTAGATCTGTCTTTCTAGTCTGTCATCACCGTGATGTTTACCTTGACCTGTGTTTCTTCCTAGGGTGTCTATCTAGGGTGTACAGTCTTCGTAGTATAGTGAGGCTTAAATGTAGCTTTTTTGTCTAGTGAACCTTTTGAAGTATTGCTAAATAAAGTTTTTTTATTTACTTTTTGACTCGTCGCACATTTTTCTACTTATTGGTAACTGTATGTGATATTAAAGACTTATGCTGAAGGGTGGAGTAAAGGGGTGTGGCTATTAAAAGGAATGGGTGTGGCTTGATTGTGCATGGGGCGGGGCTTGTTTGTCAGGAAATGGCACAGTAGAAAGGTGGCAACCCTAGTTCTTTACAACACATATTTCAGAGACCTCAGTTTGTTTGTTGTGGCTAGCTACAGGTGTCCATTGTGGGTGACTTCTGCACAACATCCATCCTCCCCTAAAAAAGCAGCTTCTTGGCTAAGGCTTTAAATTCTTCCTACATCCTGCAACTGTCTTTTTTTTCAATATGCAGGTTAAATCTGAGTCAACAAAACTGAATATCGTAGCTGTCCTTCTGTGCTACTGTGCCGATAGACTGCAGTAATTATTTTGTTTCTGCGTAGCCATACCTCTCAACTGTCCAGATTTTCACAGAATATCCAGATTATTGCCTCCTATTTTTGACCTGTTCCTCATAAAATCTGTGGTCTTCTGGCAAATTGCTGAGGTGATATGAGGATTGAAGTCACTAAATAATGACACACATTTGAGTTTCAGACTTCATATCCTTCAGTAAAATGCATGTTAAAGCAAATCTTGTTAGTCTAGCTACTTTTTAAATTTATAAAAACAACATTTAAAATCTGTACTTATTTTTTGGTCTTTGTCCCCCATTATGTCAGGCTTTGTCCAGATTTCTTTTGGCAGTTAACATTATTCTGCCATACCTTTAGCAACAAACTGTAGCAGGTGTCACATGCCCCAGTGCCTCTTTACTATATGAAGCAGAGGACACTTCTAGTGGCTGCATACCTAAAATGGAAGTCTGAAGTAGATGAGACACAAAAGATTCACGTATTTGTAATATGCTCTGCACAGTTGGAAAAGAATGAACATTAAATATGTGCATGAGAAAATTTCATGAAACTTTAATAGATGATTGTGATCAGGTTTCTAATCATAACCTAACATATTATGTGTCTGAGACATGGATGCCAAACATTTAACCTCAAGAGTGGTGCAAAGAGTGACTCTTGGCATCCATAACAAGAGCGCATAACAGGAAATGTGATCAGAGGTTTCCAGTCATAATTATTTGTAGTGAACAGAGTTTTATATGATCCTTGTACTTAACAGTTAGAGGAAAAAAAATAGTGCAGGAGTGTGAAGTTTTTTGCTGTTTTGAAAGCCATAAAACATTTAGTCCTACCACAGGGACAGAGGGCTGAAATGAAGCTTTCCTCTGAGGAGTTAATAGCTTTAAATGCTGTTAAAAAAACTTGCTCTATCACACTTTTAAATCATTTTTGTTTAAAAGTATGGCTGAGTGAAATTTCTAACAGCTTTTGACACTGTTTTAGCTTCTGTTTCAGGTGGCTAGCACTGGAAACTGTTATGATCTAGTATGAAAACAGACTCTAACACTTAGATGTGCTTAACTAAAGGTTGTTAAGCACCTTACTGAAGTCAGAAATGTTCTTAACAAGCATTTTCTTTTTCTGATTTTGGTGCATATTTGTGGAGCTCCAGGCTACAGAACATGTTAAGGTTAGAAAAACAAATGCATTCTAATTCCAACTGCCTGACATAATGGTTTGAAGTCCTGACTTTGACCCATCTGATCTAAAATATATTAGCAGCTTTGGTGTTGAGCAAGGCAGTTGGGGAGTGTGGATGTGAGTTGCCAGTACCAACTCACCTATTCTAGTCGAGGTCAGTCTGGCTCATTTCAATATTGGTACTTACGGGATAGAATGATTTGCATTTTATTCTTCAAAATCAGGTTCATATTGTAGCTCTCGTGATATGTGCAAGAATTTAGAAGCCTCTAATGCAATGCAATGCAGGCCCTTGAAACTGCCAGCATGCACAAAAGCTTTGAAGAGTGACTATGCTTATCATTGCTTGTCTCTCCGGGGAAATAATTAGCCAATTGATTGTGGAAGTGCTGATGGCTGGCAAGGAAGGAGATGTATTTTTTATTTATTTACTTAGACTTTGCTGAACAAGTTAGTCCCACTAGGGCAATGGCAACTTTTCAGGACAGACCTTAGGTGGTATTCATACCAACAAGGGAAAATTTGACAAGGGTATTGAGAACTTCTACTTTTTTGCTGAGATAGCACAAGTTTCCTGTTAATAGCACAGAGGCAACTGGGAGGGAACATTAAGTAGCAACATGGAGGAGGTATGTAAACTGCAGAGTAAAATGAAATGAGAAGCGAATGGAATCTTTTTAGACACAGGGATTGTGTTTCAGCAATAGTTATTTGAGTAAAGAGAGGAGAGATTAAGGTAACAATCCTCCAGTCAGGAGGTTTGCAGGATGGAGGACTATATGGTTTACTTTTATTAGACAAAATGGAAGACAAACAAGAAGCTTCATGGGAATATGTAGGAATAACATAGAAGATGATGAGGTGAATGAACAACTGGGTATCAATGAAAGGAGGAGGACAGAGATAAAGAAAAGGAGTTAAGCAAAAGAACATATGTGACTGTTGTAGCAGAAATCAGAGAAAATTCAGAAAGCAGTAAAAAAAAAAAAAAAAAAAAACAAGCAGATGAGAAGGTTTATGTAAGAATACCATCCAAGATTGAAAAGGCACTGAATTGGTATGGCATAAGGGACAATGGGGTTATGCCGATAGGTATAAGGGCAGCAGATGTGAAGGTGTTTATTTTATTGAGTAAAGAGGCTTTCTGTTACATTATTTATGAGGATGGGGAGATGACAGAAAAGTTTTTTAAAGTCTGCAAAGATAATTAAACATTTCCATGAATTAATTTTGTATTGTCTGCACATGGTACAAAGGAAGAAATATTTCTATTTTTAAACACCTTTATTGAATTATCACTTGTAACATAGGAAAATTTACATTTATAAAAAAGTAATTCAACTGTATTAACAAATTAAGTTAACATTAACAAACATTATACTTCACACACATTGCTATATATCATATAACCTAAGCAACATTAAATAAATTATTCAATTCCTGCCCCCTTTTTAAACAGTAAACATCTTTATTAAACTATCACTTATGGCCTAAATAATCATACATTTATATAAAAGAAAACAAACCACACCAACACAATCCTAGTTGCAAGCATTTTACTTCACAAACCATACTGATGCAGTCCCAATTGCAAATATTATATATCACTTATAACCTACCCAATCATTTTCAAACATTACATAGCTCATTTAAGGCCTGTCTTTTTTTAAATCACATTTCTCCCCTGTATGTATTATTCCCACAATTCCCATTTTTCCTATGTAGTTTTCTCCTACCCTTTTCTAAAGATCAGAATTCCAGTTGTTTTTATCTCTGTTACTGTAGTCACTATACTATTTCTAGTATAGTTGGTTTAGATGTCTCACCTTTTTAGGAAAAAATATTAAAACACAAAGGATGATTTTAGAATAAGTTAGAATCAAGAGTGGGGAGATAGTTAAGAAACAGTAATAAATTGAAAGAGAAGTTCCACACTGGAGGTCAACCCCTCGCTGGTTAAATCTGACCATAAACTAATCACTCTGGATATCCACATTCCGCCACCACCCCCAGTCAAAGAAACCACCCTGGAAAACTTTTCAAAAACAAACTTCACATTACTTAAGACTGAGGTGGGAAGTTTCAAAGCCCCCATGCTAAAGGATAACGCTGTCCAAGCTGAAAAATCCTTTACTAATGCACTCTACGGGCACCTACAATAATGCATGGATCATGCTATCCTAAACAAAACCAAGACTCACTCCAAGAAAAGGAAACCAGTCTGGTGGACTCCTGCCATAAACAAGCTATACAATAGAAGGAGGAAACTAGTACAGAAAAGAGTAAAATCCCAAGAAGGGAAGACATCCCTGATCAGTAACAGCAAGACACTACATTCCCTCAAAAAATCATCCACAGCTAGCTTCGAAAGAAAAATTGCCATGGACTCTAAAGATAACCACAAGGCATTCTTTAGCTATGTCTAAGTGGCAATTCTCAGATCTGCTCAGAGTTAGTGCAGAATGGTACAAAATACACTGAACTGACCAATATAGACAACTTCCTGGCAGACAGTTTCAGTGCAAACTCTCCCCCCTCACCCCCAAAAGGGCCCATAACTATACCAGAAGAATGTAGTGCCACTGAAAACACAGACACTCAGGTTAAAACAGCCCTCTCTAAAGCAAAAACACAGCATCAATTGGAATGGACGGTGTACCAGGCTGCGTCCTACATGAGCTCAAAGATGAACTAACTCCTCACCTAAACACACTGTTTAAACTCAGCCCCTCCATAGGCTACATACCCACAGAGTGGTGCACAGCAACGGTTATTCCACTCCACAAAGGTGGAGCCACAACAGACCCCAGGAACTATCACCCTATAAGCCTGACTAGCTTGGTCTGCAAAGCTATGGAGTGCATCATCATGGATCTCATTAACAGAGACACTGGAAACCTCCAAACACTGGACCCTACCCAGTTTGGGTTTGTTAAGGGCAGATCATGCCTCCTAAACCTGGTGGACTTCTTTGAGACAGTTACCAAGGTTATAGATGAGGGAAAGGTGGTCCACACAGCCTGCCTAGACCTTGCAAAGGCCTTCAACACCATTCCCCACTCAGGTATTATAGGCAAGCTCACCAGCCTGAACATAAACCCCTACATCACGAGATGGGTTGCCAACTGGCTCAGAGACAACCCACATGGTAAGAGTTGCAGGAGCTAGGTCTGACTCTAAACCAGTTACAAGTGGCATTCCCCAGGGCTCAGTCCTAGGACCCCTCCTGTTTGGCATATACTTCTCAGAGGTACAGACAAGCACAGGAGGACTATGGCTGACCAAGTTCGCAGATGACTGCAAACTAGAGGCTATAATTAACTCTCTGGCTGACACAGACATCCTCCAAAAGGGTCTCACTGAGACAGATACCTGGTGTCAAAACCATGGCCTCAAGCTAAATGCCAAAAAGTGCATAGTCATCCCCTTTGGAAAAAACAAAGTACCCACAAACTACCACATAGGTGGTAGCCCCCTAAATACAGAAGACATAATAAGGGATCTGGGGACCCAAGTAGATAGTAACCTCTCCTTTGATAATCACATTGCCAAAGTGGTTAGAAGATCCTTCTGTGTGGCCCACCTAGTCACAAAAGGGTTTGCATCCAGATCGAAAGAGGTCATTGGGCCCCTCTATGCATCACTCATCAGACCCATCATAGAGTACAATGCCCCATTTGGGATGTACCTTACAAGACACCTGCAACAACTGGAAAGACCACAGAAGTACCTCACCAAGAGGATCACTGGCCTCAAGCAGATGCCCTATGCAGCTTGACTGAAGAAACTCCAGCTGCACTCGGTTCTGCCTACTCAGAGGTGATCTTTGCCTGACATACAAGGCCGTGTCCAACCCAGAATTGATGGACATGCTCCACCTAAAGAAAACCATATCCCCTTGAGCCACACGGTCCAGGTATCTAAACCTCACCACAACAATAAATAGGACATGCTGGAGGGACAGATTCCTGTCCCAGAGACTTCCCATGCTCTGGAACAAGATTCCAGTCTACATTAGGCAGAGCTCCTCGCTAACCCTCTTCAAGAGAAACCTTGACGAGTGGATGGGAAACAGAAGGTTTACCCCAGGGATCACTTCAATGGCTCTGCTGGACAGAGGCACAGGGAAATAATCTAGGGGGGGCGGTGAAAGCCAACACATTCCAGCTAGGCTTATAAATGCCTTCGGGCAGATAGCCTAGTACCTACCTACCTATGAACCTATAAGTATTATGTTTTCTAAAATAAAGATATGCAGAAATGAGGCAATAGAAAAATGAGTGGAAGACAGAAGCATTACCTAAAGAAAAAAAAAAAGAACTATCAAAAAAAGGTAGAATGTATTTTTAAAAATGTTATTGAAAAGTTGGAACCAGTAGTAGATGGAAAATATTATGCGTATTATAATTGGATGGGAAAAGAATAGAAAGAATGTGTTTGTCAACACTTTGGATAAAAGGAAAGAAAAAAGATTTTTCTGATGAAAGTATTTGTGAAGATGTGATTAAAAATATTTGGAAAAAAAGAGTATGGTAAAGAGGAGTATATGGTAATAAAGCAAGACAGAATAAAAAATTGTCGATGATAAAATAAGTAGTTTATAGTACCAAAGAGAAAAGGAAGATGTTAGAATTATATGGCATGAAGTGGAGAAGGCTTATGATAATATTTAAAGGAGTCAGTTATGGAATATATTGGGCGGCCATGGTGTTGGAGTGGTTAGCGTTGCCCCCTCACAGCAAGAGGTTCAATGGTTCGATCCTCAACTGGGGTGCCTTCTGTGCAGAGTCTGCATGTCCTCCCTGTGGTCACGTGGGTTTCCTCTGGGTGCTCCGGTTTCCTCCCACATCCCACAGACATGCTGTAGGTGGATTGGAGACACTAAATTGGCCCTAGGCATGAGTGCATGCACGTGTGTGCCTTCTGTGGAAGGTTGGGCGCCGGGCTGGCAACTCGACACCGTGAAACACCACTGACAATCATGAGCGGAAAGTGATCCGCTGTGGTGACACCTAACCGGGAAAAGCCAGAAGAAGAAGGACTGATAAACAGATTAGGAATTTGGTGAACACAGAATATGAGAATAGTGTGGTAAGTTAATTGTGAATGATTTGGTAATAAAGGAAATTGAAATTCAAAGACCAGTAAGGCAACAGTGCCCATTGAGTAGACTAATGTTTTCATTAGTCAAAAATTAAGTGATAGTAAGGGTATTTGCAGGATTTCAGAAGGCAAATTATAAATATATGGGACAAGTATAATTACCATTAGTTATGACATATGCTAATGATGCAGTTATTATTGCAAAGAATATAAGATGAGTAGCCAAAAAAAGGAAGAACTGGTGGACTATGCAGAATTAAATATTAATAAAGAAAAAATAAAGGGTTTTGAAAGATAGCTAAAGTAACAAGAATGCATTTTAACATGAAAGAAATTGAAATATTGGGAATAATGTTTGGAGTTATAATGTGTTTAAACAGTAATGGTCAATTTTATTAGATACAATAAAATAAATAAGTAGTTTATTGAGATTGTTTAAATTAAGTTTTAAAAGAGTGTTTTGATTACTACAATGATCTTAGGTACATTAGGATATTAGGATCATTTACAACATTTCCAAGGCAAATGAAAAATATTTCATTGCAAATCATATTGATCTTACTTAGGAGGTCAAGGGTGAACCCTGTTGAATGAGGTGTCATTTGTAATAATATAAAAAAAAGGTCTAAACCTTTTGTTTAGCATCATTATGTTTACAATGGACTTTGAAAATAATGAAATAAGGGAGGAAAATAATATTAGTTAGAATCTTAGAAATAAAATATCAAAAACTATGGGAAGGAAAAGTGTGAAATGAGTAAAGAGTAAAGGGAAAAAAGAAACAAAGGAATGGGAAACAAACATAAAGGACTAGAAAAATAAAATAGATAAGATAAAGCAAAGGGCAGAATCTGGTATTAGGAAATTATGACAATAAATTATTGTGTAGATCCTATGATATAAGAGATACAATTAAAGAAAAGGAAATATACTTAAAAGCTGGAAAGAAATACAAGATTTTCTGTGGACATTAATGATAAAAAAATTGCCTGTGAAAGAAGGACATGGTGTATAAAAGGAATTGTATGAATTGTAATGAAAGAGAGGCAATGGAACATATTTTTTTTGGAATATCCAAGGGTTAATTGTTTATGGAAAAAACTTGAAAAAGTATGATTTTGTGAAAAATACTGGGTATATCAAACTAAAGAATGTTTATTTATGGTATTATAGAGAATGTGAGTTAGAACTGAAAGTTAAAAATGTTAAGTTATGTATGTCAATTGTTTTTCAGACATGGCATGCACGATTGAAATACATTTTGTTTAGGAAAGTCTGGGGTGCAGCTGATATTGTTAAAAAATAAGATTTTGATTATGATAGAAAAGGTGGTGAGCTTAAAGCAGATGAATTGTACTCCTGTGAGATATTTCTTGTGTTTTGAAGATGTAAACTATGGGTGTAAAATGGTGAATTTGTTAATGTATGAATATGATTGGGTCCAATGTAGTTTGCAAAACAACTGAATGATTTTAAAATAAAGGAACCTCACTATTTTTAAAATGTGCTGTAAGATCTTTTACAACAATCTAACTTTTACAACAAAGTATTATGGCTTTCTTCAAGAAAGTTTTAAAAAAAGACAACAGTGGTAAGCACAAACAGTTTGTAGAAGCATATGCACACATTTTAACCAACATAAATTCCAAACAAACCATATATTCACATTTGAACCAACATACGTGTATGTTCACAGTTATAATTGTGTTCTGTTTCCTAAATCATAATAAATAGCTTGCAGTGAAAATAGAATGTGTTTGGGGTAATGGCAGCATTAGACAGATGTTAGGAAACAAAATGTTAACGGGAAAAAAAAAAGTTTGATAGAACATAAAAGGATGAGATGAGTAGGTGTCTCTTCAGATATTTATAAGTTGCCAAAAGGGAAACTTAGAGAGTGAAACCAAAGTGTAGTGTGGGCTGACAATGATACATTTCATGGGATATTTCCTTGTACCCTACATGTCAATCATCAAATCTTTCAAAAGAATCAGTCATAATGAAGGCGACATGGTGGAAAAATGTGTCTTTCATTAAAAAATTCTAATATGACCACTAATACAAATTTATAGGACATGCAACATATTGAATTAATCTTTGTAAGTGAAAAGAATATTTATTTTCTTGTAATATGGATTTATTTATTAAATGAAAATACATTGCAATAAGGGAGATTCATGAACTGTATTAATTATGCAGTACAAAGTCTACTGCAAGAGTCTTGAATGCATTGTTTAATGCAAAACCTAGGATCAAGTCAAAAAAAAAGTTGTAATAAAAGGCATAGCTATCATACACTTTGTAGAGAAATAAGTGCCACAGAATGTGTACAGGGAAGGACCCAATGCTATCCAGTGCACTCTGTTGTGCTAATTAGTAGTCTGACATCATGCAAAAATAAAAACTGAAAAAAGGTGAAAAACAACAGAGAAGTGGATAAAGATAGGTTCATAGGTTGGTACTAGGCTATTGGCCATAGGGCCTATACAAGCCTAGCCATAACAATTCCCTGGATATTTCTTCCCACAATATTTACTTCCCTGGACCCCTGTCTAGCAGGGCGACTAACATGATCCCCGGGGTGAATTTCCTATCTCCCATCCAATATACGAGAATTAAAAAAAGGTTTTGGGTTATATACATCGTAAATGTCAGTCATCCAAGAGACATAACTGCTTCAGCACTAGCAGCAAACCATAACTATATTAGCTATTATACAATGACTGGCCATTAGCATTCAAAAACGAGCCTGCTGACTGGTCAGCCCAACCAGCGTGCCCATTGTAAGTCCGAGAATATATCAGTGGGAAAAGGTCCGGTCGCCTGGACATTTTCCCATTAGTATATCTCATTTTTTTAAATTTTTTTTAATACAAAACAAAAACGGAAGACATTTTATGTTCGGGAGATGGCACAGACAGAAATAAAAGGATAATCAGGTACGTTCTACAAAACTTAAAAAACTTACCTGATTATCTTTTTATTTTGTCTGTCCCGACTCTCCCTATCATAAAAAGTCTTCCGGGTTCTTCTTTTTTTTTTTATTGATTATAACAAAGAAGAAGAATCAATGGAGATCTTCTTTTCTCCATTGCTACCTCTTCACAGCCCTGATATACTGCATAAGTGTTGGAGCACAAGTCTCATACACATGGGGAGTACATCAAAACAAGGCAGCAATATACCACCAGCTGTAGAAGAACAGTAATACACCATTATACAAAGACATTATTTAAGAAAAGTAAGTATTTTTTTTCTTAAATAATGTCATTGCATAATAGCAATAATCGACTCTGTGGTTTTGGTATATTGAAATTTACCTATGGTTGGCTTTATTTAATCCAAGGGCAAACCACACCAACCATGGGTAAATCTTCAATATACCACACCAACGTCGTCGGTTATTGTTATAATAACCAGTTGTGTGAGAACTAAATCATACCTTCATCAGATGTGAACAACTTATCACATTATAATACACAAATATGCTACCTATAAAACTAACAGCTTAGCAGTGTTATAAAAGGAATATTACAAATGACACACCCTTCAGACATATGTCAATAGCTGTTGCATATAGTAGCATGCATTAAGTAATGTAAATTACCGATGAGCAGAAATACAGGGACACCCAAATAACAAAAGAAAACAAATACTCACAAAGAATGGAAAAGAGAAAGGAAATATACAAAAACCTGGCCCTCACTTTTATATAGTGTATATCCATACAGCAATAGTATACCACAGAAGCTGATAGGATTATATATACATGTATGTATATATATATATATATATATATATATATATATATATATAGAGAGAGAGAGAGAGCACCAATGTACATGTCCAAAAAAAGCAATGCACCTGTATGAATTTCTACTCAATCTCTCACCCAAAAAAGGAAAAGAAAAATAATAATAATTATGTTCATAGTTTTATATTAGACTAACAACCACTAGGGCCCTTATAAGCCTAGCCATACAAGCCAAGTACGACCCACAATTTGATTTACATCTGTGGTGATTTACTGACTGCCTCTGTCCATATAAGACACATGGAGCTAGACCAGGGGGGAATTTCTGATTACTCAGCCATTGGTCCAAGCTGTGCGTAAAAAGGAATAGGGAGGAACTTTGTTTCATATTGATGGGGAACCTGTTCCAAAGAATGGGATTTTTCTGAGAAACATATCTGTCTCTCCAGCATGTCCTATTTTTGTCACAAAATTTGGGTCTTTTAATTTAATAGTTCTGATGCTGTTTGTTTTGTGGATGTGCAAAAGGTTCATCAAAACAAAGTCCAGGGATGCCTTGTATGCCAGGCAAAAATCACCTCTCAGAAATCTGTATGATACCAAGTAAAGAGACAGGGCTTATAGGCAATCAGTATACAACATTTTGTTTACTCCTGTATTATTTTTGTAAGGAATCTTTGTGGATGTTCCAATTGCTGCATGTATCTGGACAGCTACATACCGAAGGGGGCATTATACTCTGTGATGGGTCTGATGAGAGCTGAGTGCAGTGGTATGAGGACTTCTCTGGACCTAGAAGGCATGCCCTTGCTTATAAGTTGAGCAACATTGAGGGATTTTAGTACTGCCTTGGACAAATGCTGGTTGAAGGCTAGATTACTATCTACATGAGTTTCCAAATCCCTGATTAGTGAATCAAGTTTTAAGGGTAAATAAAAATAAAAACGAACAGCAACCAGGTAAATTCATGACTGTACTGTGAAAACAGTGAGTAAATGTAAAAGCAGCAACAAAAACAAAATAACGATTGTGTAGCGTATGGCTGTAGAGACATAAAACTTTTATGACAAGGTAAATGCTTGCACCACCATGATCAGACCATATAACATTTCTACAATAAAATGCATAAAATATACTCACATCAGCTACTCCCCAATCACTTTAATTAATTCCATCTTCCCATTCCAGTCTTCTAATTTCCATCATTAAACACATTGGGCATGCCTCTCACCATATGCCTACTCTACTTAAACTTTCTTAAAGGGATAAAAACTTTGAAAATTCACCCATCATTATTAAAATGTCATTTTTTTGTTTACATATTCACCAAGAGTCATAAAATATAATCTTATCTAAAAAAATGGCTTTCCTATATCGTAAACATCTACAATTCCTGTATCCTTTCAATAGATCTTTTCAGCCTACATAAAGATTAATTTTTTTCAGTACATACACTCTTAGTTCATCATATTCACATATGCCAAGGAGTTCATAGTCATCATGTAAACCATTAAATCATTGTGTTAATCACTTATCATCATTCTTCTTATATTAATAATGTATTTGTTACTCACACTTGCTATTGTACCCTAGTTTTGATACTTAGAGCAAGTAACACTCCATCCTTTACTTGCTCACCATTCTCCATTCTTGCCCATGCTCAAAGCATGCTTTACTTGGGGCTTAGGTAAAATTTAAATGGAACTTTTATCGTGAGTTAACAAATTCCTTAGAATTCAGTTTCACAGATGACAATAATCCCAAAGGTCATAAACTTACTATTAACATTCATACTCACTTATATACATGACTACATACTTGTATATATTTCATTCTCTCATTTGTGTTTCCTAACTATAGCTATTATACTGTTCCAACGTCTCCTTACGTGTACCCCATTCACTCACACACTCTACCTGCTCATACTCTTTCAAGTTCAAGCAGCAGCTTAACTATCCCTCCTATCATCTATACAGTTAATATTAATGGATTAGTTTTATTAACATCCCTATACTTTGCTTATACTTAAGGGTATATAAGTAAATGTGAGACTTGAAAACCTACTATGATCTAATCAATATCATAGATACTATATACGACTTGAATACCTAACTCGTCATTTATATTAAAATGCATATTATTATTATGTCCTATGCCCATCCTTAACTACTAGATGTGAGTTAGAATTCATTAGTTGTCACTATTCCATTTTCCCAGGTATCAGGTTTCACGTTTTAAAGTTCGATATAAGAGCATTTGCTAATTTAAGTGTTTGCTCTTCTGATAGGAAACCCTCAGACTTATGGGTCTATAGTTTCCAGGGTCTGTTGAAGGTCCTCCCTTATGAAGTCAAATGACCATTGCAGTTCTCCATTCATGTGGTGAAAAGCCTGTTTAAAGACTATAATTAAATAATGACTCCAGGGTCCTGATAAGTTATATGTTAGACTACTGAGGAGGCTTCCCTGTATGTCATTGGGACCTATTGAGGACATATTCTTGGATTTAGTGAGTGCAGCCAGTACATGTTATGAATTCCTCTTCTTGCCAAAAATAGGTAATAATAGAACATCAATATACTTCACCTCGAGCAGTTAGTTGCACAGGAACAGCCTGCTTGCAGTGTAAGGGCACAGCACAAACATCATTGTATTTCTACACACATTGAACCCTTCCATATACACTTTCCTCTCTCTCTGCTTCTTTCTCTCTCTCTGGCTTACACATGTATACACACACACACACACACACACACACACACACACACACACACACACACACACACACACACACACACACATACACACATACACACACACACATGCTCAGTCATATACACACTCACAAACACAGTGCAAATGGCTGTATGATGATCCTGGCTTTCTAAGCACATTCTACGTTGTAACAGTGATTACAGGACACTACTTCATAACGTGAGCATGCATTCTGAATATTGTTAAATTTCTAAATGATGCATTACATAATGTAATATATGACTATGATACCAACAGCAATGACATATGTAATATGCAAGGCAAATATCAATAAATATTAATGTTACTAATACCAGACATGTAAGCAGTGAAGAGTTCTTAGTTTCTGGGTGGTGTCTATGGCACATGACAGGTCAGCCAGTTATGTGAGCTGTAGGGGGTCATGAACATAGTTGTGGTGAGCTCCATGTAATGACATTACAATCATCAAGCATGTGCACCAGACTCAGTTGTTTCTCACTGCAGTAGGCTGCTAAGCCATATGATATGGCATTAAATCAGCTTGTCATGATCCTGTCTGGCATCGGTAAAACTCCTTGAAAAATACAGTGCACAAAATGTTTAGAAATGGCATATATGCATACCACTGCTCAGGATATGGCAGTGTGCATCAGCCAGGTCTCTAGCCACTGGATTGATTCTGGTACCATTACATATATGCTATGCAGGAATAGTCATGAACTGAAAGACATGAAGGTCACAGTGCATCACAAACAGGTCATGATGGTGTCTGTGGCTTCTGTGGTGTGTACTGTGGTTTACTAGGTGGCTCATGCTGACACTAGTATAATTGTGTTCGAGCCATTATGCACTCAATCAGTTTCTGATACCTGTGGACTTGGGTGATGGCTGCAACAAATGCAATGATGTGTGTTAGTACCTCCACAAAGGCTATTCATGGCATTTGTAGCATCAGACACACCTGCACTTATGTTTCCATGGGAAAATAATTTTGGCATTTGCTCACTGTGTGGATCTAGGCAGCTGTAAGGACTGTGTGTTCTATGCATATAATATTCTGGGTATCTGATACTATGTAATACTTGTTGAAAAAGATAACTTGACAAAGCATATGCTCTTCATATCTAACACAATTTTGCTTTTAGGTATAGAAAAGGACAACATGTTATATCATTTTACTATTTACATAATTGTCTTCATCACCTCAGGATGTAGTGGCATGGTATATGCAGTTTATACAGCAAAAAAGCTTCACATGCAATGCTGCATGCAGGTTTGCGAGATGCAGATAACTTGCTACACTACTAATATGCTATTTCTGTTGTGAAATACATGCACTGTCTGTATCCTCCTCCTCTTCATCTTGCTTTTTTGCCTTGGTCATCCAGAACTTACGTTATGTATTGTCTAGCTGCCAGTCTCTGCAGATAGTACATATTATGCAAAATGCCAAACGCCAGAAACAGTCATTCTAACTCTTCTGCTGAGCAGTAACTTACGTTCCTGAAGAGAACTAGGCAGTTGAATCATCCTCTCAGGATACCAAAAAAATATATACTACTATAAGGACTTGGTCATGTGTCTGGTTAAACATCTCATCAGAAAACCAGTGGGGGTATAACAAAGGCATCATCATCTTCACCATCATCATCATCATCATAATCCATGAAGTCAGTCTGTATGCAGTATCACCTGTGAAGAAAATAATGGGTGAGTTTGTCTTGGTGTGTTACATGTGATTTCTTCCCTGTAACTGTGTATTACCATGGTTTTCTACAACACTTCTTTACTGGCGTGATAATGTTGGATCTGGGCGAATGTCCAGTGCAAACTAGTTATTTGCTATATAATACATTCTGGACACTCTGACAACACTTATAATGGAAAATGATGTTAATATCTGCAATGCAGATAACATGGCAGATCCTTTATTATCCATCCTTGCAGAGCTTGGTGAAGATTGTGATGTCCCCACTCTGGGCCAATAATCAAGGAGCCTGAATCTTCACCACTGACACTGTAGAGGGATGTTCACTTGGAATACAAATGAATACACTCAGTATTTCCAGTTGCAGACCTCTCTGCTTCAAGCACAATTTCCCTTAAGAGCACACTGGGAACACACTCATCCCAGGTCTGGATTTCTCTCTCTGTCTCACCCCAGGTCCTGAGTACAGCTCCCCACTGGCACAGCTGCAGAGTTAAGTCCTCAGCCAAGTGTCCAAGCTAAGTCATCCAGCACCCTCTCTGTGAAACCAGTGTTTTATGTCCCACATTTTGAGATTTAATTTACACACACACACACACACACACACACACACACACACACACACACACACACACACACACACCTACATCAGAAAGACTGGCATGGATTATTTGCTCTGCCAACTTTGCTCAGACTATAAGGTAGATTCACTGCCACCAGTCAGTTACTATAAGGCTCTTAAAAGGGTATCCAGTTATACTGAGTGAAGTTAATATTAATACAAATGGTAATATTGACCAAACAGTCAGGCTTCAGGAGTGGCCACAGTGTCACCAAAAGATATAATTACTCTCAAAGGTTAAAATATTTTCTAAAGGGCCAGCCACAATGAAAAGTTTAAATACATATAATAATAAATAATAAAATAACATGAAAATGCTAAATATCTATTTACAGTAAACACCAGAGTTTTAGTCACATGAAATATTAAAAATAACATAGCTGTAAAGATTCACACAGTTACAGAAAAAGCAATACGTAGCAATTTTCGCTATATTTTCCTGACTGATATACAAAATTACTGTCCCTACTTACTTAATAGAGCAAAGCAAGATGAAATAGGTGAGGGGTCCTTCTATGTCAGGTTCCAAGAAACAGAGTCTCCTGAGACTTCTGCCTCACCTAATATTAAAACATGTTTTCTGTACAGAAGGACATCACATACATCTGGTCATTTGACTTCTGGTTCCCATGCAATTCCCCCTCACCCCATTGCTTGAAATTGCCACAATTTAGCACCTACATGTCAATAATGCACACACACAAGAGCTTTGTTTACATCTGGTGCAGCTTCTGGAAGTCATAAAACAATAACAAACTTCTACTCCTCCTACTGAGACTAACAAGCCATGCTTCTTACAGACATTGCATCTCTGGCTTCATTCAAAACTGTGAGATAACATCTTTATGACCTAGTTCCAGTAATTTAATTTTCTTACTATTTCTCAAAGTCAGGTGGATTGAGATTAACATCTTCTCTTCCAGTATCCTCTGTTACAATATAGTTACAATAATGTATGTACATTTCTTTTCTGCCCAGCAGGACACATTGTTGATACATTTTTAACACAAGCAACTTTACAAATACATTTTCAACACAACTATTTGTACAAATCAGTTTAATATACAAATGATATATAATTCTTTACAAAATTCCAGCTAGCTGTTCTGGTATATGTTACATATCCACTGCCCTACTTCTCCTGGCATAGCTGCTAATACCTTACATTGTCATGAGGATTATGCAATGATATAACTGTTGTTTATGGCACTGATTCCCCTCACCATATCCACCATCCTGAGAAATACTTAGACGGTGGGTTCATCTGTACTGGAATGCTGAGGAATATGATGTATCACCACTGTGTACCATACAGATGAGGAAGGAATATGCTATTCTTGATGTGCTTGACATTTACATGCCTATTTTTATCATGTATAGGCCACTGAAACATCACTGGTGAGTAGTATGATTTATTAGGCCCCCAGATTATATGATGATGGGTCTGCATAGCATATATTACTGATGCCCAATACTGTCCTTTTAACAACTCTTGAACAGGGTGAAGATTTAGCTTTTCATGACTTGAAATACTGAATAATGGTGTTCTATACCTTAATAACAAATTAAAGGGCTGAATAATTCTTCGCCTCATTCAGTGATTATTTAAAAGTAGAATAACTAACTAACAGTGCACCACCAAATACCACTACATGGCAACTGTTGGGGGGGGGGGGTCCCCTCCACTTGAAATAGTCACCATGTTCTTTAACATTATCTATATATTTATGATTGAATTTATGTCACTGACAGTTTTGACTACTAAATAGTGGTGTTTGATCCCTTGACCTGTTAGTTTAGAGGGGGTCTCTTGTTCAATGAATTTTTGTGATCTTTATTGCTTAGCTGGGTGTGCAGCATCTGTGTCAACTGTAACTACTACACATCATCGTCAGCAAATTGTAAAATATCTGTTAACACAAGTGAGTGTTACTCTTTGCTACAGTAACTTAAGTATTTGCATCAGTTAGTTATCAATCAGATTTGTTTATTTCCCTATAAAGCAAGGTCCATTACAAAATATTAAAGCAGATAAAACACTTAAAACAAATCAGCATCAGCATCAAACCCTATTTCCCCATTTTGTACATCACCATCCACAATGACCATTACCTAGAGCCAGTGTTCACATTACAGAGGTCTAGCCTTGCTGCAGTGTAAACATTATTGGTAAAACAATATGAAATGAGTAGATAGGTAAAACACAGAGAGATACAATGATGGAGATCATATTCAGTAAAAGCAGAAAGAATCCCAAAAGGCCTTCTGAAACAGAGGTGTCTTCAAGCACTTCTTAAAGAGAGCTTTAAATGTGCATTCATGGAGCTGCTAAGCTAATGAACCCCACCAGTAGAGGGATTTGTAGGAGGAAGACAACAGCTCAGTTATTTAAGACTAAACCCAGAGATTGATATCAGGCTTAACAGACCAGAACAGAGATTATGGGAAGACTGACTGGGCAGTAGATTGTCTTAAATATATGGCATTGACATTAGCATTGACTCTGTTTTTTACATTTTGCACATGGAGTTGGGATGTCACATCAACAGTGACAAAATCACCTAGAGTCAATGTTCAGTGGCTCACCCTGACCTGGGCTGCCTTACTGCATAGGATTCTGAATACATCAGACTTTGAACACCATCACAATGGTTTGACAGACAGCCATGTAGGGGTGGCATGATGGACTAACATGTTTATTTATAGATGTTCCAGTAAGAACTCTGGCTGCTGAATTCTTCATGTATGGTGTCAATTAAGTTCAGTATTAGAAAGCCATAGATAAAAGGTTCTACAGTAAATGAGAGATAACCAGGGCCTATACAGTCACTACAGTCAATGAGAGATAACCAGGGCATGGACAGCTATCACAATAATCAATAGATAACTGACTACAGTAAATAAGAGTTAACTATTACAATAAATGAGTGATAACCAGGGCCTGTACAGCCACCACTGTAAATGAGAGATAACCAGGGCCTGTACAGTCACTACAGTCAATGAGAGATAACCAGGGCCTGGACAGCCATTACAGTAAATGAGAGATAACCAGGACATGGACAGCCACTACAGTAAATGAGAGATAACCAGGACATGGACTGCTATCGCAATAATCAAGAGATAACTGACTACAGTAAATGAGAGATAACCATTACAATAAATGAGTGATAACCAGGGCCTGTACAGCCACCACAGTAAATGAGAGATAACCAGGGCCTGGACAGCCACTACAGTCAATGAGAGATAACCAGGAACTGTTCTGCCACTGCAGTAAACAAGAGATTATTAGGGCCTGTACAGTCACTACAGTAAACAAGAGATAACCAGCTTACAGTAAATGAGAGATAACCAGGGTCAGTACAGCCACTACTGTACAGTCACTGGAAAGTCCACTTGTTGGATTAGATGATTAATATGGGTGAAATTCTTGAAGTTATGATAATGTGACCTAATACTGACTGACAGCTGATAATAGAGTGTCAGACAGTCATCAAGGATGATGCCAACATTGCACACTTTAAACATAAAATCCATTGTATTACACAATGTTACTGATGTAGGGAATGAGAGTAGCAGATGCAGACAACTTTAGAGTGACGTGAAATGCCATGGCACCTGTCTTAGATAAGCTAAGTTGGAAATAGGTTATATTCATCCAGGACAGGATAGGATAGCTTCTTTTCAGGTTTCAGTAGGATCAGAGTAAGATATATGCTTCTGAAGAAAAAAGATGTAGCTTTGTAGCTTTTAGTATCATTCAAAGAGAAGTTCTTTGTGAACTTCTGCCTTAAATGTGAATCTCAGCTGACAGTTTTCACATGCTAAACACATAAACTATTTATGAAACAGGTGCAGCTTAATGACACCATTATTTCTATATAAATAATGCTTATTTAATTTCTTCTTCTTCTTCTTATGGTATGCTTCTTAATACAAAATTATGTCCAAGTTTATGTGAATTTGTACAACTGAGATTCACAAACTGCAACCTTTGTGTAGAACAGTCTTTGCAGTGAGAAGGTTTGTGTAAATTTAACATAATTAGTTTTGCATTAGTAATAAATTCATTCTCAGTTTACCTGTCATTCTAAAATACTTATTTTAATATTTATTTTTAGTAGTTTGTAATCTGCAATCATAAGTATCTAGTCACACCTATGTAAAGAATGAGATGTTGACAATGGGAGATACTAATTTCAAACTTCTGTTCAGCAGCCAGCAAAGTGATTGTTAAACCTTAAAAGTTATCAGAAACTCCTGCTTTTAGTGACAGTAAGGATGCAGTGAGAAATATGAAATATAAGCAATATCATACAGATGGGCTTAGGAATTAAGTGTCACAAAAGTATAAGGTCTGCAATTTGTGGATGGATTATTTACTAATACTTGGAGACCTATGTTGTTTTTTGTTGTATAATCATTATGCAATAATCCACAACTGTATGTGAGTTTATCAGGATTTTTCAATAGCTGGTGTGGTTTGATCATGACGGTGAAGCCCAAGTGATCAAACAAAGCCAAACGTGGGTAATTCCTGATATACCCACAAGCAGTCATGGATTAATCCTATTATACAATGACATTATTTAAGAAAGAAATTGCTTACCCTTCTTAAATAATGTCTTTGTATAACAGTGCTTTAGTGCTCCTCATCATTCATCCTTGTTTACCTATGTACTGCAATTAGTCCCACACTTGCATAGTACAGCAGTGCAGTGCAAATAAGCAACAGAGAAGAGAATATCCTTGTTGCTGTTTTTTCTATTTTTTTAACTGCCAAGATTGTGTGAGGGACAATGCAGAAATACAAGGAAAATCAGGAACATTTTTGATTCTTTAATTTGCAGAATGTACCTGATTTTGCTCTCTCTCAGCATATCCCAATAAACAGTCTGGTCGTTCTGTGGCACTTCAGCAGCTGGATGTTTTTCTGTTGATAAATACTCATTTTACAGTGGGCATTTTGTTTGGGGTGTCTAACCAGCGTAATAGTAATGAGTAGTCATTGTATACTTGTGTGTAAAGAATCCTTTAATGCATATTTACAGAAATTTGCAGCTTCTTCCCAGCTTACCCTTTCACTGAAAATGTAATAACATGATTGGATAGTCTGACCTCTGTATAACCTGTTGCATCTCCTAATTTCTTTCTCTGTTAGTAACTTCTGCTTAAACTAACCTCCTAAACCCTTGGCTCTACTACTATAGCCATTCTATAGCCCTCTCCTTTCTCTCCCCCGCCCATTCTTCACACTATTTATCCCCCCACTTACAATCAATGTCTATACATTGTACGTCTTTATACAACAATTATCTTTTTATTTTTACTCTCATATGTAGTACATCTTGACCACTGCTATCAGTACAACCTTAATGTTCATAATTTGTTTCTTTTGTTTTTCTCTTTATAATTAATTTCATACTTACATTGTTGTTTTTAATATTTTTTACCATGTATGTTTACCTTTGCTTATGTTTGCTGGGGGTCTTTCCCTTGGGTCTGCACTGAAAATGAGTTGCTTACTATCAATGCAATGCAAATAGCTAATCATCTTTTCTTTTTACAATTATTTTGCATTGTGATTGTTATTTAATATTTGTATATTGTCACTTTATCTTTACTTATGTTTGCTGGGGCTTTTCTCCTCGGGTCTCCACTGAATATGGGTTTGTTTGGGTTTAATTTCAAACTCAGTTAGATTAACCCGGTTAACAAATGTTAAATAAATAAAGAAAATAAATGTAATAAAAATGATAAAACAATTAAACAATGACTATAATGTTAGCAATGAAAAGAGTGGCTAAAAAGAAACAGGATTCTAAAGCAACAGTTGCAAAGTAAAGTTCTACTATCAGCTATTAAGGGAGCTCACGTCATAGGTCATTTGCACAGTTAAAGTTTTCCAGGATATATTTATGAACAATTGTACATTGGAGCTGGGAGACTGAAAGCTGTGGTGTTTTGCTGGTGAAGGTGTAAGTTGTTCAGCAAGGTTTGAATATTATGTTGTATTGGTTCTTCTAAAGCATTGCATTAGGAAGAGTAAGACAGTTTAAAGTAGAACTCATTATTCATAGAATAGTCTGCCTGCATGCTAACTACTAAAATAAATACAAATATATTTAATAACTAACTTGCAAAGAATGGGTTCATAAAAAGGCAAACATTACTATTTAGTCAACTCTTAGAAAAGGTAGTGAAGTTGTAACTTGACAGTGGTTGTGTTATTCCAAGAAAAGCATGAGGAATGGAAGGGTGGAAGCAAAGCTTTAGGAGCTATTGAATTTCCCTTGTATGCAGACATCAAAGAAAGAATTTGTTATCATAGTTAAAAATAGTTTAACTAAAGCACTTCATGAAACTGCTTAAAAGTAGCTAAAGATGTATATTAACTTGACTTGGTGATTTTGGATGAAGTTTGTTTGTACTGGGAGTTGTATTTCCCAGAAGTGCATCTGGCTTGTGCATTAATACTGTGGCCATCAGTAAAAAAATAACAAAAAGGATATACTTAGAAGAGTTATTGTTCCAATGTGTGACAGGGAATTTATGACTGCTTATGTGGTATGGTGCTCTCAGCATGAATGGCATCATTCTTTCATTCATTTATCCAGTTTTTTGTGAATGGAATATATTAGCAGTTAAAATACCCAATTGTGATCGCATTCTTTATATTTTTTTACCAATCTTAATGAACTGGGTTAATTGTCATGCTAAAAGACAAAATATTGTGGCTGTATTTAGAGTTAATAGACTTTATATAAGAGTCCCCTGAATATTATCGTATGCATTTACTATAGTGCCTTGTCTAAAAGCTGACCCATTCTCAGAACCCTGTAATGTCCCAAGGTGTACTTTATCAACAGCACTAGAATCCAACAGGTCATCAGAAGATTATGAACAAGAGATTAATAAAATATGTTCTGTTAATATTGGTAAAAAGTATATTGAGTTATTACAGAAGTATAACATCAAATAGCAATTATTTGATGATTATATGAAAAGTCATTGCCCTGCAATACTTGTAAAAATAGAGTACAGTGAATACAACATAGCAGCATTTACAGAATAGGCATTCCTTCATTTTATGATACCTGTTTTATCCTTTTCTTGATGAATAGAAAGATGGATCTAATCCCAGAACTCAGATGGTTTGAAGCCATGAACTACTACTGGGCAAGCAGCCAGTAAATTGTATGATGTATAAGACGTATTCACACATCAAATGCACACCTACAGTTTTGAAGACTAACAATTCAACTACAACATGTCTATACAGTGTGGAAGAAAATCAGAACACCTGTCTGGATCACAGACAGATATATGGAAGACATAAGGAATCTATGAAGAAGGAACATCCTTTGTACTGAACTGAAGAACCAAGTACTCTGAGAAACCAAAAGATAGCCCCTGTTTTACTTTTACCATTCAAGAATACAAATGGGCATAAGAAGTGCAACATCAAAACTGAATATTTTTTCACACAGGAATAATATTAAGCTGCCAGATCTAATTAATTGAAACAAACAAAAAATATGAATATAAAAATGTGCAAGAGTAATTAACCTGGAAGTAAAACTAACTAAAAGCCTTAGTTTCAAAGTGGTTGCAAAACAGACCTATATAATCAGTTAAAGGAAAAGAAAACTAGACATGCATAAGCATTATAGGTTGAGCATTACAGAACATGTTGGTCAGTCTGAATGGCAACAGAAGCAGTGCCTTTTTAATGGATGCTCAGCTTTTCATTTGGTCCCCTTAAACCACTTGACCAGCATTAATCAAAAGGGAAGTGGAATATGTTTAGTTAATGAAGGTATATTGCAAACATACTTCACATTAAGAAAGCATGTGAATATTATTCTTGGACTAGCACAGTTTGTAGTTAGCAGCTGAAGTCAGTGGTCTGTTTTCTGGGCTTGTATCTTAGTGTTCCTAGCTATGGTGTTATACTACCTTTTAGAAATAAAATCATCATCAAATTTAATCAGAGGTGTGGATGGACTACACTATATATTTCACTGAATTGGGCCTTTAGAAGACTATTGGTTCTATTCCTCTTGATCTCTTTAGGGCCTTCATCAATGTCAATCATGAGCTTCTCCAACATAGGGTCTGTGCACACAACATGTCACAAGTTGTCAATTTACTACAAGGCAGAACTTAAACTGGCAGATGGTTTCCCTTCACAACATACTGTTTCACAGTGGTACCTCAACACCTAATAATGGGACTACTTCTTTTCAAATTCTCCTATAATAAAAATGTCAGTACACTATGAGATGTGGTCTTACCTTCAAGATTGCAGCAACATAATCTAGTAGATCTTTTGTAAGAATTTCATTTTTTCAAGAAAATTCTTATATTTTGGAGTTAATCAGAGTCTCGTTAATTGATGGCAGATGTGTACCCAAGAAGACTGAATGCTGTAATTAAATCAAAAGGTGCTTCAACAAAGCATTAGTTTAAGGGTGTGCACAAAACAAAGTATTAGTTTAAGGGTGTGCACACTTATGCAACTAGCGTGTTGTAAGTTTTTTTATTTTTTATATTTTTTCCCCTAACAGATTTGTTTGATTTTCAATTGAATTGTACAGGTTATAGGTCACACTAAAGGTGGGTAACATTTTGAAATTATTTATTGTGGTCCCATTTTTTTACATCACAAAAAACAGTCATTTTAACAGGGGTGTGTACACTTTTTATATCCACTGTACATGCCATTTAGTACTATAGTTGCAAACTATATAAAGCATTATATTGTTCTTTTATAAATCTTATGGCATAGAACTAAACATTGCAGTCTTTTTGATGTCAGTGTCTACACCTTGTTCTGTTTATAGAGCTAATCTTACACAATTAGTAAATAAACTCTAACCTCAATGTCAAACTTTATATTATTTTGTAAGCTAACATTTCCAAAAATGATAGACTGTCTCATAAATTATATAGTAAATAGAACACATTCCTGGTGTGTCGCTTCTTGGTTATAATACTGACAGTATACACACTCTTAACAATTCAGTTTACCATCATTACAGATTCAAGATTTTATTGCTTTTTTATAAACCTCCATGAGCAGAAATGTTAAGGCAGCATTTCTTTCTTTCTTTTTATTGTTGATAATGTGTGCAGCTTGTTCTATTTACAGTGTTAATTGTGCATAGTTAGCAAATGGTGAAATACAACTTTTGATACATTTCTTAAAATATTTATCATATTAGCATTTCTTAAAGGGTTAGTAGACATATGGATTCACTATACAATCACGAAATACTGAAATGTCGAATTTCAGTATTTCGAGACTGAATAGTGGAAAACCCACAAACACAAAAGCCCATAATCACGAACACCACAACCGCGACCATTCGCACACACACAGACCAGTACATAATCGCGCACACAAACACCTACCTAACTAAACAAACATAACAACACACAGAAACACACCTAACCTACCTATAAGCAGGGGGGGGCAAGCCCCCCTGCACCCCCCCCCATGTGGCTATTCTAACTCCAAAGTCACACTAAACACACAAACACATGAAAAACATCACCACACACACTCGCACAAACTAAAATCCCTACCCAATATCCTCAGATATACAACACTTACCTGAAACCCCAGATAACTCCACAAACCGCACCACACGTCATGAACGTGACACCACTATAGCGGTGGATTCTACATTTGCGGATTCGACACTTCTGCATTCGGCATACTGCAGTTTTGGGTAACTGCACTTTCCACTATTCGGCCTCGATGTACTGAAATTCGACATTTCAGTACATCGAGATTGTCAAGTGTATGTATATATATATATATATATATATATATATATATATATATATATCTATATATATATATTTTTTTTATGAGAAAACTTCCATAGTGTATTATTTTTGCTTAAAATAATGAATGTTTAAACTTTATTGATTATGAATAATTGTTTCTTTATTGTACTGTTATATTTCTTATTGTATATCCATAGTAATTGTACTTATTTGACAATAAGAGGTAGTCCATATTCCATTTAGAATGGTAATATTATACAATACCACTCCACTCAGACATAGCTCAGTTCTTGTCTCCTCTCATTCTTCCTCTTCTACCATTCTAACTTTTTTCCATCATTAATGCCCCTTTTCCTTTTCCTTGTACCTCATCCTTTCTCTCCTTCCTTCCCTACATTATTCACATATTTTTTACTTTTTCTCTCTGGTATTTCTTTTGAAAATCTTGTATGCAGTTTTGTTCATTGTAAAATGTGTTTGCCACATAATTATAAAATTATGTAATTTTTCTTGTCTCTTCAGTCTTTTTTTGAAAATAGTATAAATAACTTTTTATTCTAAAATGTGTTTGCTGCACAATTATTTAATCACGCTTTCTTTTGACTCTTGTATATAATGTCATTCTTGGTGAAATGTTTCAACTTTTATAACCATTTACTAAACCTGAAATGGTCCACGCATGTCAGAGGTCTATCCTGTTAAATAATAAAAATAAAATAAAATAAGTTATCAAATGGTGAACTGTATTGTTTTCGCAGATATAAACATTTATGCTACTACAATTTTAACTTTACATGGTTGAATTCCTTGGTACAAGGACACTGGCCTGTGTGTGTGTGTGTGTGTGTGTGTGTGTGTGTGTGTGTGTGTGTGTGTGTGTGTGTGTGTGAGTGTGTGTTTATGTTTGTGTACTTGTGTGTGTGTGTGAGAAAGTAGGTGAGAGGATGTCACTGCCTACACAAGCAGCAGGTTACTGCTGTGATGTGCAAAGCAACAATGTAAGTTTCTAATGTACTTAGTACATTTCCACAGTTCACCTGTAATCACCACTTTGCACTAATATCATGAGACACGATGGAAAGAAGCTGTGTACCTGAAATCAGGGCCACTGGCTAGTTGGCAAAGCCACTTTGCTAATAGTCTTATTCTAATGGGCACCACTTTTTTTTTTGATTTATACGTATGGAAAAGAAAATGGATAGGTGGGTTGGAAAAAAAGGAAGGAGTAGACAAGGGAAATACAGTAAGATGATTTTCTCAGAGGGGATATATCCCCTTTTCTGAAATATATAAAGTTGAAGGAAAATTGGGAATGGTAAAGGATAGTGAGACAAGGAATGATAGGTAGAGAAGAGATAAGGGTATTAACAATAAAAATAAATAGACAAGACAGAGGCAGGTGATCACAAAATAGTTTGGGTTCACAAATAAAAGGGAAGACAGACAATGGGCATTAGATAAATAGTGATGGGGATAAATTGTGCAGATGCACTAGAAGTGGTTATGACACAATAGGGTGAGTGCATAAATGATGGGGGAAGGGGGCTCAGGGCCACCACAACTATCATACTGGCCCTGAGACCTTCTGAGCCCAATCCAGGGATTCTTGGGTTTGTAGACTCTGATGCTGAATAGGGTGTTCTTTATTGGCTTTCTGGGTAGTGACTGCTGGGACAGCAAGTCTTGTATCCACTGCAGATGTTCAGACTGTCACTACAATTTCTCCAAAGCCATCACATTGGCAGCCTTCACCACAACCTGCAGCAGGGGCTGCTCCATGTGGTGGCTGCTATGCCTTATGCTGCCCTCAGGTGCATCCCTACAATTCCTCCACACCTTTGTTAATCCAAAGCAGGCTCAAGATGTGCTGATGCATGGGTTAATCTCTCCCTGGCTGGTTTTGATGGCTGTAATCAAGGTGCCCCAGGCTGTTCTGAATCTGCAGAGGGAGACAAAACAAGGGGGAAGAAAAATAATAAACCCAATATGATGGTTATTAAATTAATTGTATTACAAATTATATTTTCTTGGGCAGAAGAAACATGTCCAGGATCACCAGCATCCTGTGATACAGGTTGTGGTTGTGTTTCACCCCTTTCCATGCTACAAAACATAAAGGAAAAAGCAAAAGGGAATTATTAGCATAGTACTGCCATGCCTGTTATATTGTAATCAACAGCTTCATACTTAACAGTTTATTATATTTGCTGTCACAGCTGTAGTCCTGCCAGGGTAATGAAAGTTTATTGAATCACACTATGTCCCTATGCTATGCCTATATGGAAGTATACCATTGACTATGGTAAGGAATACCTGTCTATTTAAAGGGTTTATTTGTAACTCCCCTGTCCTGCCCTCAAATTAATATTCTTCAGTGGATTATTCACTGTCTATAGTACCTTCATGAAAGTTAAACATATACAGAGCTAAAACATATTTTGTTAAGTTGATAATCTTATAACCTGAAAGATTTTTAAGAAGAATAATGCAAATATAAGTACTCCTTAAATGCACGTAAATAAAATTTACTGTATTCTGATTGGTGCTGCTGTCCACAGAGGTTAATCTGTTAAATACTTTATATGTACAGAGTGCAAAGTTGTATGTGCCCTAAGGTGCTGTTTTGGAGCTTTTTCCTGTCTTATGATTCAGTGAAAGTCTGAACAAAATTATTGGAAAGGAAAGAAAAGAAATGCTGTCGTACATTTTTTTAACAAGGAAGAAATAAGTTTTGCCTAAGGCTTAATGTTCAAAGCTGATACCATACTACCTAATATACTGAGAAGACTAATATACTGCTTGTAAAGACAAAGCACATCTGCAAATGCAGCCTGCCTCCCTACCCTCCCAAAAAATGAAAACACAGCCACCTGTGCTACCAGGCTATAACTCATTCCACATATTTTGGCCCCAGAAATTGGACCAAAGCTCCAAAGGCAGTGCCATCTCCATATTTATAAAGGATATGCACACCTCAAGACTAGTAGCCCAGCATAACACACTGGAGATACTTCAAGGTACAACTAACAGTGGGTAAGATGGCGATTCAGGTCATAGCCTGCTATAGGTCCCCAACCATGTCCTAAGACTCTCATTCCACGTTCCTAAGCACCCGGGAAACTATTAGGATCCAACCTAACACTGTCATACTGGGTGACTTCAACTACCCCTCCATCAACTGGGAAAACTACCCATGCACCAATACACTTGCCCAACGCTTCCTGGAATTCATTAATTCCAATGAGCTGGACCAGCTCATTCTTACCCCCACTAGAGGAATCAACATCCTTGTCCTGGTTATTACTAACATGAGCAACCATTGCTCAACACCAATAGTGAATTCCTCCCTGGTTAGATTCGACCACAAACTAATTACCGTGGAAATCCACATCTCGCCCACACAACCAGCAAAGGTAACCACCATGAAAAACTTCTCCAAAGCTGACGTTGGGATCTTAAAAACAGAGGTGGCTAACTTCACAGCACCCATGCAAATGGAAAATAGGTGCATGACTGCCGAATCATACACCAATGCACTGTACAAACATGTACATAAATGCATTGAACCAACCATGCCCAACAGAACCAAGATGCTCTACTCCAAAAAAAGGAAGCCAATCTGGTGCTCCCCTGCCATTAATAAACTCTACAATAGAAGGATGAAACTGTTGCAGAAAAAGGTAAAGTCCCAAGACTGGAAAAACTCCCTTATTAGCCTCAACAAAAAGTTGAGATTCCCTCATCAAAACCTCTAAAGCTAGCTATGAAGGCAGAATTGTGGCAGACACTAAAAACAACCACAAAGCCTTCTACAGTCATATCAAGAATCTCCATGACAATACCCAGATTTGTTCTGAGTTACTGCACAATGGTACCTCCTATACTGAGCCAACAGATATTGCCAACATGCTGGCTACAGATTCAGTACCAACTTTACCCCTCTCCCCCCTAAAGGACCAATCACAATACCAGAAGAATGCCAGGCACCCAGCATTACTGCAGCACAGATTAAAGCTGCATTGTCCATGGCCAAGAATACAGCCTCCATGGGACCCAAAAATATCCCTGGCTGTGTTCTACATGAACTACAAAGTGAACTTACACCACACCTGTGTGCCCTGTTCAATCATAGCCTCACCTCAGGCTTTGTCCCGACAGAATGGCACACTGCTACACTCATCCCTCTCCATAAAGGAGGAGTGACTACAGACCCTGCGAATTATTGCCCCATTAGCCTGACAAGTCTGATATGTAAGGCTATGGAGCACATCATCATGGACCTAATTAACAAGGATATAAGGAATCTCAAAACTTTGGATCCCACGCAATTTGGTTTTGTGAAGGGTAGATCATGCCTACTCAACCTGGTTGACTTCTTTGAGTCAGTTACCAGAGCTGTGGATGAGGGCAAGGCAGTTCATACAGCCTACCTTGATTTGGCCAAGGCCTTTTATACCATTCCCCACTCAGGAATTATTGATAGACTCACCAAACCAGGCATAAACCCTATATCATTAGGTGGGTTGCAAATTGGCTCACAGATAGAACCCATAGTGTGAAAGAAGCAGACTCCAAGTCAGACTGCTGACCAGTCACGAGTGGAGTCCTGCAAAGATTGGTCCTGGGACCCCTCCTGTTTGGCATCTACTTCTCAGAAGTCCAGGCCAACACGGAGGGACTCTGGCTGACCAAGTTCACTGACGATTGCAAGCTGGGAGCCATTATTAACTCCCCAAGTGATGTAGACATCCTACAGAAAGGCCTCACTGAGACCAATGACTGGTGTCGAAACCATGGCCTTAAGCTTAATGCCAAAAAATGCATCGTCATTCCCTCTGGGAAAAACTCAGTTCCCACTAATTATCACATTGATTGTAGCCAACTGTACACTGAAGGCGTTATAAGAAATCTGGGGACACAGGTTGACAGCAACCTCTCCTTCTACCAACACATTGCCACTGTGGTCAGAAAGTCCTTCTCTGTGGCACATCTCATTACCAAGGGTTTTGCATCCAGGATGAAAGAGGTCATCATCTCTCTCTACTCTTCCCACATTAGACCAATCATCGGGTATAATGCCCCATTTGGCATGTACCTCACCAAACATCTGCAAGGACAGTGCAGTGGTGCAGTGGTTAATGTTGTTGCCTCACAGCAAGACGTTCTCTGGTTCGATTCTCAGCTGGGGTGCCTTCTGTGTGGAGTTTGCATGTTCTCCCTGCATTCGCCTGGGTTTCCTCTGGGTACTCCAGTTTCCTCACACATTCTAAAGACATGCATCTGGAGCATCTCTCCCCGGGCCTCCACTAAAAACAGGCTCTGTGGAACCTAGTCGGACTTTCCTGATCAACAAATGTTAAATAAATAAATAAATAAATACAAACAGCTGGAAAGACCATAAAATTACCTCATAAAGAGGATAATAGGCCTTAAACACATCCCCTACATGGACAGACTCAAAAAACTTCAGCTTTTCTCTGTCTCATATCATCTATTAAGAGGCGATCTGTGCTTGACTTACAAAGCCATGTCTGACCCAACCCTGTTAGAAATGTTTCACCTAAAGAAATCCCAATCCCTCCACACCACACAGTCCAGGGACCTCAACCTCATTACCACAATCAACAGAACATGCTGTAGGAACAGGTTCATAACCCAGAGACTGCCCATGCAGAGCACCTCACTTGCCCTTTTCAAGAGAAATCTTGATGAGTGTATGAGAAATAGAAAGTTCACCCTGGAGATCACTCCAGTGGCTCTACTTGATAGTGGCACCAGGAACTAATGGCAGCATGATGCCAGGGCACATCTATGGGCTAGGCTTTTAAAGGGTCCAGGGCTGTTGGCCTAGTACACATCTATGAACCTATGAACCTATATATACCCCTATGCTGCTATATGCTGAAAGAACAAATGAAGACACTCATAGGTTTGATTGTGAAAAATGTGAAAGAAATAATTGTCATACTTTTCTCAGTCTCCATGTAAGCTAGTGTAAGTGACCTTGTGTGCACATATCTGAGTAGTGCTGGTTTCTGACTATATTAGGTACAGGGAATTAATTGGAGATGTGCTTCCTCTACTAAGCCTGTTTCAAACTTCCACTGTACAGAATAATTTACTGCCAAAAACTATGCATATGTAAACAATTGTACAGACACATTTGCCCTCTTCAGAAATAAATATGGTCCCAAATTCAAAAATATCCCCCATGGGCAGCATAATAAATGCAAAAATAAATCTAACTCTCAGAAAGCCAAAAACACTCTTGCCAAACTAAACAAGGAACTCTGAATTGTGACTAAATCAACCAAAGCCAGATGTGAGGTAAAAATATAAACCCAGTTCAAAGATAACCACAAAGCATTTTAACTATGTTGGAACTCTCAGAAACAATGACTGGCACTGCAGTGAGCTACTGACAAATGATATCACATACTTGGACGAGTGGACACAGCCAATCTACTAGTCAAGTAATTCAGCTTGAACTTCACTCCCCCATGTCATCCAATATTCTCAGATCAAATACCTGCATCTATAACCCCTTCAAATCTCTCAAAAATTTCTCAAGTCACTACCTAAGGCCCAGAACATAATCCCCAGGATTCAGGAAACTCTGTGCAAGAATAAGACTATTCTTGCACGGAGTGGTTCGTGTCTGTTTAGAACAGCAGCATGCCTTGCATATGCATGTAGGCGCGCTGCTGTTTAATCTACATGGACACGAATCATGAACAAGTGCAGGGGTGAGTAGTGCACAGACACTAAACACACACCCTACACTCAGAAAGTGCTGTAGAGACAGTATTTCAGTGTCCGCGGACATTGAAATGAAAAAATGATAATTTCCGTGTCCACGGACATTGAAATAAAAACACAATAATAAAGCAATGCAGGGGGTGTGTTACAGATTCTGTGATGCACCCCCTGCATTGCTAAAGTGCCATATGACACTTTTGTAACCTGCTAAAGCAGGAAATGTGTGCAAATGCACACATAATGGGGGATAAATCCCCCAAAAGTGAAAAAGGACAAACATAGCCCCACAAACACAGAAAGGTGATAGAGAACAGGTCATGCATTACCATGAATTACATAAGGGTAGAAGTCTGAAAGCAAATGTATACCAATATCCCATTACAGCAGTGCATGTTAACAAAGGCAAAAATTATGGGGGGAATAAATACTACAGTAGGGAGATGCCTGAAAAATTGTCCTCACACACACTTAGAAAGTTGATAGATAACCGGATATGTATTAGCAGGAGTCCCTGAAGGACAGAAGCCTCAAAGCCAAATCAATGCCAGTATTTCATGATTGCAGTCCCAAGTAGTTGTCAGAACACCACAATACAAACCCATATAACCTAGAAATATAATAATAATATATACGTTTTTTTTTCCACTAGCCTAAGGAATGTTTAAGTGTAGCTAAGTGGGTGTTCACATTATGGCCATCCGCTTAGCATAGATTAAATATCCCATAGGAGCTAAATGGAAATAGACAGGTAAAATTTCCAAACTGAGGTAGTGTAGTGGTAAGAGTCACAGTGTTACATGCAGGCATTCAAGTCCCAAGACAGGCAACTTATTTTCCAGTGTGAAAGTAGTGTTAAAATTAGTTTAGTAAACTTAAATTATGTAGCAGCTTTTTTTGTTAACCAGGATAGTGTAGTAGTTCTAAAAGTGAGATGTCAGTGTAGAAAGGATGTGAAACCCCCATATAAACACGTGTCCCATACAGTATAGTCACACAAGAATATAATTTAATGAAAGCACATAGGGGGATGTTATGGATGGTAAACGTAAGATTATAAATGTGTATATAAATATTATTTTATAATATAAAATTATAAGTATAATGTGCTAAAACATGCTTTAATCATTCTGTATCCATCAGACCTTGTTCTGCCCAACAACAAATAGTCAGCTTTGCCAGATTTCAAAGGCAGGATGCTGTCTTCTATAATAACAGCCAAATACCGCTACACCGTCTGAGCTTTGAGAAGCTGCAATGCTTTAACAAACATATCATGCATTCTGGTCACTTAGCATTAAATGAAAAAATAAAAACAGCATTCCCATGTATCAAACTCATGATTATGGGGACTACAGTCAGAGAAATGCATCACTACACCATCTAATCTGCAGCAACTACTGCTGCTTTTTCAAGCATATCATGCAATAGAGGCATACAACATTAGGGAGAAAGCTTTGTGGAACTATTCATGTGTTGTATATAGACATATACACATATATACAGGTCGATATCACAACGTCGAACTAACAAAAGTTTGATTGTTGTAATATCGAACCCGAAACTCCGAAACCCAACAAAACCGAAAACACAAAACAGCGATTTTAAAATCGCTGTTCCGTGACAAAAAAAATGTAACCTTAAACCTAAACTAAAGTAGGGGGCTTCGCCCCTCACACCCCCCAATGTGGGGGGCTGTGGCCCTCACACACCCCCTACTTAAATATACCAACTCCAAGATCGCACCACAGTGGAGGAAATAGTAAACCCTGAAAACGGCCCACCGATTTTTTTCCCTGTGAAAAAAGTCGATGTGCTGTGGCTTCTCTATTTTCAACTTTTGGAACTATTCATGTGTTGTATATAGACATATACACATATATACAGGTCGATATCACAACGTCGAACTAACAAAAGTTTGATTGTTGTAATATCGAACCCGAAACTCCGAAACCCAACAAAACCGAAAACACAAAACAGCGATTTTAAAATCGCTGTTCCGTGACAAAAAAAATGTAACCTTAAACCTAAACTAAAGTAGGGGGCTTCGCCCCTCACACCCCCCAATGTGGGGGGCTGTGGCCCTCACACACCCCCTACTTAAATATACCAACACCAAGATCGCACCACAGTGGAGGAAATAGTAAACCCTGAAAACGGCCCACCGATTTTTTTCCCTGTGAAAAAAGTCGATGTGCTGTGGCTTCTCTATTTTCAACTTTTGGACTTTAAGGTTTGATATTACATTTGAACTTGTTTTAGTTTGATGTTGTGATATAGAACCTATATATATATATATATATATATATATATATATATATATATATATATATATATGTGTGTGTGTGTGTGTGTGTGTGTGTGTGTGTGTGTGTGTGTGTGTCTGATGAAACATATATGAAAAAGTAGAGTCATAATATAGATATCCATATATAAAAATATAAAGAAAGGAACAAAAAAAAAAATAAATAAAAAAAAAAAAATATATATATATATATATATATATATGTGTGTGTGTGTGTGTATATGTATATAACATGCAGTACAGTTATACTTCAGAACCATCCCTCTCAACCTGTTAGTGCAAGAAACCTGTACAAAGGCTGTAAAAGGCAGGGGGGTAGTGGGCCACATGTAGGGACATATTTCAAATATTGCTTTTACAAATGAAGATATTTGCTACAGCAACAGGGTGCATTTCAGCAGGCAATTACTGAAGGATATGAGGATGGAAACTGAAATGTTATGTCATTATTTACTGACATAAATCCTTGGAGCATTACTGTGATTTACCAGACAATTACAAATAAATTGTGGAACTGAACAAAATTATGAGCCAAACTTCTGGACATTCTGTTAAAATCCTGGCAATGGAGAGGTATGCTAAGAACAACTTAGTGTAATGAATCCGGACTGAGCCTGACAAAGTGGGGGGACAAAGGCATGAAAATAGGGACATATCCAAAATACGTCAGTAGATAAGCTGAGAAAGTTGATGTCCTAACATATATCAACTGAAATATCACAATTCCAGGACTCAATTGCTTCTCATTAGTTAGTCACCTTGATCCCCACATCATCTCACTGATGTGTCAGGAATACACAGCAGTTATGGGGACCAGACCAAAGATATCGGCCAGACAACTGGACATCCTACAAATATGTGGACATAACACAACAGTAGGGAAACTACCCTGAGCTACTAAGCAATGTCCAAACTACAATAAGACTGACATAACACTATCCAAGTCCAGCTCTGGGGATGTACACATGCATTAGCAAATATAACAGGCACTACAGGGATGTAACACTTGTGGAAAACAGACACTGGTATGAAAGTGCATACCCCCCAAAAATTGTACCATAGTCACAGTGACACACTAGTAAGCAAACTGAACACTACAGTGTAATGACTGTGTGAGCAACAAAATCCTGTTTGCCACTCACACATTACCTCTACATATACTGTCCCAAATCACAGTGTAGTGGGAATCATGAGATGTTACATGGCATGTCACAGTCTGCATGTACAAACATATACAGGCGATAGGGAGCCAGAAACCGGAGCAGCATGCACAGTCAGATAGAAAGTGCCCATGACACTCACATGTACCCCCTCCCTACACAGCCCAAATGACATGTACACACAACACTGCGACACAATCCTGACGGTCTTTTAACAATGGGCAGATATACACAGACCTCTCAAATGTACAGTTTCCCACAGAATGCATAGGCACAGGACTCACATCTATGGCCGGTTCCTTGTTGCATGTCTGGGGGGGGGTCTATGACTTCACTGGGATAGTAGCAGGAATGAATGCAATCAATAATGATATTACATACCTCTGAACCTCTTAGTGCATGACATCTGGACAAAGCCTGACGTAATTGGGGGACAGAGGCCCAAACACAGGGGTATATTGGACATATTGCTGTTATAAATGTAGACAGCTTCTGGTGTTACCAGCTTTGTTGTGGCATATGTTTTCTGAGGGATATGAAGTCAGTAACAGCAATGGATGTTAGCATTTACTGACTGCATTCCCCAGAGTATCCTACTGATTAGCCAAGGAAAACAACTGTCTGGGGGAACAGACCAAACACATGAGCCATGCATATGGACAGGGTCTAGGCCTATGGACAGTGTAGAGGTATGACCGCAGTGATGTAACAGAATGGAAATCCTCTGACAGCTGCCAAACATGTCACCCAGTACCTTATGAAGTGCAGTAAGACCAACATGACACTCCCCACATCACCTCTGGGCAATTACCCATGTATATTCAAATACACCATGCACTACAGGGATGGAACTGTTGTGAAAAGCAGTGAGTGGTGCAAAAATGTTCACCCAAAAAACATTTGCACCACAGTCACAGCTACATACCAGCACCCAAAATGAACTCTAGAGTAGAACGACTGTCTGAACAAACATATCCTGATTGCCAGTCACACATTACACCAACATATACTGGCCCATTTCAAAGTGTACTTGGAATCCTGAGGTGTTACAGGACATTTCGCAGTCAGCCCCTGCAAGCATACAGACATGATAGACCACCAGCAGCTGTAGCAGCATGCAGAGTCAGATAGGTAAAGGATGTATGACACTCACATCTTCTACTCTCCCTACCCAGCCCAACAAACATCTACACATAACACTGCTACACAATCTTAGCAGTCTGTTCACAATGGCCAGACAGACATAACTGTCATATGTACTGATTTCCACAGAATTACCAGTGTGTGGAACCATAATCCTGGCCACCGCTGCATACCATGGCCAGGAGTCTGCCAGGTCATTGGCATGATAACTGAAGTGCAATTGGTAATTAATGATATACCGTACCTCTGCACCTCATAGTTCAGGACATCTAGACAACGCATGATGTACTTGTTGGAAAGGGGGCTGGAAAGAGGGACATATCACACATAATGGTGTTACAAACTGAAACAGTAGCTGGTGTTACACGTGTTGTTGTAACATAAAATCCCTGAAGGATGTGATGTCTGGAACACCAATGGATGTCAACAGTTACTGACTACAATCCTCACCTTATCCTACCAAACCCACAAAAACATACTTTGTTCAAGGAACAGACCAAGCATAACAGGCAAACATCTGGCCAGTTTGTGGACAACATGCCAGTTGAGAGAGATATGTCAAAGGCATATCTCTGTCAGATGTCAAGTCACTTCAACGAACCAAGTACTTGCACAAACTCTGTACCAAAATAACATCCAGTAAAGAGACCAGTAACACTGGAATAACAGACTTTATTAATGAACTTAAGCTTCTTTGCGAGCTTTTCATCAGTTTAAAATTCACCAACTTCCTCAGAAACACTGAAAGCATAAAAATGGAAACAACGTCACTTAAAACACCACTCATTTAAATACCCTTTCATAATGATTAAAGCAATAAAACAAATTAACAATGTATAAAAACGCTAGAAATATTTAGAAAAAACATTGGAATACCACTGTATAAAAGTATGAAAAAACATGAAACATGATTCCCTCATACTGTCAAGTCACCCAGTAAATGCATGTCCAGACTAACCCTGTCAATCTAGCAACTCTCCATGTGTATAACAGCACTAATGACATACAATATGTACCCAATTCTGGAGCTTTGTTCCCCATGTTGTTGGTCTGTCTCCACATGTCCTGTCCTGTGAGGTATTTCCACCTACTGTCTGTGAAGCTATAGCCCCCACACCTCCATAATATCCCCTGCACAAGCAATGAAAATGGGCAAGGCCCACATGAATAGCAACCCATATGTTGGAACTAGCAGCAGTGTCCAGGCTAGCACCACAATACTATGTGGGCCCCTACATAGCTTTATGGCCTCAGCAATACCCAAAAGGCAACATCAACCCCCCCAAGGTTGGCTGAACGCCTGTGGTGGACAGCAGCAATACACAACTACCATCATAGGTGGAAATAATCACAGGACAAGAAGGAACAGGTGCCTCTTTGGAGGCCATGTCACCTTGTTCTGCGCAAGCAAATAAGGTCAGAGGTGATGTACCCTAAGGCTATCTTTGAGTGCAAACTGGAAACATCCACCAAGGCCAATCACTAGGCCTTCCAGATGTGTCTGCAATTCCAGAGGCAACACACATATCTGCTCTGTAGTGGTGGTCAATGACACCACATACATATATGCCATGGATATAGGCATCCTGCTGCAGGCAGGTGAAGTGTAAACATCACCCCCCTGTCCCCCCATAGGTACACATGTGCATGGACAGCACCTGCCCCCCTCCTGTCATGATCAGGAAGCAGGTCTGTAATACCTTCTCAAAGGCAACACATAGAGGTCTCCATAGGCCTGATACCATTCCTGGCTGCATCCAACATGAACACAGGCATGGGGTCTCAGACCCATTCTGCAGTATAGTCAACCACAGCCTGAGCACCAGTGGCATCCCATCTGCCAGAGGACAGACAGAAAGTTTATAAAAAATATGTTATGCATTAGCATTAATGTAAAGAAGGATATAAGTCTGAAACTGAAATGTATGCCATAATGTCATGACAGCAGTCCTCAATGACATGGCCGAAAATCGCAATACTCTCCATTTAATATAGTAATATAATATTAATATCCAATATGCAATAACTAAAAATATACAGCTCAAATCCCCAAACCAAGATAGTGTAGTGATCAGTGTCCCAGCTTTGCATGTAGGTGTACAATTTTCGAGTAATACTCCAGGCAATCCAAATTTACATGGGAAAACAGTGTTAAAAGTGCTATATATTAAAATATGTGGTAAGTTATTTTTGTCACCGACGGTAGCACAGCTGGTGTAAAATGGATGTGTGAGTGCATATAACAAGTGAAAACACCCATGTATACACGTGCCCCATACAGTATAGTTACACCCCTTGCTACTGTAATGAAAGCACATACAGCCATGTCATGTAATGGAAATCATATACACTTACTAAATGAACTCATAAATGTGGTATATTATGAGAATGAAGTGACTAATGGTTAGCAATGCTCAGCTATGCTTAGCAGGTTTAACAACACATTTCTGTTGTCCTCACCCCTCTCTCTGGGGGTTGAGTGTCCAAATTCACCTCCAAATTCTGTACAAATGCACAGCTGTGTCTGTATAAGAAATGGACAGCTATGAACCTTCTGTTCACCCATCCTGCACATCCGTAGCTATCTTTTGTATTGTCCTTCCCTCTGTATGGCCCTTTTTCACCACTTTCCTATCACCCCTTTCTCTTTTCTTTTAAAGAATTAGTGTGGGTGTAAGCGTGAGTAAGCAGTTGTAAGAGCATCAAAATTACCAGCTTTGCCAGGTCTTGAACCCAGGGCCTTGTACACCAAAGTCAGGTGAATGTATCACTATACCATTTGAGCTACAGGGAGTGCTGAAGTTTTTTCCAATATATACTGATTTTCAACAGTAGGGAAAATATTCTGTAGAATCAGTCAGACCTTGTATTTATACATATACACATGTATATATGTATGGCAATGCATATATATGGATAAATATATACATAATATAAAGAGTGATATACATATAAAATATGCACGCGCACACACACACACACACACATATATATATATATATATATATATATATATATATATATATATATATATATATATATATGTATACTCATAAATAACATGGAGTGGAGTAATACCTCAGAACCATTCATACCAACCCCTTACTGAAAAAAAATCTGGCCCAAGGCTGTCCAAATAGGGGACAATGGGGCAAAACTAGGGACATATTTCAAATGTTGCTCTTATAAATGTAGAATGTTGCCAGAGTGATAGGATTTGTTTCAGCATACATGTTCTGAAGGATGTGAGTTTTGAAACTGAAATGTATGTCATTTACTGTCAGAAATCCTCAGATCCTCACAGTGATTTACCAGGGATATGAAAACAATGGATTTGTGGAACAGACCAGAAATATGAGCAATAAACCTGGACATACTGCAACAATCCAGACAATCCTGAGGTAGGATCAGAACCCCTTAGTGCAACAAACCTGGGCCAGGACTGACAAAGTGGGGGGAGAAAGCCATGGAAATAGGGACATATCTGAAATACTAGAGTAGATAAGAAGACACAGTTGCTTCAGTAACACCTTCATGTCTGTCCTTATATATATTGAGTGAAATAGCACAAGTCCAACACTCAGTTGCTTTCCACTAGATAGTGACTGAAATTATCACATCAGCCCACTGATGTGTTAGAAATACACACCACTTATGGGGGCCAGGCAGCACTACATCCTACAAATATCTGGACATAACATCATATTAGGGAAACTACACTCAGCTGCTAAGCATGTCACCAAGCACTGTCCAAATTACAGTCAGACTGACACAATACTAACCCAAATCTGCTAGGGGGAATTACACATGTACTGGCAAATATATCAGGCACTACAGGGATGTAAAGCAAAAAACAAAGTGGAACACTGCTTGTTTTTTGTTTTGTTTGTTTTTTGCTTTATGGACTATTGGTTTACTGCTTGGTGGACTTTAGCACAGCACTAGATATTTTCTTGGACTACAGGGATGTCAAAGTACTGAAAAACAGACACCAGTGTGAAAGTGCATACCCACAACCAATTCAACCACAGTCACAGTGACATTCCAGTAAGCCAAAGGAACATTACAGTATAAGGACTGTGTGAACAAAAACATCTCAACATGTTTGCCACTCACACACTACCCCCACATATACTGGCCCAATTCACAGTGTACTATGATGCCTGACTGTACTATGGGACATGTCTCAGTCTGCCCCTACAAACATATATAGCCGATAGGCCACCAGAAACAGGAGCAGCATGCACAGACAGATAGAAAAGGAGCCATAACACATACATCCACGCCACTCCCTACACAGGCCAAATAACATTGACACAGTACAATGCTGCACAATCCTGACAGTCTGTCAACAATTGCCAGAAATACACAGATCTCTCAACTGTACAGAGTCCCACAGAATGTCTAGGCTTTCCCTCATATATAAGGCCTCTTCCACATAACATGTCTGGCAGTCTGATACATCACTGGGATAACGTCAGGAATGTAGGCACTAAATAATCATATACCATATCTTTCAACCTCTTACTGCATGACATCTGGACAAAGACTAACATAATTGTGGGACAGAGGCCCCCCAAAAAAGCACCTAAACAGGCATGTCCAAGGGTCAGCTTCTGGTGATTTCTCCTGTCCACCTGGTGAATCTGGGCATACTGGGGCAATGCGGCAACTGCCTCATGTACACAGACAATCCTCTCCTCCTACCACCCAACACTACAACCTGCGAGAGATGCACTTACATAGTCAAACTGGAAGCAAAGCTCTCTCTGGCCAAGATTGTGCTAGACAGTCAAGAGGAGAAGGTTAACACCTGCATTACACCTCAAGCAACTCATAGCCCTTCAAAACCCACAGCATCAACACGCACACATAGCAACACTAAACCCACATATGCGGAGGCCCTCAACATTAACCTGCCCAAGCAACAAGGACCTCCGAAGCTGAAACACAAACAAACACCAGTCACAACCAAAGTGAAACATAACTCACAACACCAGTGTGCCACCCAACAACAGCCCCTAAGGCAAGATAATGTATCCAACACTTTAGTCATAGGTGACTCTATAGTCAGGCACACTGATGTCCCACTCACTAGGCTGAACAAGGAGAAAATGACAGTCAACTGCCTGTTGGGTGCCAGGATCTGCCATATAATGCATGTATTCAAGTCACTCCACAACAACTACAAATACAACTCTGTTATTGTCCATGCTGGAGTGAATGACCTGAGACGTACCTCCCTGGACTACTTGAAAAGAGACATGGAAGAGCTCTTGGATCATGTGACCCAGGCAGGTATGACCCTAGCCTTGAGTAGCATCCTGCCTTCGCCCAAAATGATACCATAGTATAAGGACAAAATGATTGACTTCAACAATTGGCTAAGCTTCTGATGTCATTCAAAGGGGTTCCAGTAGTTGTCTGCCTGGGAAGACATGATTGACAAACCACGATGCTTTGCCAGAGATGGCCTGCACCTGTCACCCCTGGGATTCAGGTTACTGGCTAAAGCTCTTGCCACCCCTATAGTGCCTTTTTTAGGTAAGGTTCAAAGGATAAAACCACCACCGTAACAGATACAAGCATGCAAAATCTGAAGGTAATGCTACTCAATGCTAGAAGTCTAAACCTCAAAATGCACTCTCTCTCTCGGCACTTCTAAAATGGAGAACATCGATATCTGTGCAGTAACTGAGACCTTGTTTAAGGCTCCAGAGAGCACCCCTGCAATACTAGGCTACAATTCTTACCACACTTTTCGGCCACAAAACCAAGACTGAAACACTAAAGGTGGAGGAGTGTCCATAGTCATGAAGGATATTCACACCTCCAGACTAGTTGCCCAACACAATGCATCTGAAATTCCCCAGGTGCAACTAACACTAGGTAAGACTGCAATCCAAATTGTAGCTTGCTACAGATCCCCCACCATGCCCCAGGATTCTCACTACACCTTTCTGAACATACTGGAAAATATAAAGATACAAACAAACACCCTAATACTGGGTGATTTCAACTACCCTGCCATTAACTGGGAAAACTACTCAGGTACAACTCCTTTTCCCAATGGTTCTTGGAATTCATAAATTCCAACACCCTGGATCAACTAATCCATTGTCCTACCAGTGGCTCCAATATCCTCGACTTGGTCATTACCCACATGGAAGATAGATGCTCCACACCAGTGGTCACCCCCTCATTGGTCAGGTCTGACCATAAGCAAATCACCCTTGACATCCACATCCCACCCCCACCACCCAGTAAGGAAACCTCCTTAAAAAAACTTCTCCAAAGCCACCTTCATGCTACTGAAGTCAGAAGTGACAAACTTCATGACACCCACGCAGACGGGATCTGCAAGTTCGATTGCAGAATCCTACACTAAGGCATTGTACGAGCGCATCCACTCATGCATGAATCATGCCATCCCAAATAAAGCCAAGATGCTCTTCTCCAAAAAAAGGACGCCAATCTGGAGGTGCCCTGCTATAAACAAACTATACAACAGAAGGAAGAAACTGTTGCAGAAAAGAGGAAAATCCCAGGATGCAAAAAACTCCCTCACCAGGCTCAGTAAGAAGCTGGGATCTCACATAAAATCCTCAAAAGCTAGTTATGAAAATAAAATTGCCAAAGATTCCAAAGGCAACCACAAGGCATTCTATAGTTATGTCAAGAATCTAAATGGCAATGCTCAGATCTGCTCTGAGCTACAACAGAATAGCATTAAATATACTGATCCCAAGGATATTGCCAATATCCTGGCAGATCGATTTAGTGCCAACTTCACCCCCCTCTCACCCCTAAAGGGCCCATCTTAATACCAAAAGATTGCAAAATTCTGGTAATCACGGCCACCCAAGTAGAAACCGCACTCTCCAAAGCTAAGAATACATCATCCATGGGACCAGATGACATCTCAGGCTGTGTACTACATGAACTACAAAATGAACTGGCACCTCACCTAAGTGTCATGTTTAATCATAGCCTCACCTCAGGCTTCATGACCACTGAGTCGCGCACAGCTACAGTTATCCCACTCCACAAGGGAGAATCCACCTTGGATCCTGGGAACTACTGTCCCATCAGTCTGACAAGCCTGATCTGCAAGGGCATGGAACGCATTATCATGGAGCTTATAAACAAAGACATTGGCAACCTTCAAACACTGGACCCCACCCAGTTTGGGTTTGTGAAAGGCTGATCTTGTCTCCTGAATCTGATTGACCTCTTTGAATCAGTCTCCAGAGCTGTGGATGAGGGTAAGGTGGTCCACAGAGCCTATCTGGACCTTGTCAAAGCCTTCAACACCACCCCCCACTCTGGAATCATAGATAAACTTACTAAGCTGGGCATAAATCCCTACGTCACTTGATGGGTTGCCAACTGGCTTACTGACAGAACCCAGACTGTAAAAGTAGCCGACTCCAAATCCAGCTCCAGACAAGTGACAAGTGGAGTACCTCAGGGTTCAGTCCTGGGACCACTCTTGTTTGGCATCTATTTCTCTGAAGTACAGGCCAACACTAAGGAACTCTGGCTAGCAAAGTTCACAGATGACTGCAAACTGGGAGCTATTATTGAATCCCCAAATGATGTGGATATTCTACAAAAGGGCCTTACAGAAACAGATGCCTGGTGCCAAATCCTTGGGCTCAAGCTTAATGCCAAGAAATGTATAGTTATCCCCTTTGGAAAAAAAACATGTACCCATGAATTATCACATAGGTGGCAGGACACTAAACATCAAATGTGTGATGAGAGACTTAGGGACACAGGTGGACATTGATTTCACTTTAGATAACCACATCACCACAACAGTCAGGAAATCCTTCTATGTGGCACACCTCATCACTAAGGGCTTTTCATCCAGAAAAAAGGAAGTCATTGTCCCAATGTACTCATCCCTCATTAGACCCATTATAGAGTATAATGTCCCATTTGGTATGTACCTCACAAGACATCTGCAACAGCTGGAAAGGCCACAGAAATACCTCATTAAAAGAATCACAGGCCTAAAGCAGATGCCATATGCTGACTGTCTAAAAAAACTCCAGCTATACTCTGTGGCATATCGTCTACTCAGAGGTGATCTCTGCTTAACATACAAGGCCATGTCAAACCCTGAGCTGTTGGACATGCTCCACTTACAGAAATCTCAATCCCTCAGAGCCACACGCTCCAGGGATCTAAACCTTGTCATCACAATGAACAAAACATGCTGGAGGGATAGGTTCCTGACCCAGCGACTCTTCATACTCTGGAATAGACTTCCCATACATGTCAAGCAGAGCGCCTCATTGGTCCTCTTCAAAAGGAACCTTGATGATTGGATGGGAGATAGGATATTCACCCCGAGGATCATGTCAGTCACCCTGCTAGACAGGGGTCCAGAGAAGTAAATATTGTGCGAAGAAATATCCAGGGAATTGTTATGGCTAGGCTTGCATAGGCCCTAGGGCCGATAGCCTAGTACCAACCTATGAACCTATATTGCTGTTATAAAATGAGAATGCTGCTGTTGTAACAGGGTTGCTTGCAACATATCTTTATCTTTTCTGAGGAATATGAGGACAGAAACACAAATGGATGGTAGCAGTTACTGACTGCAATCCCCAGAGTATGCCACTGATTTGCCAAAGACAAAAAATGTCTGAGGAACACACCAAAAATAGGATTCCAAATTCTGGCCATTCTGCGGATAGCCCTACAGGTGAGAGTTATGTCAAACACATAACACTGTCAAAGTTAAAATCACCCAGGAACTTGATGTCCACACAAACACTGTTAGACTAGCATTAATCCAAATGTATAACAGCAATTATACATTCTGTCGCTATGTTTGGAACATTCTCCCCCATTCTCTTGGGCTGTCTCCACAGTTTTAGTTGTAAGAGGTATTTCCCAATATCCTCTGTGATGCTGTTGTTCACACACCTCCATGAAGTCCCCCTCATTGGCAAGAAAAAGGGCCAATGCTCACATGACGTACTCAATGGTAGATGTGTGTTGCCATACTATTGGCTGTATGAATAACAACACAGCTGTCCTGCATGCAATTATCAAGTGGGGGCCACCAATTGGTGTACAGGCCATCAGCTGTTCATGAGCATTACCTACAAAAGGCAAGCTGCTACCTATGCAAAACAGATGTACACCCTACATCCTTGAGAGAGAGAGAGAGAGAGAAACAGTGAAAAGAAAAAGAAAAAACAAGCAGGACATAACCACATACACTTGAATAAAACAAACAGGTATGTCAAACAAGTAAGCATGTAATGGACAGCAGTAGGGGGTATGTAAGAATGAGAAATAAAAACCATAACATACATGTCTCAACAAAACTTGCTGTACTGATATATTGATGATCAGAACCTATGGCCATAACATCTGGGTCTGTCTGCATTGACACAGATCATAGGTCAGACCCCTTGAGTCACCCCAGGAAAGGATGGCTCTACTACTGCATTGTGTGTTGAACAATACTGACTGTGACAATGCTAGGCCACCTACTGGGATGTCATACATATCCATATCTGACCTGTGAATACAACTATGATATACTTGGTTGTCTCAGAAATATGAGAGACCTATACATGGTATTTGCATAGTAAAGTACTGCTGCGCATGTGTGTGTTGAAGTACATGTGGATATACTGAGCTCATACCATGAAACTGTCCAGTGTTATGCACACTGACCATATGTGTGCCTCACATTTGTAGTCATTTACTTATACAGTTGTGCTATGTCTGGCAAATCATTGGCAAATCTGTGAAGACTGACATTACACCATGTCCTTCTTTTTCTTCTGGCTGTTCCCATTAGGGGTCACCACAGTGGATCACATGTTGCCATTTCTGCCTGTCCTCAGCATCCTGCTCTGTCACACCAACCACCTGCATGTCCTCTCTCACCACATCCAGGAACCGTATCTGAGGCCTTCCTCTTTTCCTCTTACCTGGCAGCTTCATCCTTACCATCCTTTTCCCAATATACTCATAGGTTCATAGGGTCATAGGTAGGTACTAGGCTTTTAGCCCTAGGGCCTATATAAGCCTAGCCAAAAAGGTACCCTGGCTTTCGCCACCCAAGAAAATTATTTTCATGTGCCCCTGTCGAGCACAGCCACAGAAGTGATCCCTGGGGTAAATTTCCTATTTCCCATCCAGTCATCAAGATTTTTCTTGAAGAGTGCTAATGAAGAGCTCTGTTTGACATAGGTAGTCTGTTCCAGAGTACAGGAAGTCTCTGGGACAGGAATCTATCCCTCCAGCATGTTCTGTTTATTGTGGTGACAAGGCTTAGGTCCCTAGAGCGTGTAGCTTGGAGGGATTGGGATTTCTTTAAGTGGAGCATGTCCAACATCTCTGGGTTTGACATAGCTTTGTATGTTAGGCAGAGATCGCCTCTGATTAGGCAATATGTGATGGAGTAAAGCTGGAGTTTTTTGAGACAGTCTGCATAGGACATCTGTTTAAGGCCAGTAATCCTCTTTGTGAGGTATTTCTGTGGTCTTTCCAGTTGTTGTAGATGTCTTGTTAGGTACATACCAAAAGGGGCGTTGTACTCTATAATGGGTCTAATGAGTGATGAGTAGAGGGGAACAATGACCTCTTTTTTTCTGGATGAGAAACCTTTTGTGATGAGGTGAGCCACATAGAAGGATTTCCTGACCACTGTGGCAATGTGATTATCAGAGGAGAGATTACTGTCCACCTGTGTCCCAAGGTCTCTTATCACACTTTTGCCATTAAGTAGACTACCACTTATGTTGCAGTTTATGGGTACAGAGTTTTTGCCAAAGTGGATGACAATACACTTTTTGGCATTGTGCTTCAGGCCATGGCTTTGACACCAGGCGTCTGTCTCAGTAAGGCCCTTTTGTAATATATCCACATCATTAGGAGTTTTGATTATAGCTCCTAGTTTGCAGTCATCTGCAAACTCTGTTAGCCAAAGACCTTCTGTGTTAGCCTGTACTTCAGAGCAGTAGATACCAAACAGGAGAGGACCCAGGACTGAACCCTGTGGTACTCCACTTGTCATTGGTCTGAAGTCGGATTTGGAGTCTGCTACTTTCACAGTGTGGGTTCTGTCCATGAGCCATTTGGCAACCCATCTTGTGACATAGGGATTTATACCTAGTTTAGTGAGCTTATCTATAATTCAAGAGTGGGGGATGGTGTTGAAAGCCTTGGCGAGATCTAGATAAGCTGTGTGAACCACCTTACCCTCATCTATGGCTTTGATGACTGCTTCAAAGAAGTCAGTCAGGTTTAGGAGACATGATCTGCCTTTTACAAACCCGAACTGGTTAGGGTCCAGAGTTTGGAGATTACCAATGTCTTTGTTTATAAGTTCCATGATGGTACATTCCATGGCCTTGCAGACCAGACTCGTCAGACTAATGAGGTGGTAGTTCCTGGGGTCCATCATGGCTCTCCATTTGTGGAGTGGGATAACCATTGCGGTGTGCCATTCAGTGAGCACAAAGCCTGAGGTGAGGCTATGATTGAACATGGTACTTAGGTAGGGGTGCCAGTTCATTCTGTAGTTCATGTAGAATGCAGCCTGGGATATTGTCAGGTCCCATAGATGCTGTGTTCTTGGCTTTGGAGAGTGTGTTTTTTACCTGTGCAGCCGTGATTCCAGGAACTTTGCATTCTTCTGGTATAGAGATGGGCCCTCTAGAGGGTGTGAGGGGGCTAAAGTTAGCACTGAACCTATCTGCCAGGATGTTGGCAATATCAGTTGGTTATGTATATTTAGTGCCATTATGCTGTAACTCAGAGCAGATCTGAGTGTTGCCATTGAGATTCTTGACATAGCTATAGAATGCTTTGTGGTTGTCTTTAGAGTCAGTGGCAATTTTGTTTTCATAACTAGCTTTGGAGGATTTTATGAGGGATCTCAGCTTCTTACTGAGGTTGACCAGGGAGTTCCTCCAGTCATGGGATTTTACTCTTTTTTGCAACAGTTTCTTTCTTCTGCTGTAGAGTTTGTTTATGGCAGAGGACCACCAGATTGGCTTCCTTTTTTTGGAGGATAGCATCTTGGTTTTGTTAGGGATAGCATGATCCATGCACTCGTGTAAGTACTTATAAAGTGCATTTATGTAGGATTCAGCAGTCGTACCTCTATTGTCCATCTGCATGGGTGTCATGAAGTTTCCACTTCTGTCTCGTGTGAAGTTGGCTTTGGAGAAGTTTTTTATGGTGGTTTCCCTAATTGAGGGTGGGGGCGGGATGTGGATGTCTAGGGTAATTAGCTTGTGGTCGGATCTGACCAATGAGGAATTTACCTCTGGTGTGGAACACCAGTTGCCCATGTTGGTAATGACCAGGTCTAGGATATTGTTGCCCCTGGTGGGGGTGTGAATAAGTTGATCCAAGGAATTGGAATTTATGAATTCCAGAAAACGTTGAGCAAAAGAGTTGGTAAATGAGTAGTTTTCCGAGTTAATGGTGGGGTAGTTGAAATCACCCATTATTAGGGTGTTGGGTTGTACCCTAATACTTTCAAGTGTATCAAGAAATGAGGAGTGGGAATCCTGGGGCATGGTGGGGGGTCTGTAGCAAGCTACAATTTGGATTGCAGTCTTGCCCAGAGTTAGTTGCACTTGGATAATCTCGGATGCATTATGCTGTGCAACTAGCCTGGGGTGTGGATATCCTTAATGAATATGGACACGCCTCCACCTTTAGTGCTTCATTCTGGGTTAGGTGGCTAAAAGGTGTGGCATGAATTATAGCCTGGTAATGCAGGGATGCTCTCTGGAGCTTTGAACCAGGTCTCTGTCACTGCACAGATGATGTTCTCCATTTTAAGGAGTGCCTCGAGTGAATGCATTTTGAGGTTTAGACTTCTAGCATTGAGTAGCATTGCCCTCAGATTTTGATTGTTTGTACCTGTTACGGTGGAGAATTTGTCATTTGAACCTTGCCTAAAAAAGGCACTATAGTAGTGACAAGAGCCTTTGCAAAATCCCAAGGGCAACAGGTGCAGGCCATCTCTGGCAAAACCTCGTGGTCTGTTGATCATGTTGTCCCAGGCAGACAAATACTAGATCCCCTTTGAATGACACCAGAACTTAGCCAAGTGTTGAAGTCAATAATTTTGTCCTTGTACTGTGGTATCATTCTGGGTGATAGCAGGATGCTACTCAGGGCTAGGGCCATGCCTGCCTCGGCTACAGGATTGGAGAGGTCCTCCATGACTCTTTTCATGTAGTCCAGGGAGGCACATCTCAGGTCATTCACAGCAACATGGACAATGACAGTGTCATATTTGTACTTGTTGTGGAGTGACCTGAGTGTGTGCATTATGTGGTGGATCCTGGCACCTGACAAGCAGCTGACAATAACTTTCTCCTTGTTTAGCCTGGTGAGTGGAACATCAGTGTGCCTGACTATAGAGTCACCTATGACTAGAGTGTTGGGAACATTGTTATGCCTTATGGTTTGTGGTTGAGTGGAACACTGAGTTTGTGGGCTATGTGTCATTTGGGTTGTGTTAGGGGGGGGTGGAGTTTGCTTGCATTTCTGCTTTGGAGGTCCCTGATGCTTGGGCACATTTTTATTGAGAGCCTCCATGAATGTAGATGTGTGTTTATTGTTTCTATATGTGTGTTTTGGTGGTGTAGGTTTTGAGGGACTATATGATGAGTGTGGTGTGGTGCAAGTGTTTACCTTCTCCTCTTGACTGTCTAGTCCAGTTTTGAGTGAAGAGAGCTTTGCTTCTAGTTTGACTATATAAGTGCATCTCTCACAGGTTGTAGTGTTGGATGGTAGGAGGAGGGGGTTGTCTGTGTACATGAGGCAATTGCTGCATTTCTCCAAGATGCCCAGATTCATCAGGTAGACAGGAGAAATCACTGGGAGCTGACCCTTAGACATGCCTGGATAGGTGCTTATTTATTAAGTACTAAAAACTGCTTTCCTCTAGACAAGTGAGGAAAGTTGAGTGCTGTAGTAATTTGCAGCGTATTTAGTGCTTACAATGAGTTCTGAACAAGTGCTGAGTTCAAAGAAACAGATTTGAGAGCTGAAACTAGAAAACTGGCTAGTTCTAAGAAACAAAATTAAGCTAGAAGGCTTCCCTCCAACACAGAAAGGTGTGAGGGCTCAGAAGCCTACAGTCTAGACCACTTACAGGAAAGGCAGGAAACAAGCTTAACTCAGCATCTGTCTGCAGCACATAACCAAACTGATGTATTCTTGCCTCTCTGGCTTTATCTCAAAACTGTTCAAAGTGGGATGACCCTGTCATATATACATTGCTAATCTTGTCCACCCATGTCACAACCAGTACAAATCCTAACATCTGCAACTCTGTCACGTCCAACTCTGACTCATGCCTTTTTGTCACTGACACTGTCGCCAACCCATATAACATATCTGGTCTCACTACCCTATTGTAGACCTTCCCTTTCACTTTTACTGGTACTCGTCTGTCACAAATCAGTACTGACCCTCTTCTCCACCCTCTCCATATTGCCTGTACTCTCTTCATCAACTGTCCTCCACAGTCGTCATTACTCTGAAATGTTGATCTCAATCATTTATACTCATCCCCATTGCCAACTCTACTCCCTGCATCCTCAACATTCCACTACCATCCTTCTCATTCACACACATATATTCTGTCTTAGTCCTGTTGACCTTCATTCCTCTCCTCTCTAGAGCATATCTCCACCTCTACAGGGTCTCCTAAATCTGTACCCTACTGTCAGTACAGATCACAATGTCATCTGCAAACATCATAGTCAACAGGGACTCCTGTATGATCTTGTCTGTCAACCTGTCCATCACCATTGCAAATAAGAAAGGGCTCACAGCTGATCCCCGATGTCATCCCACCTCCATCTTAAATGCATATGTCACTTCTGCCAAAAGACCTCACTGATGTCACACCACACTTATACATATCCTGCACCAGTCTTACATATATCTCTGCCACTCATGACTTCCTCGTACAATACTACAACTCCCCTCTAGGCACCCTGTCTTATGCTTTCTCTCCATCCAGAAAAACACAAAGCAACTCCTGACCTTATCTATACTACTCCGTCAACACTATCAGAGCAAACATCGCATCTGTAGTGCTCTTACCAGGCATGACAACATACTGCTGACCAGTACTCATCACCGCCCTGCTTAACCTAGCTTCCACTTCTCTTTCCCATGACTACATGCTGTAACTGATTAATGTTATCCCTCTGTAGTTACTACAGCTCTGCACATCAACCTTATTCTTAAAATGGTACACAAACACTTTGTCTCCACTCCACATGCAACCTCTCACTTTCCAATATATCATTAAACAATCTGGTGAAAAACACCAGTGCCATTTCCCCTAAACACATCCATGCTACCACAGGTATGTCATGTGCTCCAACAGGCTTTCCAGTATTCATCCTCTTAATAGCTATCCTGACTTCCTCCTTGGCAAGCTGTTGCACTTCCTGATTCATCATACCCACATCATCCAACCATCTCTCTCTCATTCTCTTCATTCATCAGCCTCTCAAAGTACTCTGTCCATCTGTTCAGCACACTCTCCTCACTTGTGAGTGTATTTCCCTCATTATCCTTTATCACCCTTATCTGCTGCATATCTTTCCTAGCTAAGTCCCTCTATCTAGCTAACTGGTGCAAGTCCTTTCATCCCTATTTAGTGTCCAACCTGTCATACAAGTAGTCATATGCCTCATCCTTAGCCTTTGCCACCCCTCTCTTTGCCATGCACTTCATCTCCTTATACTCCTGTATACTTTCCTCATCTCTCCAGCAACCCCACTCCTTCATCCCCAGCCTCATTCTCTATATGTTGTCCTGTATTTCCTCAGTCCACCACCAGATGTCCTTGTATTCCTTCTTCCATCCACATGTCACACCAAGCACCTTTCTAGCTATCTCCCTTACTAGCTCTGCTGTACTTACCCAGATATTTGATAAATCGTCACTGTCAACCAGTGCGTGTCTTAACTCTTCCCTGAATTCCACCTCACAAATCACCCTTTTCCAGTTTCCACCATTTGATCCTTGGTGCTTCTCTCACACTCCTCCTCTTCTTGATCATCACCATCATCTTACAGGCCAACAGTCTCTGCTACCTAACTACACTGTCCCCTGTTACCATTTTGCAGTCTCCAATCTCATTCAAACTGGCCTTCCTACATTGGATATATTCCACCTGTGTGCATCTCTCTCCACTCTTATATGTCACCCTATGCTCCTCCCTCTTGTTATAGTATGTATTCACCACAGCCATGTCCATCCTTTTTGCAAATCCACTACCATCTCACTGTCTGTATTTCCTTGCCTAACACCATACATACCCATCCCTTCCTCATCCCCTCTGTTCCCTTCACCAACATGGCCATTGAAATCTGCTGCAATCACCACTTTCTCACCCTTGGGTACAGTCATCACCACATCATCCAACTGACTTCACATTTCTCCTTCTCATCCATCACACAAGCAACTTGTATAGCATATGCACTAACAACATTAATCATTACACCATCCATTTCCAGATTCATAAGCATCACTCTATCAGACAATCATGTCATCCTCTAAAAACACCCTTGGCATACTGCTCCATCAGGATAACCCCTACCCCCTTTCCCCTCCCATCCACACCCTGATAGCACAATTGTGACCTTCCTCCAATACACCTAGCCATTCTCCCTTGTCATCTGGTCTCTTGCACACACAAATCCACCTTCCTATGGCCATCATATCAGCCAGCTCTGTCCCTATACCAGTCATACTGCCAACATTAAAAGTTCTTACCCTCACTACCACACTCCTAGCCTTTCTCCTCTCATCCTGCCATATGAGTGTTGGACATCATCCAGGGTATGTCTGCCAATGCGAAGGCTACTCTGCTATTGAATGACTCAAGTGTGTTACAGCAATATTAAGACAGTGTCACTAATTTTGTACCATCACCCCGTGTATGTGTGCCATCTTGCAGACGTCCTGCTCTAACAGTTTGAGAGGGATGACTGGGCAGCAAACGTGTGAATATAGTGTGCCATACTGGCATAGAACAGAAATGTATATCAGGTATTACCTGTGCACATTTCAGTATGAGTAGGTGTATCTGGCCGCCTCATAAGAACAGACATGGAATGCAAAATGTCAGTTAAATAAGCTGTACATGTTGTACACATGTGTAATCTTAGTTATTGTGCATCCAACAGAGTGACATTTCTACAGCTACTGGTTATTGCATTGCCCTGACACAGCCATGGGTACTACAATAAGCATAATTATCTGTTTGAAATTGGAGAGGTGTCCAACTGTGTTATGATTGTGCATCCATGCCTACTGCAAACAGGTATGTGAACACCAATATAGCTGTATGTACTCAGCAATACCTTACTTGTAAAACCTGCCTCCACCAAATTAGAGTAATCCCCTTTGTTGGACAGCAGCAATACACAAACCACAGACTTGGTCCCTACTTTGGCTGTACAGGGTAAATTAGGAGCTGGCACCAACTTGGCATCAAGTCAGCCTTTGTCTGATCAAGTATATAAAGTCACAGGTGAAGTACTGTAAGGCTAACTATGAGTACACATTGGACACATCCACCAAGGCCAATCTCAAGACCATCCTCACATATGTCTACAATCCCAGAGGCAACAAACCTACCCACCCTGTAATGGTGGTCAACTAGACCACATACACATACAACATAGCTATAGCCAACCTGCTGCAGATAGGTTTAGGGCAAACATCACCCCCTGGCTCAGCATCACTATAGGTGGATATGCACAGTATCCACACCCCTCCCCTCATCACCAGTGAGCAGGCACATAGTCCCTACTGAAAGGCAACAAACATAAATATCCATGAGACCTGATAAAATCCCTGTTCGCATCCTACATGAACTCAGGCATGAGCTCCCAGCTCCATTACACAGTATAGTCACACCAAGCCTTGGCACCATCCACACCCCATCCACACGGAAGATGGCCAATGTCATCCCTCCACACAGACATGAATGAAGAGTAGAGGAATATGAAATTAACTAGCCCTCATTGGAGAGAATATGACACATCAGGAATAACAGTGCAATGCAAACAGATACAGTGCTGATAGATTACAGGGGTATGTTGTGGTGGTGAGTGGCAGCTGCTGGTATTCAATGTAGCTGTGCAGGATCTATACATACTGTTGCCAAATGTTTGAGGTCCTGTGATGTGTTTCCCTTTTTATGTCTTCCAGGTGCAATGATCCATCAGCAAATGTCTACCTTCTCAGCAGATGAGACAAATATAATCATAGAAGCCATACTGCAGAACCATGCCATAATGCTTGGCAAGAGTCAGCAACATCTGCAAGAGAGGGCTGGCCTGTGGGACGACATTGTCCACAGGGTAAATTATGTCAGCCTGCATGCATGTACATATGAGCAGGTCTGGCATTGTGCAAATGACCTCATATGCCATGCCCAGCAAAGGGCTGCTGCAGTGGCCAGGGACCACACAGCCACAGGTGGGGGCCCAGCCATGCAGCGCCCACTGACACCCACTGATGAGCTCCTAGGCAGTCTTGGGGCACCCATCCCAGTACAACATCAGGGTACAGACCCCCCACATGCTGGAGGTGGGTGGCACCCAGATAATGGATGAGGAGTGTGCAGGTAAAGCCCCAGTGTAGATCACTAGACTAGTGTAGCAGACATACTTGTATTTGTAGAGTATCTACATGCATGTGTCAGGTCAGATTTCAGTTGTGGATGCAGTTTTTTAATGCACAGAAGTGCACATCTATCATGAAGGACAGCAAATTGTGTAGTATTGGGGGTTGTACTGTAAATATGCAGACATGCTGCATCCATCCTGTACCAATGCCACATGTGAGTCTGCTGACAATACTTCTCTCCCACAACTACCTAGGTCCATCCAGTCTGCACGTAGGATGGCAGCCTGAAGCTAGTGAGTATGAAATTGTTCTGTTGTAGTTTGCTAATACCCCAACCATGTGGTGAAGGCCATGCAATGTACATTGGACAAAACTTTCACTCATAGCCATATTGATTTATGTGCATGTTCACTTGTGGTGGGGTTAACTTCATTGGATCACAGTTGTTACCACAGGGGCCTATCCGAAGAGAATGTAACATCCCTGTAGCATACCTCACAACCTATCAGTGCAATACTTCTGGACAGAGACCAACAAAATGGGAGGATAAATGGCCTAAGGTAGGGACATGTGTGAAACATTACTCTCATACAGTGGATATAAACAGTGTACACACTCCCGTTAAGATGCCAGGTGTTTGTGATATATATATATATATATATATATATATATATATATATATATATATATATATATACAAATTAAGACCACAACATGCCAGTCCATACCTTTTTCAACCTGTAATGTGACCTATAAAATGAACAATTCACTTGTAAAACCAATAAATCTGTTGGGCACCAACTATGGATTATACAAACCTTACAATAAGCTGTATGCATATGTGTGCACACCCTTCAAATAATATTTTATTGTAGCAGCTTGTGATTTACTGACAGCATTCAGTCTGCTTGGATACATACCTGCCATCAAGTAAAGGCACTCTGAATAACACCAAATAACAGTCTGCTGTCCAAGTAGGATATTCATGACATTTGCTCAGTTGCCTGCAACAGCCATGGCTTGCAGACAGCTTAAAAAGCAGCAAAGGGATCTCATATTTGAAAGGTATCAGTCAAGATTCAGGGACAACAACATTACCACTGCATTGCATACACTATGGAGCACAGTGGAGACAGTTGTCAAAAGGTGGACTGAATATGGGACAACAGTGCTGTTGAAAAGAACTTGATGTCCTCCTAAAAATGATGACAAGGCATGTCAGAACTGATCAGGGAGGTTGCCAGGAGACATACAGCAACACTGAGGGAGTTCCAGGAATCTCTTGCAAGTACTGGTGTTGTGTACTACATGTGAGAACACTCTCCCGTATTCTGCATACATCTGGCCTATGGGGTATGGTCAGAAGATGAAAACATTTCCCCACACCAAAAAAAATCCAGGGGTAAATACAATTTGCAATACAGCACATCACGTCTCCAAAAGGCATGTGTGAAAATGTGTTATGGTGTAATGAGACTCTGGATTGACCTCACAGCCACAATACCAATAGGCATGTGTGGTGCACAAGCAATACCACTCAAACTGAACACCAAAATCTCCATGGTGAATCACGCTGGAGGCAGTGGCCTGCTGTGTGAATGCGGTTCCAAAGTCTGAACTGGGGCTGTAGTCACGGTGGTGGGAATTCTGAACAGTTCCAAATAACACCCATGTCTGGCCCAAATCCATGAGGCGTCTGCATGAACGCTGAGGATGGGGAGGTGTGTCAGCCTTCAACATGACAAAGCCCCAAAGCATACATCCAAAGCTACCTAAGAAAGGCTCCACCTGAACACACTCATGGTTATGGATTGGCCCAGCCAGACCCTAGACCTACACCAGACAGACAAACCCCAGTGTGACCTGACAAGGGCTGTGCACATGAGCTGCCCTTGCAATCTGACAGAGATGGGTGACCTTGCATGGAAGAGTGGCCAAGTAATGCCAAGTTAAGATGTGCCATGCTGATAGACACCTTCACAAGAAGAGTGAATGCTGTAAGTCAGTTACAAGGTGCTTCAACAAAGTATCATTTTAAGGGTGTGCACAATTATGCAACCACCATATTGTACATATTGCATGTAACACATTTGTTTGTTTATCGATTGGATTGCACAGGTGATATGTCACATGAAAGGTGGGTAACATATTTGAATGCATTATTGCTGTGATATCTCATATATTGCAAGAGCATGGCATGTCAACAGGGTTGTGTACACTTATCATATCCACTGTAAGCTTAGAAGGTTGGTGGTGTTTCAGGAATTGTGTGACCATACATTTACAGCTGGTTTGGAGGTCTGACACACAAATGTATGTCATTAATCAGTGATGTCACTCCTGAGATCATTCCAGTTATGTATCATAGAAACACAGGGGTATGAGAAACAGAGCAAACATATGAGCCAGACATCTACACATCCTAAGAAGATCTGTACAGTTTTGAGGTATGTTCTGTAGTAGTTGCCACTGTGCTAGACAGGTGAACAGCAATGATGTGTACATGGGTGCAGTCTGTGCTGGGGAAGGGCCATCACCTACTAACACTAATCACATATCCCAGAGCTCTATATTGTTAGTTACATGTAGTAAAACTGGCTGCAATGCATGATGTTGAGGGCCATGTGTCATGCATGTCACCATTCGGATAATGTGTGGTCTGTGTAACAGATTTGCGCCACCTCACCTGTAAGTGTCTGTGTGTGTGTGTGTGTGTGTGTGTGTGTGTGTGTGTGTGTGTGTGTGTGTGTGTGTGTGTGTGTGTGTGTGTGTGCACACCTGTGTGCATGTGTGTATCAGCCAACCTCAAATTGCAGGTATTAATGTACATATGTTGCATTCCCCTCACAGGTGGTGATGGGGTTTGGGGTCCCTCCAGCTTGGAAACTGATATCATTATCTCTGCAGACTCTGACAATGATGATAGGATTAGTGAGGTACAGCTGGGGTTGTCAGCGGTTGAATCTGTGCCATTGGTTGACATCCAACTCTTGTCCACACCATCCCAGCACACATTGACAATGCCCACACATACCCCATCACCAGTGGCCACAGATGATGAACAGTTAGCAGGTGATGGCATTGACCAAGTTAGTGTGGTGACTATGGCAGGTGTGAGTGTAGACACTGGCCATAGACAAAGTGCAGGTGAGGTCACACTCAGGTGAATGGACAGGGGTGCTCACAGGAGGACCGCTGCTCATCAATCCGCTGTTGCAAGTGCCACAGCAGGAGTTACCAGACATATGTTTCTGGCTGTTATGGATGCACAGGCACATAGTGACCACCACACTAGACAAATACTCAGGGTGGTGGATGCAACCATCAGGAAGCAGTACTGCAGCTGGCCTTGGGCCTGGTGGTGCCAGTGATATGCCTGGCAGGACCAGTTCCCATGTCCTTGGCTGGAAACGGTAAACTGGACACACTGCCCTGTATGGTCCACAGCTGTTCAATGTACCCATGCGTAGGCAGCCACATGGCATGACTGTGTGCATACATACACACACACACATCTGTATCACAGGCAGGTCACCTCCAGACATACACAGCACCTCTGCACAGCCCATCTATTGGATACCCCTCCAAACACACACATGATATCAACCATATTGCCCAGCCTAGGCCTCTGGCAAGCCCACATCACACCCTGTGCATATGATGATACCTGTGCCACATCCCTGTCATCCATACCATTGATGCAGGGACATACTAATATGGTTCTGATGCACAGGGTGAAGCTAGTACAGTGTAGCTATGTAATATTATCTATGGTGCTGTCTGCTTGAATTTGTTATAGGTACACATACAGGTGTATGTACCTTATTAACCAGGATGCATTAATGCTTTTAGTACCACTGACAGAATGTAGTCTGACATGCTGTATTATATTTGTGTTTCAGGTGTCTGTGTGTCTGCAGGCTGTGGCCCTGCAGACATTCCCGAGAGGGAGTATGACAGAGTGGGAATACACCGACCATGTCATAAGCAAGGTACAGCTTTATATGTACATGTATCAGGTGTGTACGTATGCAACAATGTGAGAGGGACACCATTGTCAGACAGTGTGACCTTGCATACATACCCCTTGTCATAGACATATAGCCTTCAGACATGTCAGCTGAGTGTTGTTTAGTACCACAGGTTCATACATACAGAACTGGTTACTGGAGTACTGTCAGTAGGTCCCTCACAAGCTTAGCCATTAGATTAACCACAACAGATTCACCTGTCAACACCTGTTGGTCCTGCCATTTTTTCCCATACACTCAACCCTGATGCAGTCGATGAGAGCATGCATGATACTGTGTATGACAGGTTTGTGTTATGTATTCCTGAGTTCACTGGTTGGAACAGAGAGACAAAATGGTATATAATTTGCATACACACAGTAAGGACTGGCACAGGGGATGTGCACACAATAACATAAACACAGTTGGCAATAGACAGATTAGTAAACCTACTTTTCCACCGTGATGTGATTAACTACTACATGCACATGACATGCCCCACATAGATTATATGCATGGGACATAACACACTACCTCTTACAACATGTAATGTTCTGAATGCCTTCATGGATGGTGAGATAACCCATCAGAAATAGGATCTAGAGTCATGTATTGCTCTTACAAGCCTGGACAAATGATAGTGTAGCAGATGTTGTACCAGCATGATGTTTCAGTTGGGTATGATGCCTGATGCTGGCATGTGTATCACTACACTCACTGTGGCTGATTTCACAATATCACATACATGGCCACTGTTAATGGACACAGACCACATATAGGTTGCAAACATCTGGATATTCCATAGACATCTGTACAGAGGACTGGTATGGTGTGTACAACGGTTTAACATGCTGCATGTGAGGCAGATGCCATTACCATGCTATATAAAGTAATGCCATCAGGAGGTGGTAAACAGGCATGCATGTTACACAAATCAAAATGGTATCAGCCAAACAGGATATGATCTTCACCAAAAGACACACACACACATACACACACACTTGCTGGTATTGACAATAGAACCCTTGCCTATCTAGCTGTTTTTACTATAGTGTTGCACAGTTATCAGACGGGCCACAGAACTTATATGATTTCACATAGTCCCAAGGTACTTCTAAGGTGAATGACAGCAGCCAGGCTAGTAAAGTAGGGTGATGGGAAGTTTACAGGGTGGTACACAACTCAGAATGGTACAGCACACATAGTATATGATTCTCCCACAAGCACACAGATGCCAGTAGTGACATTAGAGCCTCTACCTGTGTAGTTATTTAGACTATAGTGTCTCTCAGTTATCAGATGCACCACATAGCTTACATGATTTCACCTACTCCCAAGGTACTTCTAAGGTGAATGACATCAGCAGGCCTGATAAAGTAGGATGATGGGAAGTTTACAGGGTGGTACACAACTCAAAATGGTATAACACACACACTATATGATTCTCCCACAAATACACACACAAACAGTTCCCAGTAGTGATTTTAGAATCCCTACCTATCTAGTTATTTCTACTATAGTGTTACACAGTTATCAGATGCACCACAGGGCTTCCATAATTTCACCTAGTCCCAAGGTACTTCTAAGGTGAATGACATGAACAGGCCTAATAAAATAATGGTATACACACACACACACACACACACACACACACACACACACACACACACACACACACACACACACACTATTGCCAGTATTGAGATTAGAACCCATCACACATGCTACAGAGCTTATTGGGCTGGCAACTGGCCAAAGGTGTTGATAACTGCTTAGCTGAGGTAAACTGTTACAGGTGCCAGAAAGTCTGCCTTCAGTTTTTCCCTTAGATATTGTTAGTTCTTTCTCTCCTGCACTTCAAATAGCCTAATAGCTTTGCACTTCAACAGGTTTTTTATCCATTATTCTAGCACACCTGACAGCCATCAGCAGTAGTCGTTCCACACGGAATTAGCTCCAGTACTTAGTAGTTATGACCACCCCTCCTGGCATGATTAAAGTGCAGTTCTCTGTGCTTTTGCCCATTAACCTGGTGCACTTGGGCATTCTGAGGCACTATTGCAACTGGCTCATGTACACTGACAGCCCTCTCCTCTAAACATCTAACACTCAGATGTGTGAGAGATACCCCTATATCACTGAATTGGAAGATATGCACTCTCCAGTGAAGACTGGACTAGCTGGTCAAGAGGCGAAGGGTCAACATCTGCAACACACCACATGGAACACATACCCCTCCAGAATACCCACTATCACAGCTCTGGCATACAAACAATAACCACACAGCCACCTTCACAGAGGCACTCAATAGACAATTACCCAAACAGCGGAGACCACCAAGACAGACACCCACTCGACCACCACAACATAGCACAAACCACAAGACACATATCTCACCTACACTGTGTGCCTCTCAACCTAAGCCCCAAAGGCTAACCAGCTTTCCTGATACAGTAATCATAGGTGACTCAATAGTGAGGCTCACAGATGTCCCACTCACTAGGTTGAACATGGAGGAGGTAACAGTCAGCTGTCTATCAGGTGCCAGAATTCAACACATAACACACCCAGTCAGGTCCCTCCACAACAACTACAAGTATCACTCTGTTAGTGTCCATGTGTGTGTGAATGACCTGAGATGCACCTCCATGGACTATATGAAAAGAGACATGGTGGAGCTCTCAATTATGTGGGCCAGGCAGGTATGACAGTAGCCCTGAGCAGTGTACTACTGTCACCCAGAATAATACCGCACTACAAACATATGACTGAGTTTGACAATTGGCTTAAGTGTCTAGTGTCACTCTCATGGGATCCAATATCTCTCTGCTTGGGATTACATGATTGACAGACTGTGATGGCTTGCCAGAGATGGCCTGCATCTGTCACCCCTGGGTTTCCAGGTACTGGCTAAGTGTCTTGCCACCCCTATAGTGCCTTTTTAGTCGGTGTTCCAAATCAAATTACCACCATAACAGCTATGCATATATGCAATCTGAGGGTCATACTGCTCAACACTAGACATCTACATCTCGAGATGCAGCCACTCGAAGCGCTCCTCAAAATGGAGAACATTGACATTTGTGCTGTAACGGAGACTTGGTTTACAGCAGCAGACAGCACTTCTGCACTACCAGCCTATAACTCATTCTACACCTGTCAGCCCCAAAACATGGACCACAGGTCCAAAGGTGGTGGTGCCCCCATATTATTTATTTATTTATTTTACCTTTGTTAACTGGGAAAGTCTGACTGGACACAGATCCATTTTCAGTGGAGGCCCAGGGAGAAAAGCTGCAAGAACATTACATACAAGAAATTTTACATACATTAACAGCTCTAGACATGTAATAAACATACAGCAATGTGCAACTTTACATACAGTTATGTACAATTTTACAATTTATTAAGGATACAATTATTAAAGAATATAGGTCAATAATTTTAGGCATCATGACAACAAAAGAGACATTTTTTTTGTAGTAGTAGTAATGTTTATCTAATGTTTAACTATGCATGGGAGATGTTTATCAGAATTTCCAGGGAAAATTTAAGCTGTAGACCCTAAGTTAGATTATTAGTACAGAGTAATGGTAAGAATAATGGATATGCACATATCCAGAGTAATATTCTAGCATGATGCATCTGAGATACTTCAGGTACAACTGACATTGGGTAATAGTGCAATCTAGGTCATATCCTGCTATAGGTCTGCATCCATGTCCCTAGACTCTCAATCCACATTTCTCAACACCCTGGAATCTATCAAGGTCCATCTCAACACTCTCATACTATGAGAGTTCAACTACCTCTCCATCAACTGGGAAAAATACTCAAGCAGCAATACACTGGCCCAACACTTCCTGGAATTCATCAGTTACAATGCCCTGTACAGGCTCATTCTGACACCCAGTAGAGGAAGCAACATCCTTGACCTGTGTTGATTACTAACATATGGCCGTTGCTTGGCAACAGTAGTCAATCGCTACATGGTCAGATCCAACATAGAGTAATCACCATGGAAATCCACATCTCACCCACACCCCCTGCAAAAGGTAACCTCCTTGAAAAACTTCACCAAATCTGACTTTGGACTCATGAGAACAGAGGTGGCTAAGTTCACAGCACCCATGCAAATGGAAAATACCTGCATGACTGCCGAAGCATACATAAATGCACTATACAAACATGTACATCAATGCATGGAACTAGCCATACCCAACAGAACCATGACACGCTCCTCCAAACACTGGAGGCCAATCTGGTGGTCCCCTGCCATTAATGACCTGTACAACAGAAGGAGGAAACCATTGCTGAAAAACGTAGAGTCCCAAGAGTGATAAAACTCCCTTATTAGCCTCAACAACAACTTGAGATCCCTCATGATATCATCTAAAGCCACCTATGATAGCAGAATTGCAGCAGACACTGACAACAATCACAAATCCTTTGATAGTTATATCAAGAACCTTCACGCCAATACCTAGAAGTGCTCAGAGTTACTTCACAATGCTACCTCCTATAATGAGCCAACAGATAATGCCAACATTCTTGCCAACACATTCAGTGCCAGCTTTACCCCTCCCACCAGGGGAACAATCAGAATGCAAGAAGAATGCCAGGGATCCAGGATTACTGCCACCCAGGTTACAACTGCATTGTCCATGGACAAGAATACAGCTTATATGGGATGCCAAATTATCCCTGGCTGTGTTCTACATGAACTACAAAGATACCTGGCACCACATCTGTGTGCCCTGTTCAGTCACAGCCTCACCTCAGGCTTTGTCCCTCCCAAATGGTGCACTGCTACAGTCAACCCTCTCCATAAAGGTGTGGCAACTACAGACCCTGGAAATTATCAGTCCAGTTGACTGACAAGTCTGATATGTACAGCTATGGAGTGCATCATCAGGGACGTGATCGACAAATATATAGGTAATCTACTACCTCTAGACCCCATACAATTTGGCTTTGTGAAAGGGAAATCATGCCTTCTCAACCTGGTTGACTTCTTTGAGTCGGTCACCAGGGCTGTGTATGACAGTAAGGCACTGCATATAGCCCACATCAATCTGGCCAAGGCTCTTGATACCATTCCTCAGTCAGGAATTATGGATGAACCCACCAAACTAGGCATCAACCCCTATATTACTAGGGGGGGTTGCAAATTTTCGACAGATAGAACACACAGTGTGAAAGCAGTGAGCTCGAAGTCAGACTGCCAGCCAGTCACAAGTGTAGTCCCACAGGGATCAGTCCTGGCTACTCTCCTGTTTAGCATCTACTTCTCAGGAGTCCAGGCCAACACAAAGGAACTCTGACTGACCAAGTTTACAGACAACTGCAAGCTGGGAGCCATCATTAACTCCACAAGTGATGCGGACGTCCTACAGAAAGGCCTCACTGAGACCACTGACTGGTGTGGAAACAATAGCCTGAAGCTTAACACCACAAAATGCATCATCAGCCCCTTTGGTAAAATCTCAGTTTCCACTAAGTGCCACATTGATGGTAGCCCACTGAACACTGTAGGTGTTACAAGAGATTTGGGGACACAGGTTGACAGCAACCTCTCCTTTAACCACGACATTGCCACTGTGGTCAGGAAATCCTTTTATGTGGCACATCTCATTACCAAGGGTTTTGCATCCAGGAAGAAAGAGGTCAGCATCTCTGTTTACTCTTCACTCATTAGACCAATTTTCTAGTACAATGGCCCATTTGGCATGTACCTCACTAGACACCTGCAACAGCTTGACAGGCCACAGAAGTACCTCACAATGAGGATCCTAGGCATTAAACACATGTCCTACACAGACAGACTCAAAAGACTCCAGCTATTCTCTGTCTCATATCACTTACTTACAGGTGATCTCTGCTTGACTTGCAAAGTCATGGCTGACCCAGCTCTTTTACAAATGCTACATCTAAAGACATCCTAATCTCTCTGCACCACACACTGCAGGGACCTTAACCTCATTACCACAATCAACACAACATGCTAGAGGGACAAGTTCCTCACCCAGAGACTGCACATTCCTTGGAATAGACTTCCCATGCATGTCGAGCAAAGTGCCTAGATGACCCTGTTCCAGACAGATTTTGATGAATGGATCAGTAATAGAAAGTTCACCTCAGGGATCACTCCAGTGTCTCTACTTGATGGAAGCACTGGAAACTAATGTCAGGTGGCACTATGACAGGGCACTTCTATGGGCTAGGCTTTAATGGCTCCAGGGCCATTAGCCTAGTACACACCTATGAACCTATAAAGGCAGTGACATTGACATGACTGGTAAAGTAGGCCAGTAGGTGGGTAACTTATCAAAATACTTCTTCCTACAAACATACACACACTTATACACCCACACACACATTTGCCAAATCTAAGAGTAGAATTCCTGCCTATTTAGTTATTTGTACTATAGTGTTGCACTGTTATCACACACACTACAGAACTCACGGGACTGACAACTGGCCAAGGGTGCTGATAAGGGGAATGACATCAGCAGGACTGATAAAGTATGCCAGTGGGTGGAAAACCTATCAAAATACTTCTTCCTACAAACATACACACTTTCACACACAGACACCCACACTTGGTAGAGCTGAGAGTAGAACCCCTGTTTATCTAGTTGTTTGTACTATAGTGTTACACAGTTATCCCACGTGCTACAGACTTTACTGGGCTGACAAGTGGCCAAAGGTACTGATAAGGGGAATGACATCAGCAGGACTGATAAAGTAGGGCAGTGGGTGGTAGACTTATCACAATACATCTTCTTAAAAACATACACACACACACACACACACACACACACACACACACACACACACACACACACACACACACACACTCATTTGCCAGATCTGAGATTAGAATCCCTGTCTAGCTAGTGAATTGTGCTATTGTGTTACACAGATATCACACACACTACAGAACTTAATGGACTGACAACTGGCCAAATGTGCCAATAAGGGGAATGACATCAGCAGGAGTGATAACATAGGGCAGTAGGTGGGAGACATATCAAAATACTTTTTCTTGCAAACATACACACACACTCATTTGCCAGATCTGAGATTAGAACCCCTGTCTAGCTAGTGATTTGTACTATTGTGTTACACAGTTATCACACATGCTACAGAGCTTACTGGGTTGGCAACTGGCCAAAGGTGCCAATAAGGGGAATGACATCAGTAGGGTGATAAAGTAGGGCAGTGGATGGGGGACTTATCAAAATACTTCTTACAAACATACACACACACACTCATTTGCCAGATCTTAGATTAGAACACCTGTCAAGTTAGTGATTTGTAAGTTATCACACATGCTATGGAGCTTACTGGGCTGACAACTAGCCAAAGGTACAAATAAAGGGAATGACATCAGCAGGGCTGACAAAGTGTGCCACTGGAAAGTGTTGTGGGTAGGAATGGTCTAAAACTGTTTCACCTACAAACAGACACCTCCTCACTGTCACATACACACAGTTTCCAATATTGCGATTAGAACCCCTACCTATCTAGTTATTTGTACTATAGTGTTACTCAGTTATCACACATGCTACAGAGCTTATAAGGATCATCAGTGTCCAATGGTACTTCTAAGGTGAATAAAAGCAGCAGATCTTGTGAAGTAGGGCAATGTGAAGTGTACTAAGTAGGAAGAGTCTCCTAATAGTTGGACCTATGGAGACACAAACACACATGCACACACACACACACACACACACACACACACACACACACACACACACACACACACACACACACATACACACACACACACACATGTGATCTGATATTATAAACTCAACCTCAGTACTATTACACAATGGGGCTCAGCTTTTATGCTGGCACAAGCAACTGTTTACAACTGGTATGCCACTGTCTGCAGCAAGACATCACTGTATGGCATTCAGGGTATTCATGTGTGTGACTGACTCTATCTGTGTCCCCCTGTGTCTCTCTCTATCACTGTTTGTCTCTCAGTTCCCCACATCTATGCGCGTGTATGCTTGACATATGTTGTTATCTGTTGCCCATATATATATGTGTGTGTGTGTGTGTGTGTGTGTGTGTGTATCTTACGCAACAGATGCAGATATATCACATATGGGGCCCCTACAGCTAGCTGAGGGTAATCCTGTCTGATATGTGTTTCTGGGGACAGTTGAGAAGTACATAGCTGTCTGTATCCACGGACATATACACACAATACAGTTATATATTCAGATGTGGGTTCCAACATGTCCTGTGATTCTCTAAGTGTAGGAGCATGCCTAGTGTGACCTTCTATAGTTAGGGTGGGACTCCATTCCAGAAATAGGTGCACTCCAGTCCAGGGTTTTGTGTGCTACAGCCATACTTCTCAGGAGTACACAGGACTTTCATCAGGGTACTTGTTTTGCTTAGCAGACATTTTTTTGACATATCTACAGTCTGAAACGGCAATGTATTGTGTCATTACCTACTGCCAGACATCCTCAGATCATCACAGTGCTTTACCATGGGAATTTTAGTTGTATGATGCATAGACCAATATTATGAGGGCAGCTATGTAAATTCCTGCATAACAAGCCCATTTGTGAGGTGCAGCTACAGCCAGTGTAGTAATGACACACAGCTGTGTAAACAGTCCAGCAACCTGGTGATATGCTGGCTGTGGATCTCCTGCTTGTGTGGTATCTTTCTAACCTGAGATGTCATATCCTTGCATATGCATACTTCTGACCTGTACATTGTTTGGCAGGTTGTCCAGGTGTTTGGCTAGACGTTTCATCCTTTCTACATAAACTTGTGTTTTTTATGGCAAGTTAGTTACATATAATTGAAGTGTGATGTTACAAAACAATACAGACATTACTGTTTCAGAATACATAACCTTCAGAAAATTCCCACTACTGCAAACCCCTCACCCTACCAACTTTCTCAGTATGTAAGGGCAATATTTACAACACATGCCTATCATTGTGCCTTTGTTCCACTTTTATTTCTGCCCTTGTGCAGACATCTTGCTGTCAAAGGTTGGGAGTTATGGGTGTGGGTACAGAGTGCTTTCAACTATGCAGGCATATCCATTATTTGTAAAAGCAATCATAAGAAAAAGGATTATTGAAAATGGCCACTGGCAACAGTGCCACAAAGCACTTATATTCATAAAAGCCTTGGCACCTCTGCTACAAATCCTTCAAGGTGTCACTAATATGTGTAGTATATTCCACATAGCATTGTGACTTCCAGGTATGTCAGTGACAGAGCATTGGGACTCACTGACATGCATAACAGTTGGCACTGCAGTTATCTCCACTTGGCCCTGTCAAAGGCAGCACTGTACCTAGTGCAGTACAAGACAACTGCCAGGAGAACGTGCTGGCCAGATCCAGACAGTATTAACCACATATACACATAGCTCATTGACCCCTGCATATTGCAGACAGGCAACATGGTTTCATGTGTATTAGTACAGCCCTGCCAATGTGTGCTATGCTGCTATCTTCATGCAAACATATATGTTACTGCTTTGTGTGGGAATATGTGGAAGGGCACACCTGTCAACTGTATACATTTGCACAGACTGTGCTGATATTTGCTTTACATTTTGGTTCTGTTTGCCATACTATTGTTCCCTGTCTTGGGGACTGGAGGCATATCAGTAAAAACCCAGGTCAGATTGTTCTGGCATACATTTGAGTTTCAGACTTCTTACCCTTCATAGCCTTACTGCAACTATGGGTCATGCTTTTCTATCACTGTGTGAGTCTGTAGGGAGTTAATTCAACATTGGCACCAATTGTATGCCTTTACCAGACATTTCTCTGTGGTTTTCTACAGCTGACTTGCTGTGCCGGTGTGAGGGGTGGTTATGAGATCCCTACCCTGACATCCATGCCTGTGACCTATGAGCCTCCACTTAGTTGCCACCACACATATACTGGAGTGGGATTTGTCACCTTGGGTACTACTGCATAGTATATGGAGGTCAGGTTTGGCCAGACATTACCTGGTGCTCCACATAGCTGTCAGTTGTGTGCTGCTATTCCAGTAGGCCACCCCATTCCCTTGCGTGCATGCAGCATTACCATAGTTATGCTAGCAGAACATACTATTCCATTCATTTATTGTTAAGAAGACTGACTTACCTTGTGCTTGTGGCAGTTGAGAGGATGGTGCTTGAGGGCCACTTATGTTGGATGCACACAGTACACTGCCTATACATCGTAAGTTACAGGTAATGTGATGTGTTTGTCGTCCATTTTACTGTGTGTGCAAGTCAGAGAGAGGCATCAGTCCCTGAGGCTCCTACAATGTCAGTCTGTGTGCTATGCATTGCCTCTTTGCCAAGGCATGAGCATACTAGGCATGCCTCCTCCTGCCTATGGCAGCAGGCTCAGGGGACTCCTCCTGTGTGCCCCTCTGTGCCTGTGGGGACTTTGGTAATGGTGGTGAGCTGTGTGGCCCTTCCCCATGCTGTTCCTGCTGCAACTTTTTCCACAGGATCATATTGTGTAGCATGACACATGCTATGAACATGTGTGCACATGTGGCTGGAGAGTACTGCAAGGCTCCAACAGATATGTCAAGGCAGCGGAACCATGACTTGGGCATACCAAACACATGCTCTATAATAATCCTGGTTTGTGCATGTGCCTCATTATGGCATTCTTGTGTAGGTGTGTGTGCATTTTGGTTGAGGTTCATCATCCACGGCTCCAGTGCATAACCAGCATCCCCCACCAGATGGCCATATGGGATGGCCCCACTGGCAAATGCCTGGTACAGCTGTGATGAATGCCAGATGTGGGAGTCATGATAGCTTCCAGGGCTACCAGCACACACATTCATGATAATGCCCTGGTCATTGCACATGACCTGGCAGTTGATGGAGGGGAAAACCTTGTGGATTATGTAGACCATACCCCATTCACCGGGTGGTGCTTTAATTTGGATATGCGTGCAGTGTATGGCACTCAGTACCTCCGGGTATTCTGCTACACTTATATTGCTGGTCCTCTCCTCACAGGTGTTGGGGAAGTAAATGTGCTCACCGGCATGTGGTAGCAAGGCGCCCAGGAACTGGTGGAGTCCCCCGGATACAGATGTCTGTGAGACCCCTATGATGTCCCCAGTAGATCTTTGGAAAGTACCTGTAGCTAAAAATCTTAAGGCTACAGATACCTTGGTATGCACCGGGATGGGTTCCCCTTTGTTGGTTCTAGCTCTGAAATGAGGCCAGCACAGCTCAGTGATTTGCTGAAGTATTTCACTATCCACCCTGTAGCGCTCTACTATCTCTAGAACATGTAGCCTCTGGTAAGTTACCCTGGGTCTGAACACTCTTCTCCTCCTCCTTGGTCTGTGGCAGTTGTCAGCGTTATCCTCCTCTCTGCCATCAGCCTCTAGCACATACAGACAGATCAAAGCAATGGCATCCCCTAACATTTTTCCAGTTAAAATTCCCCTGCATGTATACACCACTGGTGCAGAGTTTGTGGGAAAAAACAGACTGTAAGGTGTTTTCATACTTTATACTGTTGTGCTATAGATGCTGCCTGTATGATTGACTGACTATGATACATTCCAGCTGCCACCTATATTACTCATGGCTTTGATTTGGCCACTGTGAGTGTTAGAGGCATTACTGGTAATCTGTGCATGATTGCCTTTATTCTGTTGTTGCCCTTTTTTTATTATTTTTTACTTACATCTCCTCCCATTTTCAGCTATGCAGCCGCCTGCCAGCTGTATTATTGTGTGCTTTGTATGGCCCATTGTCAGTTGCAAGAGTCCCATATTAGTGCTTTCGACTTCATTTCTCCTTTATTGCACTGTTGCACTTTATTTATTTATTTATTTTACATCTCCTCCCATTTTCAGCTATGTAGCCACCTGCCAGCTGTATTATTGAATGCTTTCAATGGCCCATTGTGAGTGGCAGAATCCCATATTGCTGATTTGTACTGCATTTCCCTTGTTCTGATATTTCCTTCTTTTTCCCTATATCCTTCCTGTTTAAGCCACAGTGCACTGCCCAGACCCCTTTAGCTAGTGTAAACAGCAAGAAATGGCCCTCCCATGGGTACGAACATGCTCCTCAGTTCATGGAATAAGACTATACAGCCTCAGACATGCACCCTTGCTTAGCTGTGCTTAGCTAAGCGCAAACCTGGGCAATGGAGCTTCAAAGCACTTACAGCAAGCATGACCCACCCCCTTTTCAAGTTAGCTGCTCCTCCTGCCTACATGGTGGTGTTACAGCACCTAGACAGTTAGTGCAGTCAGTGTGACACTTAGAAGAATTTTGTGATTCAGCATAAGCCCCCTCATTAACATACCCCACTGCCTTAATCCATAGTTGCTGCACTACACCACAGCCTTCCCCCTTAGCAACCACTGTTTCCTGCCATTGTTTTGATTCTGCTTGCCATTGCGTATAACAGCAAAATCCAGCTTTCCCCTAAAATTGACTTTTCACATTGCATTTTTATTTTCCCCACAGTCCTGTTTGCGCAGTGCTTCCCTATGTTTAAATGGCTGAAATCGGCCACAAAATAATAAATTTTTTATTAAAAAAAATAAAACACTTTAATATGCCAATGGCCATTTGGCCATTGGCATGCCTACAGATTAGGGTACATGCTTTTATTGGAACTGTCATGGCTCCGTTTTCATTTTTGCAGAAATATATTCAGCTAGTAGCTGAATACATTTCTGTAGTTTACACTGTTCCTGCACGGTTACCTACCTGCTTCCTGGATTACTATTTTACCTCATTTGCATGGTTTTCACCAGCAAATGAGATAATTAGCATCCCACATGGGTTTCCGTACAGGAACAGTGTCGGCTTACTCGTGCACATCAAAACTGCATATTCCTGGATCGCTCTGCGGCCATATTTTTAAACGATCATTACATGAATCCCGGGGAATGTCTATTGGGACTAGATAACACACCAGGCTGCCTACTGGTTAGTCTGAAACATGACTTGTCAAAACCCGTACAAAGCCTATTCCATACTAATTTCAAAATATGTTTGTGCTGGATGAATGAAAGACTGCAAAAGAAATTTCCTTGCTTGAAAATGGGATTTCATTAGGCCCAGGCAATTACTGATACACAAGCCTAACCAGTCTCATCTGGGAACCTATGTCAACAATGGACTGTCCCTTGATCACCAAATATTCAATATTGTAAGGAAATCCTTTTTCATTGTACAGCTTATAGTTAAAGGAACAGCACCCAGGCACAATTGTTCCACTCTATTTGGCATTCATTAGGCCTTTCACTGATTATATCGCCCCTTTTTTATAAGTACCTGTCCAAACACTTGCCACCAATGGATGCCATCTAACTTCAAATATTTAGGAATTATTCCAAAGCAAACCTCCTACTACTAAGAGTAAAATTTCTATCCCCAAACCATGTGAACTCTGCCACTAATATGGAATTGTTCACCGAGACCCTATACCATCATGTAAACAGCTGCATTGCAGCAGCTATTCGTTATGGGTACAGCTGCACTGAGGTATCTGTACATACAAGGAATAAGCAGAGAACTAACTCAAACAACACGCCACCTTGGTGGAATCACAATATCAACAAGTTGTATAACAAAAGGAAGAAAATGGCCAAAACTAAGAAGTGCAAAACCCAGCAAGGGGAGAAACCCCTCAAACTAATAAGTAACTCAGAAAACTTATCAAGTCTAGCAAAGCCAAATTTGAGGTAAAACCAGCCTCAAAGGCAAAAGATAACTCCCAAGGCCTTCATTAACTTTGTCTGCAACCTCAAAGGTAACACACAACAGTGTACTGAACTAATTGTAAATGGAACCACCTAAAAGGAATCAGGGGATATAGCAAACCTACTGGCTGATAAACTTCGTCCCAATTTTACCCATTCTTCCCCCAATACCTTTCAAGAGATACCCTCAACTGTAACCCCCCTGGATATCACTGGTGAACAAGTCTTCAATGCACTCTGCAAGGCAAAGAATACTGCATCAATGGACCCTGATAATATCCTGGGATGCCTGTTAAATACAATGAAACATGAGCTATCAAGACCTCTAAAATCGCTGTTCAACATTAGCCTCTTAACTGGCTTCATGCCTAGTGAATGGAGGACTGCAGCAGTTAATCCTCAGCACAAGTACTGACCTGGGTAACTACATACCCATAAGTCTGTCTAGTCTTGTATGTTACATATAAAGCCATGGAAAAAAATTATCATACATATTTTAAATAAGACATAGAAAACCTTCATACATTGGATCCAGCATGATTTGGTTTGATCAAAGACAAATCGTGCGTAATCAACCTGGTAGATTATTTTTTTGAGAAAGTGATGGACACTATGGCAAAATGGTAAAAATGATACACACTGCCTATCTTCACCTGGTCAAATCATTCAATACTATTATCTATTCAAGCATTGTAAACAAAATCATGAAATTAGGTGTAAACCTGTATGGATAGGTATTTATCACAGAGAATATCTTCCTACCGAGCAGTCTTTTACACCATGTAAAGCAGAGGACTTATTTTACTCTATTCAAATGCAGTGGCGGCTCGTGACTTCAAATTAAAGGGGGCTGCAGAAGACAGCTGAATGGGTGGGGCCAATGGGAATGGGGTGTGGCCAACTAGAAAGGGGTGGAGCTATGCTCACAACCACAACAACTGGAACTTTAATTAAATATGCTGCCCTGGGTGCAAAACCGTCATTACAAGAGTCCAGTCAAGACAAAATGAAGTGTAGGAGAAAAAAATATTTCAGTGCATTGGCTACATGACAGCTTACTTAATATCTAGATGGAAACACATTGTGAAGCATGAAAAAATAAATTACTTTTTAAATACATTACTGGAATGCCAGTCAAAATCAAGTATTAAAAAAAACAAGCAGCACTCAACTCAAACCACTTCTCCTTGTAGTGCAATTCCAATTATAATTTATATTCAGCTTTATAAAATTACCAAGTAACATGCTGAAAGTAGCAATCTTTGTGATACCCCCACTTGTAAAAATGTTTCTTATCCAAAAAGACCTGCTGCCTGACAACAACTATCTACTTGTTTCATGGGGAAGACATGATCAAAGTAAAACATGAACAGTAAATAAGAAACAAGCTCAAGATAAATAGCTTAAAGTATTACTGCACAGGTTATGGACCACACATGATAGATTGGCATTCTGCTTAGTTTACATGTAAAGCCTGCAAAGATCCAACAAATGTAATGAGCTTCTTAAAATACTGTAATCCTGTCCTTTATTACAAATACTCTCATATGCATTTCAATACCTAAGGCTTATACATTATCTAGTTATGTAAATATTCTCTGCATGGCAACAACAAAAAAGGCTTTCAATGTTGGCAATTCTTTAACAGTATGCTTATTAAAGCTTACTTGCATCTTACAATCTCCGACAAGCTTACCAGATGGTCATTAAAGCATTGCTACTTAAACACAGAGCAACAGGGCACTGCGACAGCATGCATTTTCTGAAGAAGTATAAATCAACAGTATAAAAATATGACAAAAAACTAGAACATTCTGCAAAATCAAGGACAGATGAAAAACCACTGCCATACTTGTGTATACCTTGGATGGGGGAATACTCCACACACTTACACTGCATAACTGCTCCTTGCCTTGCTTGGACACATCCAGAGTCACTACATGGGGGAGTGGGGTGCAACAAGTATGTCACAATTTGAAATGTCTCTGGCTGATGGTGATGGCTCTGACACTCATACCTCTCAGCCTCACAGCAAGAAATCTGGACAAAGCCATACATAGAAGTGGGACACAGGCCCAAAAATAAGGACAATTTTTAAATATTGCTCTTATAAACTTAGAAAGATAATAGAATAGTAGTAGGTCTTGCATTAGTATGAATTTTCTGAAGGGTATGAAATCTGAAACTCAAATGTCTGCCATTATTTTTCTAACTTCAGTCATTAATGATTTGCCACTAATTTGCCAGAAAACCACAATTTTATGAAAAACGGACCAAAAATGTAATGCAAAAATATAAAATTGCCAAACATAACAGCTGGTAACCTGTCAAAGAAGGGAGACATTTTTAATATTAGTACTGTTAACTTGAGCAACTGACAAAATTAGAGAATCTACATGCATTTCTGAAATAAAAGTAATCTATAACTCTGATCATTACAGTTATTTATAATTGTAAACCCTCCACATTTTCTTCCAAAATTGCTATTTTACGGAGGGATTATTAGGGGGAAAGCAACATTTTGAGCCAAAATCGGGGACAGTTGAAAGGTTTGGATATTCCTAATTCTATAAAGTGATTTGCATGTACCTCTCAACCTCTTAATGCAGGAAATCTGGACAAGGCCAAATATATTGGGGGGAACAATACATACAAACAGTACTAAAAATTGCTCTTGTATAAACTTAAGACAGTTGATAGAATAACAGGTCTTGCTTTAGCATGCATTTTTCTGAAGGTCATGACGTCTGAAACTTAATGTCTGTCATTATTTAGTGACTTCATTCCTAAATTATTTGCAAGAAAACCACAAATTTTATGAGGAACAAACCAAAAATAAGAAGCAAAAATCTATTCATTCTGCAAAGATCTGGACAGTTGAGAGGTATAGTTCAGCCATGCCTGTTTGAGTTTGCTGCCCTTCCCTCCTCATAAAATCATGGTTGAATGGAGCCACCCCCCTGCAGCCATTCCAATGTCCCATTCCTTGGTTATTTCACCCCATTTACCATAAACACTAATGTGCATACTGATTTCCTTCTGCAATGATTTGGATTTCATTTGAAAGATTTATTTTACATTTTACAACACAAACAATAGATATCTGCTAAACAAAGCAATGCAGTCTCACAATGAAAATAGACTTAGCATTAAAACTTATCTGCCCTTGAAACTCTCATTCATTGAAGCAGCATTGAAACCAACATTCAAAGAAAATATATTTTGCCAGTGGCAGATAAAGATTAACTTTGGGCTGTTTTCAAATCATAGGCCCCTTGCACACAAAACATACACGTGCTCTTTGATACACCTTCATGATTATATTAAATTATATTCCTTGTACAATACAGTACAGTTGTTAGAGAGCGTTTTAAATTTATTGTTTTGAACATTTTTACAGTAAACAATGAAACAAAATTCATGCACCAACTGCCTAATTCAGAACATTTCCATCATAAAAGTCTACTCAAAATTCTACAGTCCACCAGTAACAGTTCACCAGTATCAGTAAATATGCACAATCTCTGAAGTACTAAAAGTCATCTAAATAATTCCCACATTAAAGAAATCTGTAACTAATGAAGAGGTTGCTGCTAGCAAGCAACTTGATATTTCATCGTTTCATCTACAAGTAAAGTGTCTGTTGCCCTTGTGGAATAGTCTATGTTGCATTAAAAAAATAAGCTAGTAATATTGCAATAGGGAATGGATGACAACAGGTTCATTGTTACTAGGTATCTGTTAAATAAAATTAAGTATTCAATACACAGGAGGTTCAGATTCAAATGTTTACTAGTGTACACCAGGAGGCAAAAAACCATACAAGTACAGAATTTTGTCTAACATGATACAGGAAGTTCACAAGTTTATATAGGTTTAACATTCAAGTTGTTCCCACCTTACTGACGTTACAAGTCACAGGGCATTTACATCACTTTAGCTTACAGGCCTTTATTCATGCAACAGCTGCAGTTGTATATTTATCAAAAAACATTCTTTTGATAATAATACAACCTTGCTGTTTCATCCGGTCAGGCACAATATCTTCCTGTAAAGTTACTTTTTAAAGGTCTCATATGAGTTCGAATACAATAGCAGATTCAGTCTTTAACATACATATTTGTTCACTGTTTCACTTTCTTTACCAGCTGTGTTTTTATATCACAAGGGCAAGTTTCTTCATGCAGGAAGAGAAGATTTCATTATTTACAAGGACAAGTTATCTCATCAGGAAGGAGCGGAAGATTTACACATTTAATTTCCTGACCCAGCAGATAATCACTTATGAAAAGCATAAACATTAAGCTTGCTGAGCTGGCAGCTGCCAGGGTTAGGGGTCAAAGCACACTGCAGTTTCAGAAGCTACTTGCATTTACACATGAAAATGCATTATAAACTACCTTGCTTTTAAACTAGCATTTCACATATATTTAAATACATATTTTTCTAACATTTCCCCCCTATTAATACTTTTTATTCTATTTTTTGAAGTATACATAATGTTATTTCATCTCCTAACCTTTTCCACTTAGGATTTTCAGCTAGGTGAGTCATTTAATTTATACTTCAGAAAAGATGTCGTCTGAGATCAATTTTTCAATCTCAATATCTTGATACATGGTTTCAGTAACAGATACATCAATAAAATCTTTGATTAATCTTTTCATGCAGGGAATTCCACAGCAAACACATGCTCCTATCAGGAGTATACCCACACAAATGGCAATCAAAATATTCATTAGGATGGAACCCCCCCCCAAATAGATTCTGGAAAAAGTCCGTCAGTGGGTTTGGGCCTGGTTCAGTCATGGCCGATACTTGCTGAATTACCTCTAGGTGATTGTTTATCTTATGACGATTATCAGGAATGTACGCACAGCATTCTTCTTTGATAAGCGCGCACGTACCACCTCTTGTCGCTAGGGTGAAGTCAAGAGCCATTCGATTTTGTAGCACTACAGTTCGCATTGCATTCGGTTCATCAGTCACTAATTCAAGGGCAGAAAAAGTTGCGTTGCTCATTACTTCGAGAAGTTTTGACAGTTTTCTCAACTCCCAGATCGATTTGACTGCTCCATATGCTGGGAATATCCCTGCCCAAGATATAACACTGTCACTCAAGTCCATATGAGTTAATTTTTCTTTATCCTTCACGGAATTATGGTCTTTCCAGCCAGCTTCGATCTTTCCGACTGGATTTACAGGTTTCTCCACTGGACCTTCAGGTTTTCGGGCTACATCTCGCACGTTTCGTATCTTACCCAAAGGCAATTCTGCAGTATGTCTTATTGCTGGAACCAGATAACCCAAAAAACAACTGCCGGACCAATTCTCAGATAACCATTTATATGCCTTTTTTCCACAAATAAAATAACAGTTTTCTACTTTAGTACTAATACGCATTAGCCCTGCATGAAACATTTTCTGATCTATTATTGACAATTGTTTAAACAAAACAGGGTTTTGTCGTACTTCATTCAATGTTATTTTCATTGTGCTCAAATATGAATCATAGTTAGTATTACAAACAGTACCTCCACTTTTAACTTTAATGTAACACTTGTAGGATATCATAATATTACAATTGCTCCATCCTACTTGGAGGGTATCGTTTTTAAAAAAGCACACAATTCCCTTTTGTGTAACAGGTAAAAATAATGCTATTTTGTCTTGTGATCTTACAGTTCCAGTGTCAGAAAGGAAATTTTCCCAAGTCTCATTTATCCCCAGAGGGATAGCGGACATTAACAGTCCTCCATATCCTGTAGGTATGGCGGTACAAACCCAGCAATTTGAAATGTTCATAGTCTCTGCATATACACGTTTCATGGCTAGGTATGTGTTAAAATTTGGATGCCAGTCTATAGACATTTCATCACGCCTTTTCACTTTCACTTGCGTGGTTGTTTGTAGGATAACCCACAACAAGAGGAAAATTGTCACAATAATAGTCAATAAATGTATACTCAACAAAATGATTATGCAACATCTCTGGGGTTGATCTAAGTTCTTATTCACTTTGTTTTCGGCCATCTTGGTCTGGTTGTGTATCAGTCACAAAGTTTTTATCAAGTTGAAAGTTCTTTACCGGTTTACAATGTGTCAAATGAACCCAGGACGTCCTCTCGGCCACTCTAACTGCAGTAGGCATTGCTAACAAAACCTGGTATGGACATTCCCACTTTGGACTCGCCCAGTTTTTCCTTTTCGTCACTTTCAGCCACACCCAACTTCCAGGGCCCACGACTGCTTCCACCGGTCTGGTCTGTTCCTTATCTGAAAGAGAGTTAAACTGCAAAACAGACTTATTCATTAACAATTTCTTCATATACTCTGCTAATGAACTGTCAACCTCTTGTTCTGCAGGCATGAGAGCTTTCCACTGAGGCACATAGTATGCTCTCCCAAAAAACATTTCAAAGGGAGTCAGACCCTTTACATTTGGAACCGTTCTCATACTCAGCAGTGCCAAAGGCAGACAGTGTATCCAGTTCTTTTGGGTCTCCTCAACTAACTTTCTTAATTTATTTTTAAGGGTTCCATTGTACCTTTCCACCAGTCCTGCTGACTGTGGGTGGTAGGCACGGTGGTTCTTTAAGGAGATACCAAAAAATCTCCCAAGTTGCTGGATCATTTGGTTGACAAAATGTGTGCCATTGTCACTATAAATCCTCTCTGGAATGCCAAATCTAGGGATCACTTCTTTTATCAGGGCTTTTGCTACTGTTGCTGCATCTGGATTTTTGGTTGGAAAAGCTTCTACCCATTTAGAAAACATGTCTACAATAACTAAGCAGTACTTTTTCCCTTCACACTTACTTAGTTCTATGAAATCCATACAAATAGTATGGAACGGATATGGTGGTATAGGAAAACTTCCTTGCTTGGTTTAAATGCCCCTTGTGCATGGTGCTTGTTACAAGTATGACAAGCTGCACAAAATTTTTGTGTATAATTTGTGAATCCGTATGTCTGGAATATTCAGTTTACTAACTGTACCATCCCCCCTTTTGAGACATGGCTCTGCCCATGGCTCAACAAAGCTGCATATCTAAATAAATTAGATGGCAATATTGTTTTTTTCTCTTTGGAAATGTACAGTCCATTTTCAAGAATTGCACCTCGTTTTACCCATTTTTGTTTTTCTGCTTTTGTAGTAAGCGTCTGCATTGTTTTTAACATGTCTAAATCTAAAATCTCAGAGGGTTGTAATTCCTCATTCAAAAATAAAGTTTCTGAGTCTGAGGCTGCTTGCTTTGCAGCCGCATCAGCTCGTGCATTGCCTTTTGAAATCTTATCCTGTTGTTTTGTATGAGCTACACATTTACAAATAGCTACTTTGGTAGGTAACTGAATAGATTCTAATAACTCCAAAATAAATTGTGCATGATTAATAGGTTTTCCACTAGATGTTATCATTCCTCTATTTTTCCATTGCTGTGCAAATACATGTACTGTAGAAAAAGCATACTGACTATCAGTATATATGTTTACACACTTGTTTTTTGCTAAAGTACATGCCCGTGTCAAAGCTATCAACTCTGCTGCCTGTGCAGATAAGTTATGTGGTAAAGATTGGGCTTCTAGAATTTCAGTGTCTGTAACTACTGCATATCCTACTAGATTCTTTCCCGTAGGACGCCTCCTGCATGAGCTGTCCACATAATATGTCACCTCGGCATTATCCAAGGGTACATCTGTGAGATCTTGTCTAGGTAAAGCTAACTGTTCAATTTCCTGCAGGCAGCTATGTGGTGTGCCATCCGCAGGAGTTGGAAGTAATGTTGATGGATTCAATGTCGTATATCGTTCAATTGTCATATGAGGTTGGCTCAGCAGTATGGTCATACATGAAAGGTGTCTAGCAGGAGAAAGATATGCCACCTTCTCTTGCAGTAGAATTATTGCAACCTCATGAGGCACTCTCAATGTAAGAGGGTGAAATAACACCACTGAGGCTGAAGCCTGTACTGCCATTGCAGCTGCAACTACTGCTTGTACACAGTGAGGCAAAGATCATGCCACTGGGTCCAATTGTGATGAATAGTAGGCTATGGGGCGTTGCTTGTCCCCATGTTGTTGCGTCAATACTGACGTCATATATCCTTGCTTACAATCTACGGTCTGAATGAACCGTTTGTGATAATTTGGAAGTCCTAAAACCAATGAAGAAGCTATCAACTGCTTCAACCTGCAGAAAGCCGTTTCTGCTTCAGTTGTCCATTGTAAAATATCTTGTGCTGCCATTGGTGTCTTATATATCAAGTCAGTTAGTGGAGCAGATTCCAAAGCATAATTTGGTATCCAGCTCCGACAAAAATTAGTTGTACCTAAGAAAGACATCATTTCTTTCTTGGTTGTTGGTTTGGGTGCTTGCAAGATTGCTGTTTTTCTTTCCTCATCTAGTATTCTACCTTCATTGGATATTACATATCCCAAGTATCTAACTTGTTTTCTCCAAAGATGTAACTTACTTTTGTTTACTTTGTGTCCTTGTGTTGCTAAAAATTTCAATAATGCTACAGTATCCTCCCTGCATTGTTGCTGGGTGGGGGCTGCTAGCAAGATGTCATCTACATAAAGTAGAATTTGACTACCTCCCGGTGGGGTGAACCCTGCCAGATTGCTAGCCATTTCTTGTGCAAATATTGTTGGACTCTCACAATATCCCTGTGGTAGTCGAGTATAGGTATACCTTTTACCCTGAAATGTAAATGCAAACCAATATTGACTATCAGGATGTATAAGTATCGAAAAGAAAGCATTGCTGATATCTACCACAGAGAAATACTTTTGTTGCGGTTTTAGATCATTCAACAAAGTATGTGGGTCTGGCACCGTAGGTGCTCTAGGTATCACTGCATTATTTACAGCTTGTAAATCTTGTACCATCTGCCATTCCCCATTTGCTTTTTTAACAGGAAATAGGGGTGTATTACATGGTGAATCAGGAGATTCTACCAGTACTCCTTCTTTGAGTAATACTGCTATTATAGGCTTAATTCCTGTTTCTGCATCCTTTCTTAAAGGGTATTGTCTTTTTTGTGGTCTAAAAGCTGATTTTGGGGTAATTGTAACTGGTCCTGCTGTTTGAATAAGTCCTACATCTGACTTGCCTGTTGACCAAAGAGTTATTGGAATTTTACTCAAGGCTTTCTCTTCTTCTTCCAATAAAAATGCTAATCAGCTATCCTCACTGGATTGGAGGTGTACAGCTGGGTGTGTCTGTGTTAACCAGTTTAACTTCTGTTTTTGTATTCCCTGTTCTGATAGTTCTAAATCAGTCTGTTTTTCCCATCTTGTTACTTTTTCTCCTAAGTCTGCCCATTTTACATTTTTATTCTTTGTCAAGCTGACATGTGGTAATCGGTTTGATCTATATAATGCAAGGAATTCTTGAGATAATGAACAGCTAACCACACTGTTTCCCTCAGTATCCCAATACAAAGTTCATAACACTAATCTAGTTGCTCGATTTTTGAACAACTCTTGCTCATATTCTCTATCAGGTCCTGGTGTAGTACAATAGTATAGAGTACAGTGTAACAAATGCTGTCGATCAGTGTCGAGGGAGGGAGTCTTACTGATGGCTACGTTCATCAGTTCCTCAGTTACTGCCCCTGGACCAGTCGTGACTAGGTCCTGGCTGTACCAGTAAAAAGTTCCACCCTCCGATCGCACTACAAAGGTATCCATTTGTCTCTGTGCCTCCATACCTTGTATAGTTGGAACTACTGCTATGCCAAATATCTGCATAAGTTCTCTGCCCAACAGGTTTACTGGACATTTTGCAGAAACAATTTTACTTTTCTGAGTCATGCCTGAAACAGGGTCAGTTATTGCTATATCATGGGAGAGTGGCTCCCTGTATAGCTGTCCGTTTTCTGCCTTTACTAATATATAATCAGGTGATTCAGAGTGTTCTGGTAACTTGGAGGGGTGTATCAAAGTCCGTGACGCTCCTGAGTCACACAGGAATTTGACTTCCCTTCCCTCCACCAGAAGTGTCACTTCCGGTTTTGTATCTGCCAAGCAGAGCTCTAAGCTCAATAATGCTAAGTCCAAAATTTCACTTTCTTCATCCTCCATATCTACTTGCACTTCCTCTACTCCTTCTATCACATTTACATTTGTTTTCCGTTTATTAACTTTTCCTGATGATTTCTGACTTTCACTTGATGTATCCTCACTATCATATAGTCAGTCCTCATCTCCTTTATCTTCTGTAATTACCTTTTTGTTTTGCCTACAATCCCTTGCTAGATGTCCTTTTTTCCCGCACTTGAAGCATTCACCTCTCTTTTTCCTCTCTTCAAAATCTTCTGATCGTTTGTCAGACTGTTTGTTTCCCTGGGCATTCTTCTTGTCCTTTTTACCTGATTGTACTACAAAAACTTCAGCTCCGTCTTCAGCTGTGAAGACTTGTGTTTTCTTTATCTTTTGGCTATTAAAATGTCTTTCAGCATGTCTAGCATATTCAAGTAGGGCTTGCAATCTACTTGTTCGATGATCTATCATATGCTTCGTAATGAAACTACTAATTGGAGTGATGCAACCTTTCAAAAATGCATTTTTTAGTTGCTGTTCATATGAAGAATCATGTGTTTGATTTTCAGGAACTGTCATACCGATATGATTATTAAAACATTCTAATAATCTGGCATAATATCCATCTACTGTCTCATTGTCTTGCTGTATACATTGGTTAATGCAAGTCCAGTCTGCTCTAGGTTTCCATTTCTCAGAGATTCGGTCTGTAAGACCCTTCACTCTATTGTCTAGTTCTGCGTCACTATGTGGGAGTGGCTTAAATTCTGCATTACGAGGATTCCAGTTGCCGCAAATCATGTGCCAGTCTGGACCTATAACTTGTCTAACTACTTTTTCTACTTCTTCCCCATTTAAGTGGTAACTTAACCTCATGCCTTGTAAATCTTCTAAAAATTTTACAAAGTTAATTTTTGGATGGGGAATTCCCTCGGTTGCCTTCCGGATATCCTCCAGTGTCCATGGTCTGTATACTAAGAGAGTTGGGTCCTGCCCTTCCTGTCCTGCTTGAGGACTTGGAACTTATATAAGTGGGCGCATTTCTTCCTCACTCTCATCCTGTAGGTTTCTCTCTATTTGGTATGATTCTGTGTCCCTATGTGTTTTACGTGTTCGGGACCTAGTTTCAATAGGATCTCTAACAAATGGTTGTGGTCTTGCTGAGACTTCAGGATAATGCGGAGGCGGACCAGCCTGTCCACTCACTTCATATCCTGAAAAGGGTAAGGGAGGGGGAAAGGGAGGAGGAGGAGGAGCCATTGCCATTACCAAGTTATTATCTTCTTTGTCTAAAAATAATGTTTTTGAATTGTTAAGCTTCTGTTCTCTACGATTTGCTTCCTCAATCCACCTATGCGCCTGAGGAATACCTAATTGATGTTGCTTTTTTGCCTGGCCTCCTGCATCAGATTTAAGCTGTTTAAGGAGTTTAACTAGTGAAGCTTTATCTAGTTTGCCATCAAATTCATATTTGTTAACCCATTTCGTATAATACCTAACGTTATCGGACCGTTGTGATTGCATATATTTTGCATCTTCGGTTAGGGGCGGATCTCGCGATGTTTTAGTGCACTGATTTCCCATAGTACAAAAAATGTTACGTAACCCTTTTTATCACGTGATATCAAATTCTCAATTCCTGTTCACAGTTTATCTAGAATAACTGCCTACCTTATTCTGTTACCCTGATCTATGACCAAATATACAGTACTTCCTTTTGTCCCTGATCTACAAAACAAATCTTGACAATAATATACTGTAACCTAGTCCCTGATCTAAAACAGAAAAAAGGCAAATTCTTCCTACCTGAGCCTCCTGGTTTTGAACTGGCCAATGTCCACTCTTCGGCCACAGATCAGAAAGTGGCTAGCCTCTTTAAACGGCAATTCAGTCGGAGGTCTTTTCACCCAAGAAGAACCATTTCGGTAACTTCTCCTGCACAGTATTCGACCACCGGTAGACTCTGATTTGCAGCTGTCTGAGGGATTCCAGCTTCTGAAAGACCAAAATGTTAAATAAAATTAAGTATTCAATACACAGGAGGTTCAGATTCAAAAGTTTACTAGTGTACACCAGGAGGCAAAAAAACATACAAGTACAGAAGTTTGTCTAACATGATACAGGAAGTTCACAAGTTTATATAGGTTTAACATTCAAGTTGTTCCCACCTTACTGACGTTACAAGTCACAGGGCATTTACATCACTTTAGCTTACAGGCCTTTATTCATGCAACAGCTGCAGTTGTATATTTATCAAAAACATTCTTTTGATAATAATACAACCTTGCTGTTTCATCTTGTCAGGCACAATATCTTCCTGTAAAGTTACTTTTTAAAGGTCTCATATCAGTTCGAATACAATAGCAGATTCAGTCTTTAACATACATATTTGTTCACTGTTTCACTTTCTTTACCAGCTGTGTTTTTATCTCACAAGGACAAATTTCTTCATGCAGGAGGAGAAGATTTCATTATTTACAAGGACAAGTTATCTCATCAGGAAGGAGGGGAAGATTTACACATTTAATTTCCTGACCCAGCAGATAATCACTTATGAAAAGCATAAACATTAAGCTTGCTGAGCTGGCAGCTGCCAGGGTCAGGGGTCAAAGCACACTGCAGTTTCAGAAGCTACTTGCATTTACACATGAATTTATCCCTTCTGTTATATGATTAATAGAATAAAATGCATTATAAACTACCTTGCTTTTAAACTAGCATTTCACATATATTTAAATACATATTTTTCTAACAGTATCTTGAAAAAGCCTGGAATTGTCCAGGCGAAAGCGTTTGGTTTGCTTTGGAGTGTTCTTCTCGTTTTCGTGTTGGTGAATAAAAGATTTTAGTGGATCAACTTGGTTTGGCATTCCTTCACAATTTCAAAGGAAGACTTTTTGCTTTCATTTACATTTATCTTTGGCATCAGAAGATTTTGGCAGAAGCAATTGCTTCGTTTTCGTAAGCTGTATTTCAAAACGTTGCTTCTGGTCCAGGCTTGGTGTGTTTTTCTAGTTTTACAGTTTATCTAACAGTATCTTTGCCAAAATGACTGCAGCATCCACCCCCCTTTACAACACAGTACAGTATCAGCAATGCATCTACCTAATGTGGGAGTAGAACCCACAGTCTTCTGCATCAAAAGTACACTACCTGTTGTGCTATTAACAATACAAGCAGACTCAGCATAAGCAGCACTAAACTTTAGTTCCCCTGCAGCTCTCAGCTCCTTGTAAAATCTACTCGACACTCAGCTGTATCTCTGAACTTTGCAGCACAAGAAATCTGGAAAAAGCCAACATTTATCTGGGGGGGGGGGGGACAAAAGCCCAAAAATCAGGAACATTGCTTGTATAATGTTGGAAAGTTGCTAGAATAGGATGCCGTGTTGCCACCATACATTTTACTGCCAAGTTTTAAACCCAGGACCCTGTGCAAAACAGTCAGAGAAACATACCACTATGCCAGAGCAGCTGTTTTGTGAACATAGCTCTCAACCTCTTAGCAAAAGACACCTGGACAAAGCCAGTAATGGGAGAATACAGCCTCCAAACATATTCAGTGAATTCAGTTCTTGCCATAGCTCTCGACCTTAGCACAAAAAACCTGGACAAAGCCAATAATGGGAGAATACAGTCAAAAAAATAGGGACACATTTCAAATATCTAATCTTATAAACTTAGAAAATTGCTAGAATAAAGAGTTTTGTGTTACCATGTACTTTCTGAAGAATATGAAGTCTGAAATTCAAATGCCTGTTATTTTTATTTAACATGTTAACCAGGAAAGTCTGAACTGGAACAAAAGACAACTTTTAGCAGAGCAGGGAGAAACACTCCAGATATATAGACTCCACACAGAAGGCACCCTAGCCAAGAATCAAACCAGAGAACCTGTAGTTGTCAGGCAACAATGCTACCAGTGCACCACTGCACTACTGACTTTGCAAGGAAAAACAAACATTCAGAAATCACAGATTTTACGAGGAATAGAACAAATATGAGACAAAAATCTGTTTTTATTTACAAATGGTGGTAGGTAGGGAAGTCTGGCCCTTGCCACCTCCACGTAAGGTACAGGGTTCAAGCCTGACCTCTCTAGCCACCAGCAGATAGTGACTGGGGCATTACACACACACATAGCATAATAAAACCAAATACACACATTGGCAGCATAAGAAAAAACAATGGCTAAAGCTAACCTGAATCATATTACACTTTCCCTGCTAAATAAAATTACACTTACCAGCTCCATACAGCTTCCCTCATGGCTGCTTTCCACACACAGCTTATCTTTGGTTTCCAGTTTGGCTGGTGGCTGGTTTCTGTTTCCTGTGATAGTCTGAAGGCTCCAGCCTGTGGGTGATACAGTCCTGTCTTCTCTGTGTGCGGGTGATGACAACCGCACAGACTTCTAGGTTGCAGGGCAGACATGCCTTTTCCCTTATCCAGACTGCCTAACAGGCAGTCTGGATAAGGGAGAAAGGCATCTCTGCCCTACAACCCAGAAGTCTGTGCTGTGAGCATGCATGGAGGTTTATTTTTTTCGTTTTTTTTTTTCCTGTTTTGATTTTATGTTTGCGTTTTTTTTTTTTTTCTTTTCTTTTTACAGGTGGGAGGGCTGCAGTCCTGCAGTCCTATAGCATGAGCCGCCCCTGTTCAAATGTAATCTGGATGTGTGGATGGGTATCTGCAAATTCGCCTCCAGTTTAGCACCACTGGTCCTCATGGATATGAGAAATATGTAATTACACCAACATACACTTGTTGCCATCTTTGAATATTCCTATCTAATAATTATAATTGGAATGCATGGCTAAGCTTCTTAAGATCCTCGAAGATCAGTAACTTAGTAGGTGCTTATAAATGTTTGATGACCGTGTTGCAACAGTGGTCATGAAATCCCTCTGTCTGGCATGGCTGACTGCACAGGGTATTTCCTTTAAATTTAAGGAAGTCTTTACTCCTCTATATTTAGAACTAATCAGACCCTAAATGTTCCTGACAAAAAAAAGGTAATTGGCCTAAAGGATCTGAGCAAGCAAGAGAGATGAGCCAGTTATCTTAAATTATGGCTTAAATGCAAAAACAGGAATAGTTTTTAACACTGATCTTATGGGTCCCTATTATTTTAGTGAACGCAATGAACTGTGAACGCTGTTTAGTCGAACGTCATTATGCGAAATGGCAAAATACCAAAAGCATGGAACAGTGATTTTTTTCCTAGGGAAAACAAATCACTGGGCTATTTTTGGGACTTTGCCATTTCCTCCACTGTATTGCGATCTCAGAGTTGGTATATTTAAGTAGGGGGCTGTGCCCCACTTTATTTTGTGTTTTGATTTTTTTTTTTTTTTTTACAGATCAGCGATTTTTTTTCCCTGGGAAAAAAATCGCTGATCCACATGTTTGACATTTTGGGTTTTTGGGGATTGTTGGTCGATTATATAGCATTCTCAAATCAATGCATGTATGTGTCTATGTAATATAGACCCAATCTTATATATTTAGAAAGTTGATGGAATAATAGACTTTGTGAAGTATATGACATCTTAAATTCAAATATGTCTTTATTTAGTGACTGTAATCTACAATAAATTTTCTAGAAATGTAGAGTGACATTCTACAAGTTCAGTGTCTGTGGAGAGACATGGGACAAAGCAAAAAAAAAATGGAGTACAAATGTGCAGTGTAAGGGATAGATGTTAATTAGGGACCTTATGTACTATACTTGCTAGGACAACAGATTTTGCATTTTCATGTTTTCTGAAGGATATGAACTCTGATACTCTCTTGTATGTCATTATTTAGTCACTAGTTTAGTCCTGAACACTTTGCCAGAAATCCTCACATGTTATGAACATACCAAACTATGAGACAGAATCATGAACAGTTGAAAGCCATAGGACAAAGCCCAAAATGTAGTGTTGGGCAAAGTTTCAAAATCAGAGGCATTTGAAATGTGTTCTTATATTATGTAACAAAGTTCCACACAGAATAATAAGTTTTGCATTACAATACATTTTCTGAAAGGTGTGAACTAAAACATCAAATATCTGTCTGAGTATTACTATACCCAACAGTTTGACATAACATCATAAAATTTTCAAAAAACAGAACCAAAACATGATGCAAAACTATGCACATTGCCATTCCTGCACCACCTGCTATCCCCCAGCAGCAGTCCCTCCCCAGCCATTCCAGTGTTCCATTACTTGGCTATTTCTCCCCAGTTGCCATAAACACTTTTCTAACCTTTCAGTGTGCATACTGTTTTCTTATTTACTTCTAAAGTGATTACAGATATTGAACTAAAATAGCACAAATGCTGATAGCCATCTGCTAAACACACAATACAGTTACACAGTGAAAACAGACTTAGCTTGAGCAATAAACTTCTCTGTCCTTGAAACTCACATTCATTGAAACAGCATGAAAATCCCAATTCAAAGAAAATGCATCCGGCCAGTGGAGGATTGTCTACCTTTGGGCTGTTTTCAAACCACAGGCTCTTTGCACACATTTATAGGTTCATGAATACATGTATATGTTCTTTGATTCTCCTTCCTGATTGTATCAAATTACCTTCCTTGTATAATACAGCAGCCATTTGGTAGAATGTGTTTTACATTTGTAGTTTTGAACATTCTTCTAGTAAGCAATGAAACAAGTATTCTGCACTAACTATCCAAATCTCCTTCCCTAATCTCACTAATGAAGTGGTACTGTCCGACAAGAGAACTCCATCCTAAAGACAATAAGTTTGCCTATCAGGAAGGACAAGGCCTCTAATGTACATGGTGAAGACTTTTTCTCATGACATGTGACCAAACTGTGGAACTATTTGGCATCTGCCCTCAGGCAACCTCAAATAAGTTTCAAGAAACATCTTCACACTCATCTTAACTCTAAAGTCTGCTCAAGCTCTTCCTATACTGGCCAGTTAGTTATTCTCTGTACTACTTCCTTCTACAAACCACAGCACTTCTCCTCTCATCAGTAACTGTAGAATTTTTATCTTCTCATAACCATTGATGTGAATGTTTAACTTTTTATTTTCTGTAACCTTAATCATGCATTTTATAAATGCAATCTTTCCTCACCCACTTTTGCACTCATTCCTCTAGTTTTTTACTCATTTCAGTACGGATCTCTGTCAACATTTAGACCTTGAGTTCTTTCTCTTCCTGTACTTCTCTTCCCATTCTACAATTGCATACCTTAACCCCTTCCTTTGCTGCAATTCCCCTTTTATTACTGTGTCCTTCTTTGACAACTATTTGTCATATTTCACCTAGTCATTTAGTCTATATTGAATCTGTAAGCACTGTTCCCGGGATTCAATAAAGTTTTTTTTTCTGTGGCAGAATAGTGCAGTGGAATATGGCCTCTGATTGATTCAGTATACAAGGCTGGGGGCATGCACGAGCCTGCCAGCACTGTTCTGGCACAGACACCATTGAATAATGCTAATTACCTTGTTTGCTGGTGGACACCATGCAAGTGAGGTGAATTAGTGATTCAGTAAGCAGGCAGGCATCCGTGCCAGAACAGTGTCCATTGCAGAAATGTATTCAGTTACTGACCATGTACATTTCTGCAAAAGATCAAAATGGGGGCATGACAGCTCAAAGCAAAGCATTTATTATAATCATTAGGCATTCCAATGGCCAAAAATATGGCCATTGGCATGGAAAATATTGCAAAAATATAAAAATAAAAGTTTTTTTAGGCTGAATTTGGCCATTTACGCATAAGCATTTAAGCAGCATGCAAATGAGATTGTTCCAAAAATAAAAAAAATGTGAAAAGACAATTTGAAGTGAAATCTATATTTTGTCAGTATAGTGTATAGCATGCAGAATCAAAACAATAACAGGTAACACTGGTTGCTAAGGGGAAAGGCTCTTTTGTAGTGGTGTAACAAAGGACTAAGGCAGTGGGGTAGGCAAATGAGCAAAATGTACTGAATCACAAAATGGGAGACCATTATTTCGCTGCACCTAACCGTGTAAGAGCTATAAGGCAGTGGTGTAAGCAGGAGAAGCAACTGACATGAAAACGGTGTGTGTCATGCTTGGTGTAAGCACATTGGGGCTCCACAGCTTCCATTTAATCTTAGCTAAGCACAGCTAAGCAATGGTGTGGATCTGAGGCTGTATTTACTAATTACACAAAATGAGGAGTGTGTTCATGTCCAGGGCAGGGCCATTTCTGCTTCAAAGTGTTTACCTTAGCTAAATGGGTTTGCACGGTGCACACTGGGTCTTAAACAAAACAACAGCAACCCTCCCCCCAGAAATAGCAGAACTGTTTACATATGGGCAGCGGGTTTGCACGACGTGCCACAGGGCTTAAAAAGAGTGGAAATGGGAAGGAAAAACAAAACAAAAAAAAAATGGGAAATAGCAGAATAAAAGCAATAAAGTAAAAATAATATATCTGGCAGGTGGAATGTATCATAGTCAGCCAATCATACAAGCAGCATCTGCAGCACAACAGTATAAACTATGCAAACACCTTCCAGTCTGTTTTTTTCTCACAAACTCTGCACCACTTATGTACATACACAGGGGAATTTTAACTGACAAAATGTTAGGACCTGCTGTCACTTTGATACATCAGTATGTGTTACAGGCTGAGGGTGGTGAAGAGGATAATGCTGGCAACCAGCCCTGAGGAAGAGGAGAAGAGTGTTCAGACTCAGGGTAACCTACCAAGGCCTACATGATCTGGAGAAAGTTGAGCGCTACAGGGTGGACAAGGACATACTTCAACAACTCATCAAGCTGTGCTGTCCTCACCTCAGACACAGAGCCAACAGAGGGGAACCCATCCTAGTGGATACCAAGGTATGCATAGCCTAAAGAATACTAGCTACAGGTACTTTCCAAAGGCCTACTAGGGACATCATGGGAGTCTCACAGGCATCTGCATCCAGGGTACTTCACCAGTTCCTGGATGCCATGCTACCACATGCCAGTGAGCACATTTACTTCCCCAGCACTCGTGAGGAGATGGTCAGCAATATGCACCTCTTCCACCATCTAGTAGACTACCCGGAGGTACTGGGTGCCATAGACTACACATACATCCACATCAAAGCACCACCCGATGAACAGCGAAGGGTCTACATAAACCGCAAGGGCTTTCATTCCATCAACTGCCAGGTCATACGCAATGCCCAGGGCATTATCATGAATGTGTGTGCTGGCAGCCCTGGAAGCTATCACAACTCCCACATCTGGCATTCCTCACAGCTGTACCAGGGATTTGCCAGGGGGACATCCTCTATGGCCATCTGGTGGGGGATGCTGGATATTCACTGGAGCCGTGAATGATGACATCCATCAGAAATGCAAACACACCCACTCAAGAAAACCATAATGGGGTTGGGAGGGTGGCCTAATGGTTAAGGTATTTGCCTTACAAACACAAGGTGCAGGGTTTGAGTCTCACAAGGGATATTTAGCTAGGCTTAAAATGGCTCGCAAGGGCAGTTAGCTTAGTACTAATCTATGAACCTATGAGGCACACACACAAATCAAAATCATTATAGCACACTTTTTTGGGCTGCTCAAGTCACAGTTTGGCTGCTTTGACATATCTGGTGGAGCCCTGCAGTACACTCCAGCCACATGTGCACATGTTGAAAGTATGTGCATTGCTACACAATATGATCCTGCAGAAACAGCTGCAGCAGAAACAGCATGGGGAAGGGCCACACAGCCCCCCACCATTGCCAAGGTCCCAACAGGCACAGAGGGGCTCGGAGGAGGAACCCCCTGAATCAGCTCCTGTAGGCAGATGGAGGTGTGCCAGGTATGACCTGGCCTTGGTAAAGAGGCAACGCATAGCACACATACTGACACTGTAGGGATCCAGGGACTGACACCTTTCTCTGACTTGCATACACAGTAAAATGGATGCCACACACACATCACACTACCTGTACCTTATCATGCATAGGCAGTGTACTCCATGCATATGACATAGGCAACCCTCAAGCACCATCCTCACAACTGCCACAGGAACAAGGTAAGTCAGTCTTCTTAATAATAATAAATGAATGGATCAATATGTTCTGATAGCATATCTATGGTATTGCTGCATGCATGCAAGGGAATGAGGTGGCTTACTGGGACAGCAGCAGACAACTGGCAGCTACATGGGACACCAGGAAATGTTTGCCCAATACTGGCTTCCTCACACTATGCAGTAGTACACAAGGTGACAAATCCCACTGCAGTATATGTGGGGGGGCAACTAACTGGGGGATCATAGGTCACAGGCATGGATGTCAGTGTGGAGGTCCCTTACTCACCCCTCACCCTCATCCAGCAAGTCAATTGTAGAAACCATAAGAATGTCTGGCAAAGGCCCACAAATGGTGACAATGATGAAATACCCCCGTACAGACTTGCACAGTGATAGCACAGCAGGTCTTGCAGTTGCAGTAAGGCTCTGAAGAGTAAGAAGTCTGAAACTCAAATGTATGCCATTACAATCTAACCTGTGGTCTTTAGTGATATGCCTTTAGCCTCCAGGGAAGGGCACAATACTATGCTACATGGGACCAAAATGTGAAGCAAATATCAGTACAGTCTGTGCAAATGTGTACAGTTGACAGGTGTGCCCCCCCCACAGACATATCCCATAGAAATGCAGTAACATGCATGTTTGCAGGGAAATAGCAGCAGAGCACACATTTCCAGGGCTGCCCCAGTCAACATGATAACTTGTTGCATGTCCACAATATGCAGGGGTCAATGAGCTATGTATATGTGTGGTTAATACTGTCAGGATGTGGCCAGCACTTACTCCTGGCTGTTGTGTTGTACTGGCCTAGGTACAGTGCTGTCTTTGACATGGCCATGTTCCAAGAACTGCAGTGCCAAGTATTCTGCATGTCAGCTACACCTACGGTAGGAGTTGTACACACTGTCCAGATGTCAATATCTGTTAATGCAGGAAAGCTGTACAGGTCATGGACAGGGGGCCACACATACGGACTGTACACAGCTTGGAGTAACCTACACAGTGCCTACCACACCTCTCAACTTTACAGCCCTATTGCAGAATGTCCAGAGGTTTACATCATAATTGTGCTCTGTATAACATAAAATAGTGGTTGTCTGGCAATTCACTGGCAAATCACGTAAGACTAAGGTCAGAAAATAATGACAGATTGTAGTGTCAGACTTCATACTCTATAGAAACATGCATGCTAATGCAAAACCTGTTAATGAATCACTTTTCTAGGTTTGTAAGGCCAATACTTAAAAAGGGTCCCTATATTTAGGCCTCTGTCCCCCAATCATTTATGGCTTTGTCCAGATGTCTGGCTCTCCGCAGTTTAGAGGTATGGTGCCTAGTAGGACAGCAGGTGCCTGAAGTTCAGTGTACTGCCAAGGTATAAAAGGCTGCCACCTTTCTGTGTCAGCACTGACAACTTGTCACTGGCCAACAATCATACCCCTGGAATGACACAGGTTGTCACAGAAGGAGCACAAATATGCCTTGTATATCTGTTCTGCTTGTCCTAACATTGCATTTGCCTTCCAATTGTTTGCAAAACAAGAAACGGTCATGTCAAAGTAGCAATGGCAGACAGTAGGGAAGCAGACATCAAACCCAAAAGAGCAAACAAGCAATTACCAAACTGATCTCCCAACTGTCTATGTTTGGCAGAACATTATTAACACCCTGTTCTCATGTGTGGGCCTTTGTCTGACTGTCATATTTGGGCCTGTCCAGATGTCAGTCTGTGACGGTATGACAGCTAGGCCCACATGTAGCCTCATAATAACATATAGCAGCAGAAATTGTCTAAGGATCACAGCAAATGGAGTGGTGCAATTATGGACAACCTGCTAAATAGGTACACTCAGAGGTGTGATGTCAACAACCCTGTGCGTGATGTAACGGCATGTACCCTGCCCACATCAGAATTACAAATGCATAACAGCAGCCACTCCGGACAAAGCCTGTGACCGGACTACAAAAGGACAAAGAGACTCACATAAGGGGAAGGGGTACTGCTAGCCAGACAAATGGAGAATGTGCACACCAGAACAGATTGTGCAGTAACATAGGTGCCATGCAGTAAAGGAATCAGTAAACATCACCTGCAAATACACAACATACACCCATGTAAGTGGAGGTCAACAACAAAACAAAACCCAAACAATGGACACCTCAGAGGCAAAATCACATGAGAATTCCACAAATCTACACACCACAGACCATGTATACTTCACACACCAGGGTCTTGCAAACACTAAGGCCTTACCACAAACCCCAATCACCTACCCTACACAGATATTCTAACAGCACTGTCCCTCTATGCCATTCCATACAGAAACTGCTGAGGTGACCCTTGTTTGGAATACAAAGCAATCCAGACCCTGCCTTGATGGGACTGTTGCACATCTGGAACTCAAGGCCCACTCCATCAACCTGTAGGCCCAGCATCAACCCGGGCTGTGATATCAGTACTGCTTGTTGGTGTGATAGCTACATGTACTACACACTCCCCCATCTATGGAATACACTCCCTGTCAACAGCAAGCCAAGTGCCTCAATACCCCTAGTGATGTGCTCCCTGTACAAGTGCACGAGAAACAAAAAATACATTCCTGTGATCCCACCTGTGTCCCTGCTGGACAAGGGCTCTGTGTGTTGACATGTTGTAACATGGGCTATACTCTCATCTGCATGGATTATAAGGGTTTCAGGGCCAATACCCTACTAATGTCATAGCAACCTATCAACCTATACACAACTATCTGTCAGTGGTTCACCATATTACTCTGTACTTCTCTGCCACTGACATACCTGGAAGTCACAGTGCTATGCAGAATATACTACACATATAGTAGACATTTCTGTACAGTAGAATGCACTCTGTACCCACATCCATACCTCCCAACCTCTGACAGCAAGACGTCTGGACAATGTCATAAATAAAAGTGGGACAAAGGCACAATGATAGGCATGTGTTATAAATATTGCCCTTACATACTGAAAAAGTTGGTAGGATAAGGGGTTTTGCATTAGCAGGAATTGTCTGAAGGATATGAAGTCTGAAACATTAATGTCTGCCATTATTTTTTAATGTTAGTCTTCAATTATATGCAACTAACTTTCCATAAAAACACAAGTTTATGTAAACTGGAAGAAACTTCTAGACAAACACCTGGATAATCTGCCAAAAATGTACAGTTGAGAGGTATGGCCATACCAGGATATGACTTTTCAAGTAAGAAGAATATCAGACAAGCAGGAGATCCACAGCCAGTATATCACCAAGTTGCTGGACTGTTTACACAGCTTCATCAGTCAACCAGCTGTAGCCACACTTCTGAACTAGCCTTTTTGGGCAAGAATGTCTATAGTTGGACTCATAATATTGGTGTGTGCATCACACATCTTGAATTCCTCTGGTAAAGCACTGTGATGATCTGAGAATGTCTGTCACTAAGTAATGGCACAATACATTCCAGTGTCAGACTTCCAGATATGTCACAAAATGTCTGCTAAAACAAACCCAGTACCTCAAGGAAAGTCCTGCTTACTTTTGAGAGGTGTGGCTGTAACACACAAAACCTCAGACCAGGGTACACCTCTCTCTGGAATGGAGTCCCACTCTCAGTATAGAAAGTTATACTGGGCATACTCCTACACTTATAGAATCACAGGCCATGTTAGAACTCACATCGGACTATATAACTGTATTGTGCATATATGTCTTTGCATACAGACAGCTATGTACACCTTAACTGCCCCTGCACACACACCCATCAGACAGGATTACCCTCAGCTAGCTGTAGATGGCTCATATGTGATATATATGCACCCATTGTGTGTGATACACAGACATATATATGGGCAACAGATAATATGTCAGGCATACACACACACACACACACACAGATGTGGGGAAGAGAGAGACAGACAGTGATAGAGAGAGAGAGACATGGGGGGACACACACAGAGAGTGAGTCATATACATGAATACCCTGAATGGCATAGAGTGATGTCTTGCTGCGGACAGTGGCATGCTGGTCATAACCAGTCACACATGCCAGCATGAAGGTGAGCTCCGTTGTGTAATAGTACTGAGATGGGAGTTATAATATCACATCACCTGCCTGTGTGTGTGTGTGTGTGTGTGTCTGTAGGTGGGGGTGTCTGTAGGTCTAAGTTTTAGGAGGCTGTTTTCACTCAGTACACTTCCCATTGCCCTACTTCACAAGATCTGCTAATATCACTCACATTAGAAGTACCATTGGACACCTGTCAACCCTATAAACTCTGTAGCACATGCAATAACTGTGTTACACTATAGTACAAGTAATTAGATAGGTAGGGGTTCTAATCTCAAACTTGGCAAGTGTGTGTGTGTGTGTGTGTGTGTGTGTGTGTATGTGTGTGTGTGTGTGTGTGTGTGTGTGTGTGTGTGTGTGTGTGTGTGTGTGTGTGTGTGTGTGTGTGCGTGTGTGTGTATGTGTGTATGTGTGCTTGTTTGTAGGTGAAACAGTTTTAAGCCATTCCCACATAGTGCAATTCCCAGTGCCCCACTTTAGCAGTCCTGCTGATGTCATTCTCCTTAGAAGTACCTTTGCACAGCCCCAGCTCTATAAGCTCCATGGCGCATGTCATAACTATGTAACAGTATAATACAAATAACTGGATAGGCAGGGGTTCAATTCCCAATTCTGGCAAATGTGTGTGTAAGTGTGTATGTTTATAGGATGGTGTATTTTGAGGACTTTCCCACCCACACCACTTCCCAGTGCCCTACTTTAGCAGTCCAGCTGATGTCATTCCCCTTAGAAGTGCCTTTGCACAGCTCCACCCCTATAAGCTCAGTGGCACATGTGATAACTGTGTAACACTATAGTACAAATAACTAAATAAGCAGGGGTTCTTTTCCCAGTTCAGGCAATTGTGTGTGAATGTGTGTATAAATGTGTATGTTTGTATGCTGAAGTTTTTTGAGGACTTCCCCACCCAAAACATTTCCCAGTACCCTACTTTAGCAGTCTTGCTGATGTCAGTCATCTTAGAAGTACCTTTCTGCACTTGTCAGCCCTATAAGCTCTGTAGTACGTGCAATAACTGCATAACACTATAGTACAAACAACTAGATAGGCAGGGGTTCTAGTTCCAGTTCTGGCAAATATGTGGTTGTAAGTGTGTATGTTTGTAGGCTGATGTATTTTGAGGACATTCCAACCCAGTACACATCCCAGTGCCCAACATTAGCAGTCCTGCTGATGTCATTCACCTGTCAGCTCTATAAGCTCTGTAGCATGTGCAATAACTGTATAACACTATAGTACAAATAACTAGATAGGTAGGGTTTCTAATCCCAGTTCTGCAAATGTAAGTGTGTGTGTGTGTGTGTGTGTGTGTGTGTGTGTGTGTGTGTGTGTGTGTGTGTGTGTGTGTGTGTGTGTGTGTGTGTGTTTCTTTGTAGATGAAACAGTTTTAGGCCATTCACAACCACTACACTTCCTAGTGTCCTAGTTTAGCAGTCCTGCTGATGCCATTCCCTTCAGAAGTATCTTTGGACAGTTTTCAGCCATATAAGCTCAGTGGTGGGTGCAATAACTATGTAACAGTATAGCCCAAATAAGTAGATAGGCAGGGGTTCCCTTCTCAGGTCTGGCAAATGTTTGTGTATAAGTGTATGTACACGAGTTTGTAAGTGTGTATGTTCATAGGACAAAGTATTTTGAGGACTTTCCCACCCACAACACTTCCCAGCACCCTACTTTAGCAGTCCTGCTGATGGCTTTGTCCTTAGAAGTACCTTTGGACAACACTCAGCCCTATAAGCTCCATGGCATGTGGTATTAAGTAACAGTATAGTTCAGATAACTAGTAGGCAGGGGTTCTACAGTCAGTTGTATCAAATGGGTGAGGGTGTTTGTAAGTGTCTATGTTTGTAAGGTAATGTATTTTGATGCCCTTCCCACCCATTATATTTCCCATTGCCATACTTTACAAAGCTCTTGATGTAACTAACCTTAGACATACCTTGTGACACTGTTAAATCCTATAAGCTCCATGACACGTGATAACTGCATAACACTGTAGTACACATAACTGGATAGGAAGAGGTTTTAAACTCAATACTGGCAACTGTGATACTGTGTGTGTGTGTGTGTGTGTTTGTATGTGTGTGGGTGTATGGGTTTGTGTGTGTGTGTGTGTGTGTGTGTGTGTGTGTGTGTGTGTGTGTGTGTGTGTGTGTGTGTGTGTGTGTGAGAGAATAACATCATCCATGTGTGTGTGAGAGAATAACATCATCCATGTGTGTGTGTGTGTGTGTGTGTGTGTGTGTGTGTGTGTGTGTGTGAAAATCATATCCACTGGGTGTGTGGGTGGTACCATTTTGAGGCATGTACCACTCCGTACACGTCCATTGCCCTACTTTACAAGGCCTGCTGATGTTATTCACCTTAGATGTACCTGTATGTTGTCAGCCCTCTAAACTCTGTGACATGTGCAATAACAACATAATACTATAGTAGAAATAATTAGATAGATAGGGGTTATAATCTCAATACTGACAACTCTGGTAGTGTGTGTGTGTGAAGCATATCCCCTGTGGCTGTTATGTGTGTAGGTTATACCAGTTTAAGGCTTGTTGACCCCCTACCCATGAGATTACTTTAAATAGCCTGTTAATGGCATTTGCCTTGCATGCACCATGCAACACTATACAGCCCATACCAGTCATCTGTACAGATCTATATGGAATATACACATGTTGGAAACCCATATATGGTCTGTGTCCCCTAACAATGAGCATTCCTGTGATATCATTGCCAAATATGTCACAGTTACTGTAGTGACACACGTGCCAGCAACATACATCATACCTGACTGACGCATCATGCCGATACAAAGTCTGTCACTCTATCATTTGTGCAGGTTTGTAGGAGCAGTAGACTAGATGAATCTCTATATCTGGTGGGTTATCCTACCACCCATGAAGGCATTTGCAAGATTACCTGTTGTAAGAGGTTACGTGTTAGGTCCCAGGCATATAATCTATGTGGAGCATGTCATGTGTATACAGCACTGTAGTACATACAAGTGGATATGTAGAGTTACTAATATGTATATTGGCAACTGTGTATGTGTTTCTGTATGCATAGCTCCTGTAGCTGTCTTTAGTGTGTGTATATGATGGCTATACCATTTTGTGTGCCTCTTCCACCCTGTAAACTCCTCCATTGCCAATCTAGTGTCAGCCCATTCAGATGCCATCCACTGTACAAGCACAGTTACACAGTTTCTAACACCAAGCCACTGTGGTGCATGCAATGGTTGTATCACTGTATATTGTACATTAATAGATGGGTAGGTCATCTACTCTAAGTATCACCTCCATGTGCATGTGTATTTTAATGCATGTCCCCATGCAGCTGTGTGCGAGTGTGTGTGTGTGTGTGTATGTGTGTGTGTGTGTGTGTGTGTGTGTGTGTGTGTGTGTGTGTGTGTGTGGGTGTGTGAGATAGCTCTAACATGTTAAGGGCCTCTGAACCCACCATTAGCAATCCTAACAGCCCCTGCAATTGTCACACAATTCAATAGTACTGGCAGACATTGTCACACTACAGTACCACTGTGCTATTTGTGTTATGTATCTAGTGCTATCTTTCATAAACTGTGCAGGTAGGGGCTGTGATCAGCCCATTGTCAGCTGCCCCATGTACAGGATTATGACTGTGTGTGCACTATCAGCACAATAGGCCAGACATTCATATGAGATAGCAGACACACATGCTGGTGATTCTCAGGTTAGACTAACACAGGCTGAACAGTGTCAGGAATACATACCCCAAACCTGTCATACACAGTACCAGACATACCCTCATCAACTGCAGGATGGTTGAGTGGCTGTGACAGAAATGGCAGGGGCAACAGGTGCTGATAGCTGAATCTGTTGCAGTTAAAGTAATGGCTGAGCTTGTGAGGGACCTAGTGCCAGTACTCAAGTTAACTCCTCTGTATGTGTGAGCCTGCAGTCCTACAGAACACCCAGTTGACATGTACGAACGCTAGCAGGCTGGGGTCAAGGGTATGTATGCAAGGTCACAATGTCTGCCACAACTGCGCCTCACAAACTGTTGCATGGAAACACACCTGGTAAGCATGTACATATACAGCTGTACCTTGGCTATGAAAAGGTGACTGTGTTTCCACTCTAACTTACTCATCATTGCTACTATCAGCAGGCCCACAGCCTGCAGACACACAGACACCTGGAACACAACCAGAATGCAGTACGTGACACTACAGTCAGTCAGCAGTACTAGCAGCAATAGTGCATCATGGCTAACAAGGTACATACACCTCAATGTGTACCCATAATTACTGCTAGCAGACAGCACCTTACACAGCATGACATTGCTAGACTGTACTATAGTCACCCTGTGCATCAGACCCATATCAGCATGTCCGTGCATTGATGGTATTTATAACAGGGTTGTGGCACAGGTATCATTACATGCACAGTGTGTGGTGTTGGATTGCCAGAGGCCTAAGCTGGGCCATATGGCTGACATCATGTGTGTGTGTGTGTGTGTGTGTGTGTGTGTGTGTGTGTGTGTGTGTGTGTGTGTGTGTGTGTGTGTGTGTATGTGTGTGTGTGTGTGTGTGTGTGTGTGTGTGTCTGGAGGGGTGGTGTTCAACTGGGATGTATAGAGGACCTGTGCATATCTGGTGGTGACCAGCCAGTGATAGGGATGTGTGAGTGTCTGCACACCATCAAGCCATGTGGATTCCTGACACAGGGCTATGATGGACAGCAGTGGACCATACATGGCAGGAAGTACTGTTCACCATCTCCCGGCAGGAAGTTGGGAACTGATTCTGCCAGAGGTATCACTGGCACCACCAGGCCCAAGGACAGATGTAGTACTACACCCTGATGGTGACTGCTGTCTGCTGGATCCACATCCCTGATGGGACTGTCCAGGAAAACATGCCTATGGCCTGCTCTGGTGTGGTGTGGACAGCACCCTCCCTTTGATAGTGCTGTTAGTACAGCCACTACGGGACTGTGAATGTGCATGGCAATGTGGGCTCATAACTGATCATGTTGCTGACCTACATCCACCTGGCCAATGCCCTACTCCCACCACATGCTCAAGCACAGACATTGCATGTTTGAGCAGTGACAATATCTCACCCGACTGTCTATCTACAACATCAACAAGATTAACATATGGCATCACAAATGCCATGGAGGTCATCACACATGGCAGGGAACCCTGGATTCATGATGCTGAGCATCTGTCTGGTGTTGCGGTCAGTAAATGCCTGTGCCTCCCTGATGGACCATAACATGTGTCTGGTGACACCTGCTGTGGCACTTGCCACAGGAGCTTGATGGTCAGCAGTCCTCTGGCAAGCACCCCTGTCCATCTGCCTGCATGTGACCTCAACCTGTTCTCTGGCTATGGCTGGTGTCTACACTCATACTCACCATACTCAACACACTAGCCTATTGCATGCCATCACCCTTAACCTGTCCATTATCCATGGCTGCTGGGGACTGCGTATGTGTGGGCATACTGACTGTGTGCGGGGACATAGTAGTTGAAAGTGGAATACTAAACAATAGCTCAGAGTCTGGCACCAACAACCCCACCTGTGCCTCACTATGACCACCATCATGGGAGTCCACTAAGACAGTGATATCAGGTTGTGAGGGGGTGGGACACCAACCCCTGTGTTCACCTGTGAGGGGAAGACAACATATGTAAATTAATATCCTGCAGTATTATGTTTGCTCCTTCCTTTTTTTCCAACACACCTATCCATGTTCTTTTTCATATGTATAAATGCAAGAAACTGGTGCCCATTAGAATAAGTGACTTTGCCAACTAGCCAGTGGCCCTGATTTCAGGTACACACAGCTTCTTGCCATCATTTCTCATGATATTAGTGCAAAGTGGTGATTACAGGTGAAGTGTGGAAACTTGCTAAGTACATTAGAAACTTACATTGTTGCTTTGCACATCACAGCAATAATCTGCTGCTTGTGTAGGCAGTGACATCCTCTCACTCACTTTCTCACACACACAAGTACACACACACACACACACACACACACACACACACACACACACACACACACACACACACACACACACACACGCACACACATGCACACACATGCACACACACACACACACACATGCACACACACACACACACACACACACACACACACACACACGCACGCACGCACACACATGCGCACACACGGATGTGCGCACGCACACACACACACACACACACACACACACACACACACACACACACACACACACACACACACACACACACACACACACACACTCCTGGCACAGTTTGGCACAGCTGTGACACCTATGGGCCCTTAAGGGCAGACCTTACGGTAGTTCTGCTTGCTGCAGTCCATCTATTTCACTGCTACTGTAAGGCCCACAACAAAGGGTGACAAATCCTATTGTGTGATGGGCCTAGTAGCAGAATGGTAATTGTGGCCAAGACCAAGGCTATTGGAGTGAGCTATACAGTGTCACCAAGTGCAAATGCATGTACTGTAAGAGCTGACTTACTGCTATACAGACCACACACAATGATGAGGTGTAACGATATGTGATGATAACTGATGAAGGAACAGGACTATAAACTATCACTGCAGTACCTACCCAGTTCAGACTCACAAGAATTCATTTCAGACAACCTTGCAGGACAGTCTGCAATACATACAGGAAAGATGTAAAGTACTAGGTCATAGCCTCATAGGATGATACCAAGCTATTGGCCCTGATGCCCTCATAAGTCTGGTCCAGACTTTCACCCATGTCCTTTCAAAGCCAGCACCTGTGTCCCCCATCCAACTGGGACACATGTGGGATCCCAGGGGTGTCTTATCCATTTCCCATGCAGTTATCCAGTTTCTTCTTCAGGAGGACTATACATGTACTCTGCTTAACATGGGGAGGGAATGTATTTTACAGACACTCTATTGTGTGGGACACTACACTATCATGCTAACAAGTACTATACATGCCACAGACCAGGTGAGGGCCTTGCATGCATGATGCATGGGGGGGGGGTCTTACAGATATGCAAAAACACCATCATGGCTGGTTTGGAAATGGCCTTGTATGCCAGACACAGATCACTTATGATCAGTCTATATGAGACTGAGTACAGGGACAGGGCTTTCAGCCTAATTGCATAGGATAGGTGGTGCAGACTCTGGATTTTCCTGGTCAGGAACCTCTGTGGTCTCTGCAACTGCTGCATTTTCTTGGCAAGGTACATGCTAAAGGAGCCATTGCACTTGGCAAATGCATCTGATAAGGGTGGAGTACAGGGTTGTAGTGGCCTCCTAGTTCCTGAATGACATACCCATATTTGTGAGGTGGGCCATGTACACAGCCTTCTGTACAATGGTGCCCGCATAGTGGGAAACTGTCAGGTTGCTTCCAATCTTGGTGCACAAGTCGCCACACACCTGATTGCATGCTCAGTACATTATTACTGTCATAATTAGTGCAACATCTGCCACAGCAGGGATAATGATGCATCTCTTGGCATTCAGTTTGTGGCAGTGTTTCTTGCACCAGTCATTAATTGGGAGAGGGTCTCTTGGGGGTGCTCACATCACTAGGGGAATGTAAGACAGTGGCCAGCTTGCAAGCATCTGTAAACCTGGTCAGCCACAAACCACTGCTTTTGTCCTGTACCTCAGATACATATACCTCAAACAGTAGAGGCCCCCAGACCCATCCTTTGGGTACACCACTTTGGAAGACTCTACTACTAGATGTGGGTTCCACTACTTTGACCGAGTGGGTACTATCATTGAGCTAGTTAGCTACCCATCTGGTAACATACAGGTTGATGCCTAACTGTGTAGGCGTATGTATCCCGGCCACCTGGGGATTATTGTGAAAGAATTGGGCTAGGAGAAGGTAGGCATTGTTCACCATCTTCCCCTCAATCTTGTGTTTGTTGACTACTTCAGAGAAGTCAACCAGGTTTAACAGGCCTGATCTACTTTTGATGACACCACACTGTGTGGGCTCAGGCATTTTGAGGTTGTTGATGTCCCTGTTCATAATGTCATTGATATAGCCTTCCATGACCTTGCAGAGCAGGCTATTTAGGCTGACATGCATATGACTGTCTGGGTTGGTGGATTGCTCCACCTTTGTGTATAGAGATGGCAGTGGCTGTGCTCTGTGCATATGGGATGACACCAATGCTCAGGCTTTGGTTGACTACAGTGCATAATGGATTTGAGAGCTCATGCCTGAGTTCATGTAGGATGCAGCCAGGGATGGTATCAGGCCTATGGAGACTTCTGTGTAGTGCCTCTGAGAGGGCATTATGGACCTGATTCCTGATGATGATGAGGGGAGGGGGACAAAGGCTGTGCATGCACAAGTGTACCGATGGTGGGATGGGGGGTGATGTTTACACTTCTGCCCATATCTATGCCGTATGTGTATGTGGTGCTATTGACCACCACAACAGAGGAAATTTATGTGTTGCCTCTGGGATTGCAGACATATGTGTGGAAGGCCTAGTGATTGGCCTTGATGGATGTGTCCAATTTGCACTCAAAGATAGCCTTAGGGTAAATCACCTGTGACCGTATTTGCTTGTACAGACCAAGGTGACAGTGCTTCTAATAAGACACCTGTGACTTCTTGGCCCTGTCCAGCAATTATTTCCCCCTATTATAGAATTTGTGTATTGCTGCTGTCCACCATGGACATTTACCCTATGCTGATGTTGTCCTGTCCATACAGCTATGTAGGTGCTCACATAGTATTGTGGTGTGGGCCTGGATACAACTGCTAATTCCAACTGATAGGACATTGGCTGTAAAGCTACTTCTACCTGCTCTGAGGAGATTTACAGTCATTTGTGTAAAGTTAATTTTGTTTGACCCTGACGGGGGGGGGGGGGGCAGGGGAGATGGTGACATGAACAGTGATGGCTATGTGGTCAGATCTTACCAAGGAGGATGACACTGTAGGAATGCTACAGTGGCTACTTGTGTTGGTTAAGACCAGGTACAAGATATTTCCACCTGTCATAGGAGTATTGACCAGCTGATCCACTGCATTGCCATTGACAAAGCCAAGGAATCTATGTGCGTTCATGTTCAGGTGGCATAGGTCATGCAGACTATGGTTTAGTAGTTGAAGTCACCCAGGAGCAGGGTAGACGACTGACTCCTGACAGATTCCAGCAAGTCCCAATAGGTGTGGTGGGTGTCCATAGTCATGGTTGGAGGCCTGTAGCTAGCTATGATTTGAGTAGGTGTGTTGTCAACTGTTAACTTTACTCGGGATGTCTCCCATGCTTCCTACTGTTTGGCCAGCCTGGAGGTGTGTATGCATATGATAATGTTTAACACTCCACCTCCTGTGGCTCTGCAGCCCTCCATTTCAGGTCTAAATGTATGATGGGATGAGTAACCTGGCAAGGTTAGTGTGCTCTCCACAGCTGCAAAGCAGGTGTCAGTG